>NC_080386.1:88046181-88408999 GCF_014773155.1 Arachis stenosperma
TCCTCCAAAGCTCCTCCTCCGTATTGACAATTGTTCTGAACCAAAGTAATGAGCTGAGGTTTAAGCTCAAAATTGTTGGCACGTACATTAGGAATGAGTATACTGCTCCCACAATTCCTAGGATCAGGAATGGTATAGGAAGCTAGCACCCTCCTGGAAGGTTGGCTGGTGCGCGTATATGCAAAACCCACACTATTTCGTACAACAGTAGTACCAGCAAGTGCACTGAGTCGTCCAAGAAATACCTGAGCGAGACAGGGTCGATCCCACGAGGATTGTGGCTTGAAGCAAGCTATGATTGTCTTACAGATCTTAGTCAGGCAGAATCAGAAGGTTGTTGATTGTATGTTGAATGATTATATGTCATAAATGCTTGGAATGGATAAAACCAATTGGATTAGCTATTAGGAATTATATGCTGGGAATAGAGTTGAGAGTTGGAGTTACTTTGTCTTTCTGAAGTAACTCTGGTACTACTGTTCTCCTGGCTTGTGAGTGATTTCTTCAATGGAAGGCAGTATGTGATTGACACTAGTTTGAGCAGCTGCCAAAACTCCTCCGAATCTGAACCCAATGTTTAGTGTGGATCCATCTCTACTTAAGGGTGAAATATGTACAGTCCATTCTCCTTTATGATTGACGTTAGGATTTTTGCTAGTAAAGAATTTATAAAAATATTCGCGTTGTAGATTTAGCTTCTAAACTAACAGAAATCCCTTCGTACAAAAGTTTTGGTTGTCACAAGTAACAAACCCCTAAATAAATTGATAACCGAAGTATTTAAACCTCGGGTCATCTTCTCAAGGAATTGTAGGGAGGTATGTTCTTATTATTGGTTATGAGTTTGTAAATTTGGGGTTTCAAGAATGAGGAGTGAATATGGCAATTAATTTAAATAGTAATTAGAATAAATAAATACTGTAAAGCAAACTTTTGGCAAGGTATGAGAAATTGGAAGTCCAGACTTTGTTATTCTTATCAATAATAGTGAAAGTTGAATCTTAATTTCACTTAGTTAACCTTTGCTAAAGCAAAGGAAAGTCAAGGGACTAATTAGTTTGACCTTCGAATCCTATTTATTTCCTAAGAAAAGGTTGGGATTATTGAAGTTCAGTTCAATTAGCAAAGATAACAGTTATCAATTATATTGAGCTAAGATAACTCCTGAGTTACTTATTTCTTAACCAAGACCAAAAGGAAAAGGAATTAAATCTACTTGAATGAAAATAAATTGGATAAAGCCAACACATCTATAACATATAAATCTAAAATACCTCAAATTATATTAAATAAAAATGTCAATTCTAACATGGACAATATCAATAGCCAATTGGGCAACATCAATCAAACACAATAAAAGCTTCAGAGTAAACAAAAATAGAAGAAAAATTAAATAGTAAAAGGAATATTGAACCTGTAATGAAGAAGTTGAAATCCTAATCCTAATCCTAATCCTAAGAGAGAGGAGAGAACCTCTCACACTAAAAACTACATCTAAAACTAAAATTGTGAATTATCAGAGCATGATCTTAAGTCCCCTTTATTCCTCCACTTTGCAGCCTTTAATATGTGTTTTCTGGGCTTGAAACTAGGCCGGAAATAGCCCAGGATTTGCTGTTTGCGAAATCTGCCACACTGATTTTCGCAGATGCGATGCGTCCGCGTGGATGACGCGTTCGCGTCACATATCTGTATGGCCACTATATGAAATTATATATCAAATCGAAACATCGAAAGTTAGCTTTCCAACGCAAGTGGAACCGCGTCATTTGGACCTCTGTAGCTCAAGTTATGGTCGTTTTAGTGCGAGAGGGTCAGGCTGATAGCTTTGCAGTTTCACCAACTTCTTGTATTCCTTCCACTTTTGCATGCTTTCTTTCCATCCTCTAAGCTATTCTCGCCCTGTAATCCCTGAAATCACTTAACACACATATCAAGGCATCTAATGGTAATAAGAGAGGATTAAACATAGGGAACTTAAGGCCAAAGAAGCATGTTTTCAATCAAAGCACATAATTAGGAAGGCAAATATAAAACCATGCAAATAGTATGAATAAGTGGGTAAAAAGTTGATAAAATCCACTCAATTAAGCACAAGATAAACCATAAAATAGTGGTTTATCAACCTCTCCACACTTAAACAATAGCATGTCCTCATGCTAAGCTCAAGAGAAACTATAAAGATGAAGAGGAATGGTAGCATGTATGAAATGCAACCTATCTATATGAATGCAACTACATGCAAAAATGTTTCTACCTACTTGGTTAAAAATAAATAAGTTCTCCAAGACAAACATAAATCAGATTTCACTAATTCAAATCATATAAAATAAAGACAAGTAAACTTGTAAGAAGATAGCTCATGAAAGTAGGGAACATAGAATTAAGCACTGAACCCTCACTGGTAGTGTATATGCGCTCAAATCTCTCAAGTGTCTAGGGTCAATCTCTCTACTCTTCTCCAATCATGCTTTCTAAAACTTTGTTCTTCATCTAACCAATCAACAAATATTTAGTATACTAATGCAAACATCATGAGGTCTTTTCACAGTTGTAATGGGGCTGAGGTAAAGGTAGGGATATATATATATATATATATATATATATATATATATATATATATAAGGCTAAGTGAGCTAATTAAGTGAATCCTTGATTAGTCTAAGATCTCACCTAACATACATACTTTGTAAAGCAAAGCTTCTTTACCTATTCTCCCATATTTTTCCCACTTTTGATGTTACATGCTCATGCATTAGTTTTAATTTTGTCCCATGTGCATTGCTTTATTTTGCATTTGGGGAATTCTTTTGTATCCCCTTTATTCAAATACGAAATGATATTTTTTTAATGCACATGCTAATTCAATTATTTTGATTTCACATGAGCATGCTGATGAGCGGATAATTTATACGCTTTTTGGCATTGTTTTTAGTATGTTTTTAGTATGATCTAGTTAGTTTTTAGCATATTTTTATTAGTTTTTAGTTAAAATTCACTTTTCTGGACTTTACTATGAGTTTGTGTGTTTTTCTGTGATTTCAGGTATTTTCTGGCTGAAATTGAAGGTTTTGAGCAAAAATCTGATTCA
Organism: Arachis stenosperma; assembly: GCF_014773155.1. NCBI lineage: Eukaryota > Viridiplantae > Streptophyta > Magnoliopsida > Fabales > Fabaceae > Arachis > Arachis stenosperma. Next base: position 88,049,273 of record NC_080386.1, read on the forward strand.
GAGACTGAAAAGGACTGCAGATGCTGTTGGATTCTGACCTCCCTGCACTCGAAGTGGATTTTCTGGAGCTACAAAAGCCCAATTGGCGCGCTCTTAACGGCGTTGGAAAGTAGACATCCTGGGCTTTCCAGCAATATATGATAGTCCATACTTTGTCCAGGATTTGATGGCCCAAATCGGCGTTCAAAGTCACCCTCAGAAATCCCAGCGTTAAACGCCGGAACTGGCACCTAAATGGGAGTTAAACGCCCAAACTGGCATAAAAGCTGGCGTTTAACTCCAAGAAAAGTCTCTGCACGAAAATGCTTCATTGCTCAGCCCAAGCACACACCAAGTGGGCCCGGAAGTGGATTTTTATGTCATTTACTCATCTTTGTACACCTTAGGCTTCTAGTTTTCTATAAGTAGGACCTTTGACTATTGTATTTTCATCTTAGTTCTTCTGGTTCCCTCTCTGGGGCCGAAACCAATGATCACTCTTGTTCTTATGTATTTTCAACGGTGGAGTTTCTACACACCATAGATTAAGGTGTGGAGCTCTGCTGTACCTCGAGTATTAATGCAATTACTATTGTTCTTCTATTCAATTCCGCTTGTTCTTTGTCCAAGATATCACTTGTTCTTCAACTTGATGAATGTGATGATCCGTGACACTCATCACCATTCTCACTCATGAACAAAGTGACTGACAACCACTCTTGTTCTACAAGCATACGAGGCCCTAGTGTTTATCTCTTGGATTCTTTAACCGGAATCTTCGTGGTATAGGCGAGAACTGATGGCGGCATTCAAGAGAATCCGGAAGGTCTAACCTTGTCTGTGGTATTCTGAGTAGGATTCAATGATTGAATGACTGTGACGTGCTTCAAACTCCTAGCAGGCGGGGCGTTAGTGACAGACGCAAAAGAATCGCTGGATTCTATTCCGGCCTGACCGAGAACCGACAGCTGATTAGCCATATGCTGTGACAGAGCATAGGAACATTTTCACTGAGAGGATGGGAGGTAGCCACTGACAACGGTGAAACCCTTGCATAAGCTTGCCATGGAAAGGAGTAAGAAGGATTGGATGAAGACAGTAGGAAAGCAGAGAGACGGAAGGGAAGGCATCTTCATACGCTTATCTGAAGCTCTCACCAATGATATACATAAGTATCTCTATCTTTATCTTTATGTTTTATTCATCATCTATACCCATTTGAGTCTGCCTGACTGAGATTTACAAGGTGACCATAGCTTGCTTCATACCAACAATCTCCGTGGGATCGACCCTTACTCACGTAAGGTATTACTTGGACGACCCAGTGCACTTGCTGGTTAGTTGTGCAAAGTTGTGTAGTGAATCACAATTTCGCGCACCAAGTTTTTGGCGCCGTTGCCGGGGATTGTTTGTGTATGGACAACTGACAGTTCATCTTGTTGCTTAGATTAGGTATTATTTTTCTTCAGAGTTCTTAAGAATGAATTCTAGTGTTTCAAGGTGATGTTCTTATCATCACCAAAGCTGATTGATCATCATCAATTTAGCTCTTGAATGCAATGTCTTGCTGAAGCTTAGCTAGCTATGTCTAATTCCTTTAGACTAAAGCTTTAGACTAACATTGCATGATTCCTGGAATTCTCATTAAGAATTTTGATACCTTTATTTTCTTCTTCCACTTAATTTTCGAAAAATCCAAAAAAAAAATTACAAAATCATAAAAACAAAAAAATATTTCTTGTTTAAGTCTAGTGTCTCATTTTAAGTTTGGTGTCAATTGCATTTTCTTCTTGCATTTTTTTTTCAAATTTATGCATGTGTCTTCATTTATCTTCAAGTTGTTCTTGATGATTTCCTTGTTTTGATCTTTGAATTCTATTGACTTGAGTGTTTTGTTATTTCTTATGTGCATTCTCATTTTGTTAGTGTCAATAGTATACAAACTGCTAAGTTTGGTGTCTTGCATGCATTGTTATTTGATTTTAGTTGCATTTTGATTATTCCTCATTATTAAAAATCCAAAAATATTTTTAATTTGTGTCTTTTCAAGTCAATAATACAGAGAATTAAAGATTCAGAACATACTGCAGAGGAATTATACAGAAAAAGCTGGGCATTCAAAAATGCCCAGTGAAGAAGACAGACTGGCGTTTAAACGCCAGCCAGGGTACCTGGCTGGGCGTTTAACGCCCAAAAGGGTAGAGTTTTGGGCGTTAAACGCCAGAATGTGCACCATTCTGGGCGTTTAACGCCAGGATGGCACAAGGGGAAGGATTTTGTTTTCAAAATCAATTTTTTTTCAAGTTTTCAAAGTTTTTCAAAATCAAATCTTTTTCAAATCAAATCTTTTCAATCAAATGTTTTCAAAATTAATTTCTTTCCTTTTTCAAAGATACTTACTAACAATTAATGATTTGATTGAACATCTCAAATTTGTTGCCTTTTCTGTTGAGAAAGGTTTAATGTTTGAATCATATCTTTTCTTGTTAGGCAAGTCATTAATTTTTTTTTTTAAAATCAAATCTTTTTAAAATTGTTTTCAAATCATATCTTCTCAATCACATCTTTTTAAAACCATAACTTTTCAATCATATATTTTTAATCACATCTTTTAAAAACCAATCATATCTTCTCAACCACATCTTTTTCAAAATAGTTTTCAATCAAATCTTTTTAATTTCTAATTTCAAAATCTTTTTCAAAAATCACTTTACTTCTTTCCCACTTTTGTTTTCGAAAATCAATTAGTGTTTTTCAAAATGTTTTCAAAATCTTTTACTTAATTTTCGAAAATTACTTCCCTTATTCTCACATCCTTCTATTTATGAACTAACTCTATTCCTTAATGCAAAATTCGAACTCCATCTTCTTTGATAAGTTCGAATTTTCTACTTCTGTCTTCTACTTTTCTTTTCCTCTGACACCTCAAGGAATCTCTATACTGTGACATAGAGGATTCCATATTTTCTTGTTCTTTTCTCTTTCATATGAGCAGGAACAAAGACAAAGGCATTCTTGTTGAAGCTGACCCTGAACCTGAGAGGACCTTGAAGCGAAAGCTAAGAGAAGCTAAGGCACAACTCTCTGTAGAGGACCTAACCGAATTCTTCAAAGGAGAAGAAGATATGGCAGCCGAAAACAACAACAATGCCAACAATGCAAGGAAGGTGCTGGGTGACTTTACTGCACCTACTCCCGACTTCTATGGGAGAAGCATCTCTATCCCTGCCATTGGAGCAAACAAATTTGAGCTTAAGCCTCAATTAGTTTCTCTAATGCAACAGAATTGCAAGTTCCATGGACTTCCATTGGAAGATCCTCATCAGTTTTTAGCTGAATTCTTGCAAATCTGTGACACTGTCAAGACTAATGGGGTAGACCCTGAGGTCTATAGACTTATGCTATTCCCTTTTGCTGTAAGAGACAGAGCTAGGACATGGTTGGACTCACAACCTAAAGAAAGCCTGGACTCTTGGGAAAAGCTAGTCAATGCCTTCTTGGCAAAGTTCTTTCCACCTCAAAAATTGAGTAAGCTTAGAGTGGAAGTCCAAACCTTCAGACAGAAGGATGGAGAATCCCTCTATGAAGCTTGGGAAAGATACAAACAATTGATCAGAAAATGTCCATCGGACATGCTTTCTGAATGGAGCATCATAGGTATTTTCTATGATGGTCTCTCTGAACTATCCAAGATGTCTTTGGATAGCTCTGCTGGAGGATCTCTTCATCTGAAGAAGACGCCTACAGAAGCTCAAAGAGCTAATTGAAATGGTTGCAAATAACCAATTCATGTACACTTCTGAAAGAAATCCTGTGAACAATGGGACCAGTCAGAAGAAAGGAGTTCTTGAGATTGATGCTCTGAATGCCATACTGGCTCAGAATAAGATATTGACTCAACAAGTCAATTTGATTTCTCAAAGTCTGTCTGGAATGCAAAATGCACCAAGCAGTACTAAAGATGCTTCATCTAAAGAAGAAGCTTATGATCCTGAGAACCCTTCAATGGAAGAGGTGAATTACCTAGGAGAACCCTATGGAAACACCTATAATTCTTCATGGAGAAATCACCCAAATTTCTCATGGAAGAATCAAGAGAGACCTCAACAAGGTTTCAACAATAATGGTGGAAGAAACAGGTTTAGCAATGGCAAGCCTTTTCCATCATCTTCTCAGCAACAGACAGAGAATTCTAAGCAGAACCCTTCTGACTTAGCAACCATGGTCTCTGATCTAATCAAAACCACTCAAAGTTTTATGACTGAAACAAGATCCTCCATTAGGAATTTGGAGGCACAAGTGGGACAGCTGAGCAAGAAAGTTACTGAACTCCCTCCTAGTACTCTCCCAAGCAATACAGAAGAAAATCCAAAAGGAGAGTGCAAGGCCATCAACATGGCTGAATTTGGAGAGGAGGGAGAGGAAGTGAACGCCACTGAGGAAGACCTCAGTGGGCGTGCACCAACCTCCAATGAGTTCCCTAATGAGGAACCATGGGAATCTGAGGCTCAAAATGAGACGATAGAGATTCCATTGGACTTACTTCTGCCTTTCATGAGCTCTGATGAGTATTCTTCCTCTGAAGAGGATGAGTATGTCACTGAAGAGCAAGTTGCTAAATACTTTGGAGCAATCATGAAGCTAAATAACAAGTTATTTGGAAATGAGACTTGGGAGGATGAACCCCCTTTGCTCACCAAAGAACTGGATGACTTGTCTAGGCAGAGATTACCTCAAAAGAGACAAGATCCTGGGAAGTTTTCCATACCTTGTACCATAGGCACCATGACCTTCAAGAAGGCTCTGTGTGACTTAGGGTCAAGTGTAAACCTCATGCCTCTCTCTGTAATGGAGAAGCTAGGGATCTTTGAGGTGCAAGCTGCAAGAATCTCACTAGAGATGGCAGACAACTCAAGAAAACAATCTTATGGACTTGTAGAGGATGTTTTGGTGAAGATTAAGGACCATTACATCCCTACTGATTTCATAGTCCTAGAGACTGGGAAGTGCATGGATGAATCCATCATCCTTGGCAGACCCTTCCTAGCCACAGCAAAGGCTGTGATTGATGTTGATGGAGGTGAGCTGATCATTCAAGTGAATGAAGAATCCTTTGTGTTTAAGGCTCAAGGATATCCCTCTGTCACCATGGAGAAGAAGCATGAAGAGCTTCTCTCAAATCAGAGTCAAACAGAGCCCCCACAGTCAAACTCTAAGTTTGGTGTTGGGAGGCCACAACCAAACTCTAAGTTTGGTGTTGAACCCCCACATTCAAACTCTAAGTTTGGTGTTGGGAGGTTCCAACATTGCTCTGAGTATCTGTGAGGCTCCATGAGAGCCCTTTGTCAAGCTACTGACATTAAAGAAGCGCTTGTTGGGAGGCAACCCAATGTTATATTTTATCTATTTCTCTTTGTTATTTTTTGTTATTTTGTAGGTTGATGATCATAAGAAGTCACAAAATCAATTGAAAAAGCAAAAACAGAATGAAAAACAGGAAGAAAAACAGCACACCCTGGAGGAAGAACCTACTGGCGTTTAAACGCCAGTAAGGCTAGCAGTTGGGCGTTTAACGCCCAGTCTGGCACCATTCTGGGCGTTTAACGCCAGAAAGGGGCACCAGACTGGCGTTAAACGCCAGGAAAGGGCAAGAACCTGGCGTTAAACGCCAGAAATGGGCACCAACCCGGCGTTTAACGCCAGGATTGGCTCAAAACACGTTTTTGAATGCCATTTGGTGCAGGGATGACTTTTCCTTGACACCTAAGGATCCGTGGACCTCACAGGATCCCCACCAACCCCACCACTCTCTCTTTTCTTCATCACTCACCTCCATCCTTCATAAAACCCCACCTACCTCACCATTCAAATTCACACCACTTCTCCCCCTCTTTGGCCTAACACAAAGCCATTCCCTTCTTCTCATTTCTTCTTCTTCTACTCTCTTCTTTCTTCTCTTGCTCGAGGACGAGCAAACCTTTTAAGTTTGGTGTGGTAAAAGCATTGCTTTTTTGTTTTTCCATAACCATTTATGGCATCCAAGGCCGGAGAAACCTCTAGAAAGAGGAAAGGGAAGGCAAAAGCTTTCACCTCCGAGTCATGAGAGATGGAGAGATTCATCTCAAGGGTGCATCAAGACCACTTCTATGAAGTTGTGGCCATGAAGAAGGGTCAACTTTGATCAAAAGGTTGGACCAAGTCCTCATAAATATCTGTGAAGAGGACGCCCAATGGAAGAGAAATTTAAGAGGGAAGCCGGTTCAACTGAGAAGGCATGACCTCAAGCCCATCACTAAGAAAAGGATGGAGCAAACAAGAGATCCTCCTCCTCATGAAAGTCCCTAAGATGCCTCAAGGGATGCACTTTCCTCCACAAGACTATTGGGAGCAAATTAACACCTCCCTAGGAGAATTGAGTTCCAACATGGGACAACTAAGGGTGGAGCACCAAGAACATTCCATCCTCCTCCATGAAATTAGAGAAGATCAAAGAATCATGAGAGAGGAGCAACAAAGACAAGGAAGAGACATTGAGGAGCTCAAGCACTCCATAAGATCTTCAAGAGAAAGAACAAGCCGCCATCACTGAGGTGGACCCGTTCTTTAATTTCCTTGTTCTTTATTTTTCTGTTTTTCGAAATTTTCATGCTTATGTTTGTCTATGTTTGTGTCTTATGATCATTAGTGTCTTAGTGTCTATGCCTTAAAGCTATGAATATGAATCCATCACCTTTCTTAAATGAAAACTATTTTTATTACAAAAGAACAAGAAGTACAGGATTTCGAATTCATCTTAAAAACTAGCTTAATTAGTTTGATGTGGTGACAATACTTTTTGTTTTCTGAATGTATGCTTGAACAGTGCATATGTCTTTTGAATTTGTTGTTCATGAATGTTAAAATTGTTGGCTCTTGAAAGAATGATGAAAAAGGAGACATGTTACTGAGGATCTGAAAAATCATAAAAATGATTCTTGAAGCAAGAAAAAGCAGTGAATACAAAAAAAAGAGAGAAGCAAGCGAAAAAAAAACGAAAAAGGGGAGAAAAAGAAAAAGAAAGAAAAAGAAAGAAATAAAGTTGTGATCCAAGGCAAAAAGAGTGTGCTTAAGAACCCTGGACACCTCTAATTGGGGACTCTAGCAAAGCTGAGTCACAATCTGAAAAGGTTCACCCAATTATGTGTCTGTGGCATGTATGTATCCGGTGGTAATACTGGAAGACAGAGTGCTTTGGGCCACGGCCAAGACTCATAAAGTAGCTGTGTTCAAGAATCATCATACTTAACTAAGGGAATCAATAACACTATCTGGATTCTGAGTTCCTAAAGAAGCCAATCATTCTGAATTTCAAGGGATAAAGTGAGATGCCAAAACTGTTCGGAGGCAAAAAGCTGCTAGTCCCGCTCATCTAATTTGGAGCTAAGTTTCATTGATAATTTGGAGTCTATAGTATATTCTCTTCTTTTTATCTTATTTGATTTTCAGTTGCTTGAGGACAAGCAACAATTTAAGTTTGGTGTTGTGATGAGCGGATAATTTATACGCTTTTTGGCATTGTTTTTAGTATGTTTTTAGTATGATCTAGTTAGTTTTTAGCATATTTTTATTAGTTTTTAGTTAAAATTCACTTTTCTGGACTTTACTATGAGTTTGTGTGTTTTTCTGTGATTTCAGGTATTTTCTGGCTGAAATTGAAGGTTCTGAGCAAAAATCTGATTCAGAGACTGAAAAGGACTGCAAATGCTGTTGGATTCTGACCTCCCTGCACTCGAAGTGGATTTTCTGGAGCTACAGAAGCCCAATTGGCGCGCTCTCAACGGCGTTGGAAAGTAGACATCCTGGGCTTTCCAGCAATATATGATAGTCCATACTTTGCCCAAGATTTGATGGCCCAAACCGGCGTTCAAAGTCACCCTCAGAAATCCCAGCGTTAAACACCGGAACTGGCACCTAAATGGGAGTTAAACGCCCAAACTGGCATAAAAGCTGGCGTTTAACTCCAAGAAAAGTCTCTGCACGAAAATGCTTCATTGCTCAGCCCAAGCACACACCAAGTGGGCCCGGAAGTGGATTTTTATGTCATTTACTCATCTTTGTACACCTTAGGCTTCTAGTTTTCTATAAGTAGGACCTTTGACTATTGTATTTTCATCTTGGTTCTTCTGGTTCCCTCTCTGGGGCCGAAACCAATGATCACTCTTGTTCTTATGTATTTTCAACGGTGGAGTTTCTACACACCATAGATTAAGGTGTGGAGCTCTGCTGTACCTCGAGTATTAATGCAATTACTATTGTTCTTCTATTCAATTTCGCTTGTTCTTTGTCCAAGATATCACTTGTTCTTCAACTTGATGAATGTGATGATCCGTGACACTCATCACCATTCTCACTCATGAACAAAGTGACTGACAACCACTCTTGTTCTACAAGCATACGAGGCCCTAGTGTTTATCTCTTGGATTCTTTAACCGGAATCTTCGTGGTATAGGCGAGAACTGATGGCGGCATTCAAGAGAATCCGGAAGGTCTAACCTTGTCTGTGGTATTCTGAGTAGGATTCAATGATTGAATGACTGTGACGTGCTTCAAACTCCTAGCAGGCGGGGCGTTAGTGACAGACGCAAAAGAATTGCTGGATTCTATTCCGGCCTGACCGAGAACCGACAGCTGATTAGCCATATGTTGTGACAGAGCATAGGAACATTTTCACTGAGAGGATGGGAGGTAGCCACTGACAATGGTGAAACCCTTGCATAAGCTTGCCATGGAAAGGAGTAAGAAGGATTGGATGAAGACAGTAGGAAAGCAGAGAGACGGAAGGGAAGGCATCTTCATACGCTTATCTGAAGCTCTCACCAATGATATACATAAGTATCTCTATCTTTATCTTTATGTTTTATTCATCATCTATACCCATTTGAGTCTGCCTGACTGAGATTTACAAGGTGACCATAGCTTGCTTCATACCAACAATCTCCGTGGGATCGACCCTTACTCACGTAAGGTATTACTTGGACGACCCAGTGCACTTGCTGGTTAGTTGTGCAAAGTTGTGTAGTGAATCACAATTTTGCGCACCACATGCTTCCCAAAATTTTTATTTTGAATTATTTCATTCTTTTCAGCTTCCTACCTTTTGTTTTTATCATCCAAGTTCCCAATAGGTTTCCCACACTTAAACAATTACACAATTTCTATCTTAAGCTAACCAAGGATTCAACTTGGGATTTTAAATTTATTTTTCTGCTTAAGGCTAGTGTTGTGGTTTATAGAATAAGAGGGAACTAAAGGCTCAAGGAGGCTAACAAGGGTGATGTAAAAGGTAGGCTAATTTTGGGATAAGTGAGCTAGAATCAAACAATGGCCTCAATCATATGCAAGCATGTAAATATATTAAATATTGGACATATAGAATGGAACAAAGCAAAGATTACAATTATAGAGAAGAAAACACACAAGAATAAAAATTTATGGTTAAATAATGTAACCATATAAATAAGCTCAAAATCTCACAGGTTGTGTGTTCTTTGGCTCAAAAATCATGTTTCAGATACAACTTCAAACAAGTTTTAACATATAGAAAATTTTAATTTTTAATTTAAATTAGTGAATGTTTTCAAAAATAGGGTCTTAAAAGAAATTTATTACTTTAACCAAGTAGTAACTAAATGCATAAAATCAAACAAACATGCAATCAATCATGCAAATGCAACAATGAACAAGGAAAATAAACCATTGGTGTTGAGATAGAAGAGTAACTAACCCATGGAGATCGGTATCGACCTCCCCACACTTAAAGATTGCACCGTCTTCAGTGCATGCTAAGATGAAAAAGTGGATGGCTGCTCCAACTGATGCCTTTCTCCAAAGATTGTGCAGGTGGACTTGTTTGTCTTCCCATTAAGAAGCTTTTCCTCTCCCTTCGTGGTGGCCATCCTGAAAGAAGAGGGAAAAGAAGAAAAATTACCCAAAAATAAAGATAGAAAATAAATAAAATATGGGTGTTAATGCCAGATAATAAGGGTCTCAATTACATGGTAGCTACAACATGCAAGTGAGAAAACAGTAGAAGTACAAGGCAAAGCAAGAGTGCAAAAAATTTGCAATAATGGGAAAGAGAGTGCAAGATAATATAAATTCATGTCAATGCAAAATTAATACAAATATCATAAAAGAATAGCATTGACTTAAACAATATTACCCAACAGTGTAAAACAAGTCACTGAGTACCAAATTAATACCAGAAAAGACACAACAGTGGAATATGAACACGTAACACCAATGGAAAAATAATAAATTTAGAAAAGAAAATAAAGAGATGCACAAAATTAAAATGCAATGGAAGAAAGTATGCAAATAAATTAAATAGAATAGAATGGAAGTGAAAAAGATGAGAAGAAGAAAGCAAGAAAAGGAAGAAGAAAGAAGAAAAGAAATAAGAAAGGAAGAAAAGAATTAGGTATAGGGAAGAGAAGATAAGATATTTGGCTGCGTTGAAAAAGTTGTGCGGCGCAAGCGACGCAGATGTGTGGGGGATGCGGTTGCGCGACTGGCGCTTAAATTAATCGACGCGGTCGCACCGGTCACGCGGACGCGTGACTCAGGTTATGCTACTGGCGCGAGGGCAGCCTCGCGCTCGCACAACTCTCTGTTCGAATTTTTATTTTTGCCAAATTTGGGGTGACGCGATCGCGTGGGGCATGCGATCGTGTGAGTGGGCTTGAGAAGGGAATGACGCGGACGCGTCGGCGACGCGGTCGTGTGATAGAGATTGTGCGTCCAGCACCAATCCAGCACCACTCTCGCACAATAATTCGTTGTGCACCCTTTGTACGTCGAAAATCAGGGCACGCGGCCGCGTGGGTCACGTGGTCGCATGGGAGGCCATTATTCCCATGTGACGCGGACACGTCAGCGACGCGGTTGCGTGGGACGATTTGTGCCATTTGCACGCCTCCAACCACGCTCTCGCGTGACTCTCTGTTCGTTTTTATTTTCTCCCCTCTCCTTGCGACGCGGACGCGTCGCGTGGCAATTTTTTTTATGCATGAAAAATGCAGAATGCAATGCTAATATGAATGTTATGCAAAACTCCAGGTTAAATATAATAAGATAAAATAAGACTCGGAAACAAATAAAACTAGATAAAAATGAAAAATAAACGATCATACCATGGTGGGTTGTCTCCCACCTAGCACTTTTAGTTAAAGTCCTTAAGTTGGACATTTGGTGAGCTCCCTGTTATGGTGGTTTATGCTTGTACTGATCCAGGAATCCCCACCAATGTTTGTACTTCCAGTAGCCTCCGGGGTCCCAAACTAAGCATGTAAAGCCCTTAAGAAGCTTCAAACAGATTCTTAGGATCCCAGGGTGACAAATGTCAGAACAGATTCCAGGATCCCAAACCTTACTTTTACACCCGTCTTTGTCTTGATCTACATCTTTCCAGTCGGGTGGTGAGTAGTCTGAATTCTCACTGCAGTGACCAAACAGCTTCCGAGATCCTTTCAATTGAGCTTGACACCAATCCTTGCACCTCAAATTGAAGTGCGAAACCTCATTGAATCTTGCATACCATCTCTGAGTGCGAGTCATTTCCTTTTTACTCTTAAAGCCGCAAAGAACTCTAAGCTGGCCATCTGTTTCAAGTAAACCGTATTCAAGTGGAAAAACAAAGATAAGAGTCAAGGATTTTACCCACTTGAAGTCTGTGTTGGTTGGTAATGGCCTTGGGATCAGTGTTTTTAGTGGTTCTGCAAGCTCTACTCCCTGGTGGTCTTCAGTGAATTCCTCCACTTCCTTGCAAACCTTTTCCATTCCAGCCATGTCCTGGTCAAAGTCTTCCATATCTTCCTCATCACTTGAGTCATAATTGGGAGGTTGAGAAAAGTCGACCTCTGCATCATCTTCGTATTTACTTGGGGAAGATTCTTCTGTCTCAAAGAATTCACTTGCGGGTGCAAGTTCAATACTAAGAGGACTTGACTTGTGATCATCATCATCAAGGAAACATGTGTCTTGGGTAATTCCGTCTAGTTCTTCATAAGATATCTGCATCGGAGGCTGTGCAACATCCTCTTTAGTGTCAGTTGTAACATCCTTGACGGGGTCTTCCATGACTCTGTATTCCCATGGAGGTTCAGCATCTCCTAAATCTTCAACCAACTCTTCTTCTTCTACAATGACAGCGTCCTCTACTTGTTCCAATACGAAGTTATGCTCTATGCTGTCCACCGGAGTTTCTTGTGTCTTCTTCACAATACATTCTTCATTAGATTCTCCACATAAAGCCATGGGAGTCTGTTGAGTGGCTGAATGTCTGGAAGATAGTTGATTTATTGCTTGCTCCAGTTGCTGAAGGGTTGTATTAAATTGGTTTACTGATTTTTCGAAGTGAACCTGTGATTCTTGGCTTGATGGATATGAACATGGTTTGTAGGAGAGTGGTGGTTCTTGGGAGTGATTGAATTGGCGTTGGGGTGGATAAGGATCATGTGGTATTGAATGGTGAAAAGAAGCTTGTGAGTATGGTGGACTGGGGCTGTGTTGGAAGGATGGTCTCTGAGCACAGGGTGGGGCTTGTTGGTAGCTACAAGGCGGTCCACCAAATCTATCAGTTAGACATGCATTGTAAAATGGTCTTTGTCCATGGTATCTAGGATGGTGTTGTTGCCTAAAGGGTTGATTGGATCCTTGTGGCTCCATCCATCTTTGATTGCTTAGACCTTGATGCATAGTCTTGTTATAGCTTCCATTCCTTGCAACAAAATTAGAACCAAACTCAAAGCGAGAGGGGTGAGAATTCATAGTAGTTATCCGAAATAAGGGGGAAAAGAAGAAACAAATAAACAAGTAAAAGAAATATGTTTTTTTTTTAATATTTACAATAACCAATAATAAGGCACACGTTTGCAATTCCCCGGCAACGGCGCCATTTTGACGTTAGGATTTTTGCTAGTAAAGAATTTATAGGGGCTTGTTGGTAGCTACAAGGCGGTCCACCAAATCTATCAGTTGGACATGCATTGTAAAACGGTCTTTGTCCATGGTATCTAGGATGGTGTTGTTGCCTAAAGGGTTGATTGGATCCTTGTGGCTCCATCCATCTTTGATTGCTTAGACCTTGATGCATAGTCTTGTTATAGCTTCCATTCCTTGCAACAAAATTAGAACCAAACTCAAAGCGAGAGGGGTGAGAATTCATAGTAGTTATCCGAAATAAGGGGGAAAAGAAGAAACAAATAAACAAGTAAAAGAAATATGTTTTTTTTTAATATTTACAATAACCAATAATAAGGCACACGTTTGCAATTCCCCGGCAACGGCGCCATTTTGACGTTAGGATTTTTGATAGTAAAGAATTTATAAAAATATTCGCGTTGTAGATATAGCTTCTAAACTAACAGAAATCCCTTCATACAAAAGTTTTGGTTGTCACAAGTAACAAACCCATAAATAAATTGATAACCGAAGTATTTAAACCTCGGGTCGTCTTCTCAAGGAATTGCAGGAAGGTATGTTCTTATTATTGGTTATGGGTTTGTAAATTTGGGGTTTCAAGAATGAGGAGTGAATATGGCAATTAATTTAAATAGCAATTAGAATAAATAAATACTGTAAAGCAAACTTTTGGCAAGGTATGAGAAATTGGAAGTCCAGACTTTGTTATTCTTATCAATAATAATGAAAGTTGAATCTTAATTCCACTTAGTTAACCTTTGCTAAAGCAAAGGAAAGTCAAGGGACTAATTAGTTTGACCTTCGAATCCTATTTATTTCCTAAGAAAAGGTTGGGATTATTGAAGTTCAGTTCAATTAGCAAAGATAACAGTTATCAATTATATTGAGCTAAGATAACTCCTGAGTTACTTATTTCTTAACCAAGACCAAAAGGAAAATGAATTAAATCTACTTGAATGAAAATAAATTGGATAAAGCCAACGCATCTATAACATATAAATCTGAAATACCTCAAATTATATTAAATAAAAATGTCAATTCTAACATGGACAATATCAACAGCCAATTGGGCAGCATCAATCAAACACAATAAAAGCTTCAGAGTAAACAAAAATAGAAGAGAAATTAAATAATAAAAGGAATATTGAACCTGTAATGAAGAAGTTGAAATCCTAATCCTAATCCTAATCCTAAGAGAGAGGAGAGAATCTCTCTCACTAAAAACTACATCTAAAACTAAAATTGTGAATTATCAGAGCATGATCTGAAGTCCCCTTCATTCCTCCACTTTGCAGCCTTTAATATGTGTTTTCTGGGCTTGAAACTGGGCCGGAAATAGCCCAGGATTCGCTGTTTGCGAAATCTGCCACGCTGATTTTCGCAGATGCGACGCATCCGCATGGATGACGCATTCGCGTCGCCTATCTGTACGGTCACTATGGGAAATTATATATCAAATCGTAGCCCCGGACATTAGCTTTCTAACGCAAGTAAAACCGCGTCATTTGGATCTCTGTAGCTCAAGTTATGGTCGTTTTAGTGCGAGAGGGTCAGGTTGACAGCTTTGCAGTTTCTCCAACTTCTTGTATTCCTTCCACTTTTGCATGCTTCCTTTCAATCCTCTAAGCTATTCTTGTCCTGTAATCCCTGAAATCACTTAACACACATATCAAGGCATCTAATGGTAATAAGAGAGGATTAAACATAGGGAACTTAAGGCCAAAGAAGCATGTTTTCAATCAAAGCACATAATTAGGAAGGCAAATGTAAAACCATGCAAATAGTATGAATAAGTGGGTAAAGAGTTGATAAAATCCACTCAATTAAGCACAAGATAAATCATAAAATAGTGGTTTATCAATGATCCTACTCAAAATGCCACAGACAAGGTCAGATCTTCTAGATCAGAGAATGCTGCATCTTTGGGTTTTAGCGTCTACCACAGAGACCCTAATCTCCCCAAAAATTGGCTGACCTGATGTCTCGAGAAGTCCCCAACGAAATCGTAGATTAGCCGTCTGAGAGATGTATATTCAAGCTGTTGGTTGTCCTTGTCCGATGAAAGACGCATTCTAATTGGTTAGATCATCCTATTCACCACAATGAAGTACGACTATACATCTTAGAATTAATCAAACACAGATCGAAGAGAAATAGTAGTACTTTTATTAATTCATAGGACTTAGCAGGGCTCCTCCTCTCAATCTAAGAGGTTTAGAAACTCATACTGAAAGTAAAAACATAAAGTTAATGAAAATATGGCAGACCTCTTCTAGTGAGAGGAGTAAAAGTTCTTTAAATACTAGGTTAATGACTAAGGATTACACAGAAAGGGTAAAACAGTCTATTTAGTGCTAAAATCCACTTCTAGGGCCCACTTGGTGAGTGTTTGGGCTGAGCTTTGATGAGATCCACGTGTTATGAGGCTCCTTGGGCGCTGGACGCCTGGAAGGGGGCAGGTGGCTGGCGTTGGACACCAATTTTGAGCCTTCTAATCCGAAGCAAAGTATAAACTATTATATATTTCTGGAAAGCTCTTACAGTCAGCTTTCTAGAGGCATTAAGAACGCTCAATTTGAACTTTTTTAGCTCCAAAAAATACTTTCAAATGCAGGCAGGTCAGATCTGGATAGCATCTGCAGTGCTTTCTCTGTCTTTGAATCAGAATTCTGCTCCAGCTCCTCAATATCAGCCAGAAAATGCCTGAAATTGCCCAAAAACACAAAAACTCATAGTATAATTCAAAAATATGAATTTAACACTAAAACCTATAAAAACTCAATAAAAACTAAATAAAAACTACTAAAAACTATATGAAAATGATGTCAAAAAGCGTATAAAATATCCGCTCATCACAACACCAAACTTAAACCTTTGCTTGTCCCCAAGCAAATGAAAACACAATAAAAAAGAAAATTAAGATACAAAAAATTTCTAAGTTTCAAATGAAGCTTAGTTAAAATCAGATGAGCGAGACTTAGTAGCTTTTTGCTTCTGAATAGTTTTGGCATCTCACTATCCATTGAAACTTAGAGATGTTGGCATCCTTAGGAACTTAGAATCCAGATGATATTATTAACTTTCCTAGTTAAGCTTATTTGGATTCTTGAACACAACTTTCTGAGTCTTGGTCGTGACCCTAAGCACTCTGTTTTCCAGTATTACCACCAGATACATTCATGCCATAGACACGTTACCTCGGTGAACCTTTTCAGATTGTGACTCAGCTTTGCTAGAGTCCCCAAATAGAGGTGTCCAGAGTTCTTAAGCACACTCTTTTTGCTTTGGACCACGACTTTAACCGCTCAGTCTCAAGCTTTTCACTTGACACCTTCACGCCACAAGCACATGGTTAGGGACAGCTTAGATTGAGCCGCTTAGGCCAGAATTTTATTCCTTTGGGCCCTCCTAACCACTGATGCTTAAAGCCTTGGGCCCTTTTACCCTTGCCTTTTGGTTTTAAAGGCTATTGGCTTTTTCTGCTTGTTTTTTATTTTTTTATTTTTTTATTTTTCTTTCTTTTTATTTTTTGCCACGTTTTTTTTTTGCATGCAAGCTTTTTTCTTTTTGCTACTTTTTCTTGCTTCAACAATCAATTTTTAGATTTTTCAAATTATCAATAATACTTTTCCTTTTTCCTTATTCTTTCAAGAGCTAACATTCATAAATTTCAACTTCAAATATGCACTATTTATTTTATACATTCAGAAAACAAAAGCAGATGACACCACATCAAACTAATTAAACTAATCTTATTTTAAACTTAAAATTCATGAATCTCTCAATTCTTTTCAATAAATATTTTATTTAAGCAAGGTGAGAGATATATGGAACATTTTACAACTTAAAGACATCCATGCAAATGATCATGCAACTAGAACAAGAGAACAAATAAACAAACACAAAACAGAAAAATAACAGGAAAGGGGTATAAAGAGAACGAATCCACCTGAATGATGGTGGCTAGTGCTCTTCTTTAAGGATCCAATATAGTGCTTTATCTCTTCAATATCACTCCTTTGTCTTTGTTAGGGCTACTACACAGGCTCATGTGCATGTTTTCTGGTTTGTTCCATCCTCTTTTTCTATACTTAAGAGTGGTAGAAGTCACAAAGCAAAGCTTTTGCAACACCAAACTTAAGAGTTTTTCTCGTCCTCAAGAAAAATGGGAAAGAATAAGGTGGGGTAGGTGGAGCTTCCGTGGGACCTCTTGGTCCTGAGAGGCTAGGGAATCCAGATTCTCTGCTTCTCTGCACTGGCATTTGAATGCCCAGGGACTACTCCCTGGCTGACATTCAACGCCAGCAATGTTCCCCTCTTGGGGCGTTGAACGCCCAATGAGGGCTTCCTCACTGGCATTCTATTTTCACTGTTATGAATTCTGCCTCTTGGCTGATGCATATGATCATAACTCTCACAACTGAAATGAAAAACAAAATAAAGGAAAGTAAATATGGTTGAGTAAGGTTGGGTTGCCTCCCAACAAGCGCTCTTTTAAAGTCACTAGCTTGACCTTTAGCTCCTTATGGATGTTTGTTGCAAGTATAGCTCCAAATCGATAATTGATCCTAATCAAATTACAATTCTAAAGATGTCACAAATCACAACAAATATAAACCGAGAGTATTTAAACTCCCGGGTCGTTCTCCCTAGTAACTAGTGCCAACAAGTGCGTATAATTTTGGTTGTGAGAAAGCAAAGGGTGTTGTCAACAATAAGGAAGCAAATAATAAAGAGATAAAAGAACAAGCCAAAATTGCAATTAATGAAGTAATAAAGGAATAAGGGACTATGTGTGTAATATAAACAAGTAAGACTCAAAATTGATGGAAAAGTGGTTTAAAACATAAATGAAACCTTGACTTGGGATGAGTCATGGAATCCCTTCCTTGCCATAACTACAACTATGATAATTATGATGGATTAATCTCACTAAGTCAACCCTTGCATCGGAGAGTAAGTCAAGCAAGCATAAATGTTCTTAACCCACAAATCCTAGCTTGCTTGCTAATTACCTTAGCAACAAATTAGCGTTAGTGGGAACAAGAACAATTAACAACCCAAGAATTATCACTAAATGTTGAACATTATGGCTCTAGTAATCCATAAACTCATTTTCCCCAAGTCAAGGGGTGGAAATTACCCCATAATCAAAATTGGCATCTCATCAAACACATAGAGGGCATAAACATAAAACATGACAAAATTGGTAAATTAAAGAAAGCTATGAACCACAAATACTCAAAATCAACAAAGGCAATTCAAACAAACATATAAAAGCCATCAAACATCAAATTAAACAACTAGGAATCCAAAATTGCAAGACTATGTAAATATGGACAAAGGAGATGAAAATAAAAGCAACTGTAGAACAAGTGGTATAATAAAAGAGACAATTAAAGAAATACTTACAATGAAAATTGCTAGAATCCAAAATCAAAACTTGAAGTATAAAATGCTACAAGCCCTAACTAAGAACCCTAAGAGAGAATTTCCTAATCTATACTACTCCTACTCCTACTATGTGTTTTTCCTATTCTAAGATGGCTCTCTTTCATATGGCATCATTCCCCTTGATATAGCACTTGCCATTCAGCATCAAGCCTTCCAAAACTGGGCCAAAGGCCCCCAAAATTACGTAGCACATGTTTCATTAATGAATCCATGTGCAGGGACCTATGCGTATGCACAGATATGTGCATAAGCACACTTCAATGAATGTTCTCCTGTGCATATGCACACGTGCTAAATTCTTTTTCGTGCGTACACACGCATCCTTGTGCGCACGCACGCATGGCTGTGTGCTTTCTTCTTTTTTTTTCATGTTTTCTTCCTTCGTACATGCTTCCTTCCACTTTTGCCTTGCCAAACTTGCCACTAGGACCTAAAATCACTCAACAAACATGTCATGTCATCAAATGGAATAAAGGTGGAATTAAATTGCTCAATTTAAGCACAAAACTGCATGTTTTCACATTTAGGATCAAATTAGGGATCAAACACAAAAGTATGCTATTTTGGTGCTTAAGTGTAGGTTTATGTGATGAAATCAACTCAAATCAAGCCAAAATATATCGGAAAATATGGCCTCATCAACTAGATTTTTAGTGAAGACAACTCTCATGCCAGGTGAGAGGCCTTCAGTTAGGACTTTTTTGTCCTTCCAGCCTTTAGGTACTTTCTTTTTAGTACCTTTGTGCTTAGAGCTTGTTGAGGGCTGCCCAACACCAAACTTAGAATTGATGTTTGGGGGCTCTGCAGAGCTTTGCACATAAAGAGAGGGTTAGCACACTAAGTGCTGCACAGTTATCTCTCTTTTAGAGGGAGAGCTAAGATGAGGCATCTTGAATAAGATGTGATCCTTACCTAACTTTAGGGTTAGTTCTCCCTTAGCCACATCAATAATAGCATTGGCTGTGACTGAGAAAGGTCTTCCAAGGATGACACAGTCATCCTCATCCTCATCCTCTCCTATGTCCAAGACAATGAAGTTTGCAGGGATGTAGTGGTTTTGAACTTTAACCAAGACATCCTCTACTAAGCCATATGGCTTCTTCGTTGTCTTGTCTGCCATCTCTAAGGAGATGTGTTCAGCTTGTGCCTCAAGGATTCCCAATTTCTCCATTACAGAGGGTGGCATGAGGTTAATACTTGACCCTAGGTCACATATAGCCTTTTCAAAGTCATAGTGCCTATGGTGCAAGGAATCAGAAAGCATCCATGGTCTAGAAGCTTCTGAGGTAGCTCTTGCTGAACCAAAGCATGGAGTTCTTTGGTGAGTAGTGGAGGTTTTACCTCCAGAGGCTTTGTACCAAATAGTTTGGCATTCACCCTCATAAGAGCTCCTAGGTACCGAGCAACTTGCTCTTCCCTAGTGTCTTCATCCTCACTTGATGATGAATAGTCATCTGAACTCATACACTATAGAAGTGCATTCAAAGGAACCTCAATTGTCTTTATGGTTTCCTTTGGTTCTGGGCTAGAGGGTTCTTGAGTGGGATTCAGACACTCAAAGGGTGTGCCTTGGTTGGCGTTCAACGCCAGCTCTGATAGCTTATTGGGCATTGAATTCCCTTGCTGTCCACCTCCCTCTAGCATTCTGGGCGTTGAACGCCCAGTAGGGATGTCCTTACAGGTGTTCAACGCCAGCTTCCTTGGGCTGGTGGGCTTTGAATGCCCAGTGAGGGGTTCTTCACTGGAGTTCAATGCCATTAAGCCTTCCTGTTTGGGCATTGAACGCCCAGCCAGTGCTCTCTGGCTGGCGTTCAACGCCAGCTTTTCTGCTAGGATGGGCGTTAAAAGCCCAGTGAGGGGTTCTTCACTAGTGTTTAATGCCAAGCTTGCTGCCATTGTGGGCGTTGAATGCCCAGTGAAGGCTTCTTTACTGGCGTCCAACGCCTTTCTATTCTCCTCCAATTCAGCCTCAACCTCCATGGTTATGGCCTTGCACTCTTCTCTAGGATTAACCTTAGTATTACTGAGAAGAATGTCAAGAGGAATCTCAGGGATCCTCTTGCTCAGTTTAGCAATTTGTACCTCTAAATTTCTAATGGAGGAGCTTGTTTCATTAATGAAACTGTGACTGGTCTTAGTGAGGCTGGAAACCATAATGGCTAAGTCAGAAAGGCTTTGATTAGAGGTTTCCATGTTCCCTTGAGAAGATGGGACTGATGGTTTGTTGTTGAACCTATTCTGGTTCCTACCACCATGATTGAAACCTTGCTGAGATTTCTGTTGATCCTTCTATGAGAGGTTAGGATGATTCCTCCATGAGGGGTTGTAAGTGTTTCCATAGGATTCTCCCATGTAATTCACCTCCCCCATGGTGGGTTGATAATGATCATAAGTTTCTTTTTCAAGAGAAGCTTCCTGATTAGTGCCAGCTGCAGTTTGTATCCCAGTGAGATGTTGAGAGATCATGTTTGACCTGTTGGGTCAAGATCTTATTCTGAGTCAGGATGGCATTCAGAGTCTCAACTTCATGAAATCCTTTTTTCTAAGAGATTCCATGGTTTACAGGATTCCTCTCAGAGGTGTACATGAATTGGTTGTTTGCAAGCATTTTAATGAGCTCTCTTGCTTCTACAAGCATTTTCTTCAAGTAGAGAGATGCACCTGCAGAGCTATCCAAGGGAATCTTAAATATCTCAGACAAGCCATCATAGGACACGCCTATGATGGACCACTCTGAGAGCATGTCAGGAGGACATCTCTTGATCAGCTGCTTGTATCTTTCCCAAGCTTCATAGAGGGATTCACCTTCTCTTTGTCTAAAGGTTTGAACTTCCACTCTAATTTTGCTCATCCTTTGAAGGGAAAAAAACTTATCCTGAAAAGCATTAACTAGCTTTTTCCAAGAGTCAAGACTCTCGCTAGGTTGGGCTTCCAACCAGAATTTAGCTCTGTCTCTTATGGCAAAGGGAAAGAGCATCAACTTGTAGACTTCAGGATTAACTCCATTAGTCTTTACAGTATTACAGATTTGTAAAAATTTTGCCAAGAACTAATGTGGATCTTCCATTGGAAGTCCATGGAATCTGTAGTTCTGCTGCAGAAGAGAGACTAATTGAGGCTTAAGCTCAAAATTATTAGCTCCAATGGAAGGTACAGTAATGCTTCTACCATAAAAGTCAGAGGTAGGCATGGTGAAGTCACCAAGGACCTTTCTAGGCTCTTTTTATGGTTTGGCCATATCCTCCAATTCTTGTTCAAAACTTTCTGAAAGGCCTCTTCTGGAGTGTTGTGCTTTAGCTTATTGTAAACGCCTCCTTAGAGTCTTATCAGGTTCAGGGATCAGGATTCAGAAGAGATTCTTTGTCCCTGTTCCTGGTCATAAACAAGAAGAAAAGAAAAAAAAAGATGGAAAAGAAGAAAGCTCTTTGCGCCAATTGGCAAGAAGCTCCTCCTTAAAGTCAAATGTGAAAAAAGACGATAAAATAGAAACCAAATGGGAGTTCTATGTTCAATAACAAAGGACTCCCTCTAAGATGTGAAGAGTGAAGAAGAAGAAATAAGAGAAATAAAAGAAGTAAAAGAAGTATACTTTTAAAATAGGGGATAGAGTAAAAGAAAAGAAGATAGAAGATGAGAGAGGGCGAGAAGAGTTGAATAATATAGATGTGAGAAGAAGAGCAGTCTAAATAGAAGAAGTAAATAAGATTAAATTAATTAATTTTTAAAAAGATTTAAATTTTAATTATTAAATTTTCAAAAATAGAGGAGGGAAGAGAAGAAGAAATTTTCAAAAATTAAGAGAGATGAGAGTTAGTTAGGTGGTTTTGAAAGAGAAGAGAGATATTTTTGAAAATTAAGGAAGAGAGAGTTAGTTACGTGGTTTTGAAAAAGATGAGAGAGAAGATAAAATATTAATTAATAAAAAATTTAAAAAAAATAAGATAGAAGTTTAGATAAGAAAAGATTTAAAGTTTGAAATGAGGAAAAAGATAAGATAAGAATTTTTTTTTAAGTTTTGAAAAAGATATGATTTAAAAATTAGAAGTTAGAAAAGATAAGATAAGATTAGAAAATTGATTTTGAGAAAGATTTAATTAAAAAAATTGAATTTTGGAAAAAGATAAGATAAGATTTGAAAAAGATAAGATTTTTGAAAAAGATATGATTTTTATTTTTGATAATTTTGATTTTTGAAAACTTGACAACTAAGATATGATAAGATAAAAATTTGAAAATCAAAATCTGAATTTTTTTGAAAATTTTTTAAAATTTATGGTTAGAAATTAGTTAGAAAAGATATTTTTTTTTGAATTTATGATGAAAGAGAAAAACACAAAAAAGACACAAGACTTAAAATTTTTAGATCTAGCACCCTTATATTTCGAAAATTTTTGAGGAAAACACCAAGGGACACCAAATTTAAAAATTTTAAGATCAAGACACATACAAGACTCAAGAGCACTTTGAAAACTCACAAGAACACGAAGAACAAAAATTAAAGACTCAAAGAACTCAAGAACATAAAAAAAGGACACCAAACTTAAGATTTTTAGAAAACTCAACACAAATTTTTGAAAAACACAAGAAAAATGACAAGACAACACCAAATAAGTGCACTGGGTCGTCCAAGTACTACCTGAGCGAGTCAGGGTCGATCCCACGAGGATTGTGTCTTGAAGCAAGCTATTATTGTCTTGCAGGTCTTAGTCAGGCGAAATCAGAAGGTTGTTGATTGTATGGTGATTGATTATATGCCATAAATGCTTGGAAAGGATAAAACCAATTGGATTAGCTAATAGGAATTATATGTTGGGAATAGAGTTGAGAGTTGGAGTTGCTTTGTCTTTCTGAAGTAACTCTGGTACTACTATTCCCCTTACTTGTGAGTGATTTCTTCAACGGCAGGCTATATGTGATTGACACTGGTTTGAGCAGCTGCCAATACTCCTCTAGATCTGAAGCCCAGGTTTAGTGTGGATCCATCTCTACTTGAGGGTGAAGCGAGTACAATCCATTCTCCTTTATGATCCTACTCAAAATGCCACAGACAAGGTCGGATCTTCCAGATCAGAGAATGCTGTATTATTGGGTTCTAGCCTCTACCACAGAGACCCTAATCTCACCGAAAATCGGCTGAACTGATGTCTTAAGAAGTCCCCAAAGAAATTGTGGATTAGCCGTCTGAGAGATGTATATTCAAGCTGTTGGTCGTCCTTATCCGGTGAAAGACGCATTCAGAACCAAGTAGACGCGGCTGTTTGTTAGGCACGTTCATCTTAATTTGATGAACAGAGCTAATTGGTTAGATCGTCCTATCCACCACGATGAAGTAGGAATATACATCTTAGAAATAATCAAACACGGATCAAAGAGAAACAATAGTACTTTTATTAATTCATAGGATTCAGCAGGGCTCCTCCCCTTAACCTAGGAGGTTTAGAAACTCATACTGAAAGTAAAAATACAAAGTGAAAGAAAATATGGCAAACCTCTTATAGTGAGAGGTGTAAAAGTTCTTTAAAAACTAGGTTAATGACTAAGGATTACACAAAAAGGGTAAAATAGTCTATTTAGTGCTAAAATCCACTTCTGGAGCCCACTTGGTGAGTGTTTGGGCTGAGCATTGATGAGATCCTCGTGCTATGAGACTCCTTGGGCATGGAACACCAGCTAGTAGGTACTCTTTAGGTTTTTGTACATTGGTCTCTGCTCTTTGGGCGCTGGAAGCCTGGAAGGGGGCGGGTGGCTGACGTTGGACGCCAGTTTTGAGCCTTCTAATCCAAAGCAAAGTATAAACTATTATATATTGCTGAAAATATCTCGAAGTCAGCTTTTCATAGTCGTTTAGATTGCTCCATTTAAACTTTTGTAGCTCCAGAAAATCTCTTCTAAATGCAGGTAGATCAGATCTGGACAGCATCTACAGTGCTTTCTTTGTCTCTAAATCAGACTTCTCCTCCAGCTCCTCAATTTCAGCCAGAAAATACCTAAAATTGCCCAAAAACACAAAATCTCATAGTAGAATCCAAAAAATGTGAATTTAACACTAAAACCTATAAAAAAATCAATAAAAACTAAATAAAAACTACTAAAAACTATATGAAAATGATGTCAAAAAGCGTATAAAATATCCGCTTATCATTGGCCATTGTTGTTAGCCACCTCCTCATGTGGGTTGTGCATGTTGTCCTCTATAATTTGATCTCCTTCTTCTGAATCCTCTTCTCCAATCACTCCCTTACCTCTTTTCTCTCTTCTAAGTCTCAAGAAGGTTCTTTCGGGTTCAGAATCAAAGGAAGTAGATGCACCTCTATTTCCACCTGGCATACACAACACAAAGATAGACCAAAAGAAAAATGATCACCCTATTGCTAGAGTGATGTCAAAGTTAGCTGACACAAAGTGTCAAACGGTTAGTGTGCTTTAAAGAAAACAAAAGAAAAGTGCTTAATCTAGGCTATCACTTGCTTAATCATTGTTAATCTGAATCAAACCCTGGCAACGGCGCCAAAAACTTGATTCAAGAAAATTTGCACAGCACAAATCCCGTCGGCAAGTGTACCGAATCGTCAAGTAATAACTCATTGTTGAGTGAGGTCGATCCCACAAGGATTGATGGATTAAGCAACTTTAGTTAGGTGATTTATCTAGTTAAGCTAATATTTGATTGTTTTAGGTAATTGAATGAACAAAATTATGATTCACAAAGAAAGTAAAACAACAGTATGTAAACTACTAAAAATTAAAGTGCTGAAAGTAATTTGTGAAATGTAAATGGCAAGAAACTAAAGAACTGAAACTTAAATGGCAAGAAATTAAAAGAGCTGAAACTTAAATAACAAGAAAGTAAAAGCAAGAATGTACATGGCAATCAAAGTTAAATTGCATGAAATGTAAATAGGTTTTGGGAGTTGGGAATCAAAGATAATAAAAAACTCAAAGCAATTGAAATGAAAAACAACAATGGGTGAGACTTATTAGGGATTGGAGATATTATAATCCTTCATGAATCAATGGGTCTTAACTTCATTCTCAATCATATGAAGTAGATCTATGGCGGATTGTAATTAATTGAGTCCCAATTCCTTGGCAACCCAATTTTTCTTAACATAATCAATTTGCCAATTCCTTGATCTAATTGTTCATGAGAAGAGGTTAAGTTCAATTCTCTTATCCATAAGCCACACAAGTTCTCAGGATCTCAACTCAAACCAGGATTTTGTTGATCAAGAGAGTTGTGTGAGAAAGAACTTCAAACTAATTTCTATGATTCCCCTTCCGAGACTCACATAGAAATTCAAATGATCTAAACCTCCTTCCGGTAGTGAATAGATATTTTAAGCACGGAAGTTATCTCTTAGCTACAACAAGATGATTGAGAAGAAGAAGAATTTCATTCATTCATTCGAATTACAATAGAGCTCCTCCCCCTAATGATGTTGGGTTTAGTTCATCATAGCTCTGGAAAACTTAAAGAGAAAAGAAAAGTACATGAAAGTAAAACTGAGTACAAGAAGAAAATGATTCAGTGTTTCCTAATTAGGATCCCCTGCTCCCTGTATGTCTCTCAAGTTCAAAACTCTTCCTATATACACAATCTTCAGCTGAGTCATCAAGTACTTGGATGTGGGCTTTTGGCCTTAGTTGAAGCAAGTTAGGAGTGGCTCTTTCTGAAGTTAACGCTGGCGTTAACTCACAAACACTCTCATACTTGCATGGGTGCCTTTGGAACTGGCGTTGGTACTAGCGTTAACAGCCTTGCTAACGCCACAAGCCTCCATCTAAGCTGGCGTTAACACTGCCGTTAGTGCACTAACAGTCCCACTAATGTTGCCTTCATATCCATTCTAGTGTTACTACTGCTGTTAACATACTAACAGGGCCATCAACGTTTTTCTTGTTGTGCGTGTGCACAATGCTTCGTGTTTGCACACACTAGCCAATTTTTCTATTGTGTGTACACACATGATGAGCGGATAATTTATACGCTTTTTGGCATTGTTTTTAGATAGTTTTTAATAGGATCTAGCTACTTTTAGGGATGTTTTCTCTAGTTTTAATGCTAAATTCACATTTCTGGACTTTACTATGAGTTTGTGTATTTTTCTGTGATTTCAGGTATTTTCTGGCTAAAATTAAGGGACCTGAGCAAAACTCTGATAGAAGGCTGACATAGGACTGCTGATGCTGTTGGATTCTGACATCCCTGCACTCGAAATGAATTTTCTGGAGCTAAAAAATTCCAAATGGCGCGCTCTCAACGGCGTTGGAAATTAGACATCCAGAGCTTTTCAGCAATATATAACAGTTTATACTTTATTCGAGATTAGACGACGCAAACTGGCATTCAACGCCAGAAACACGTCACAAACCAGAGTTAAACGCCAAAAACACGTTACAACTTGGCGTTTAACTCCAAAAGAAGCCTCTGCACGTGTAAAGCTCAAGCTCAGCCCAAGCACACACCAAGTGGGCCCCGGAAGTGGATTTCTGCATCAATTACTTATTTTTGTAAACCCTAGTAGCTAGTCTAGTATAAATAGGACATTTTACTATTGTATTAGATATCTTGGTTTCATTTTTTATCTTAGCATCCATCTTTGGACGTTTAGTTCTTAGACTTTGGGGGCTGGCCATTCGGCCATGCCTGAACCTTGATCACTTATGTATTTTCAACGGTGGAGTTTCTACACACCATAGATTAAGGTGTAGAGCTCTGTTGTACCTCGAGTTTTAATGCAAAGTACTACTATCTTTTATTCAATTCAGCTTATTCTTATTCTAAGATATTCGTTGCACTTCAACATGATGAATGTGATGATCCGTGACACTCATCATCATTCTCACCTATGAACGAGTGACTGACAAATCTATTGGATTCCTTAGTCAGAATCTTCGTGGTATAAGCTAGAACCCTTTGGCAGCCACTCTTGAGGATCCGGAAAGTCTAAACCTTGTCTGTGGTATTCCGAGTAGGATTCATGGATGGAATGGCTGTGACGAGCTTCAAACACGCGATTGTTGGGCGTGATGACAAACGCAAAAGAATCAATGGATTCTATTCCGACATGATCGAGAACCGACAGATGATTAGCCGTGCTGTGACAGAGCATTTGGACCATTTTCACTAAGAGGATAGGATGTAGCCATTGACAACGGTGATGCCCTACATACAACTTGCCATGGAAAGGAGTTTGAAGGATTGAAGGAAGGCAGTAGGAAAACAGAGATTCAACAGGGACAAAGCATCTCCACACACTTATCTGAAATTCCCACCAATGATCTACATAAGTATCTCTATCTTTGTTTTATGCTTTATTTATTATTATTTTCAAAAACCATTATAAACCTTTTGAATCCGCCTAACTGAGATTTACAAGATTACCATAGCTTGCTTCATACCAACAATCTCCGTGGGATCGACCCTAACTCACGTAAGGTATTACTTGGACGACCCAGAGCACTTGCTGGTTAGTTGTGCGAAGTTGTGACAAAGTGTGATTCACGTTTGAGAGCACCAAGTCTATTGGCGCCATTGTTGATGATCACAATTTCGTACGCCAAGTTTTTGGTGTCGTTGCCGGGGATTGTTCGAGTTTGGACAACTGACGGTTCATCTTGTTGCTCAGATTAGGTAATTTTCTTTTCAAAAAAAAATTTTCAAAAATCTTTCAAAAATTTTTTTATCTATTTTCGTTTTTCAAAAAAAAAAATTAATTTTCGAAAAAAAAAATTTAATAAAATCATAAAAATAAAAAATATTTTGTTTTTCTTGTTTGAATCTAGTGTCAATTTTTAAGTTTGGTGTCAATTGCATGTTTTAAATTTTTTTTTTGCATTTTTCGAAAATTCATGCATGTGTTCTTCATGATCTTCAATTTGTTCTTGGTAAGTCTTCTTGTTTGATCTTTAAATTTTCTTGTTTTGTGTCTTTTGTTGCTTTTCATATGCATTTTTGCATTCTTAGTGTCTAAGCATTAAAAATTTCTAAGTTTGGTGTCTTGCATGTTTTATTTTCTTGAAAATTTTTCAAAAATAAGTCTTGATGTTCATCTTGACATTCAAAGTGTTCTTGGTGTTCATCTTGACATCCATAGTGTTTTTGCATGCATCATTGGTTTTGATCCAAAATTTTCATGTTTTGGGTCATATTTGTGTTTTTCTCTCTCCTCATTAAAAATTCAAAAAATAAAAAATATCTTTTCCTTATTTCTCTTATAAAATTCGAAATCTTTGGGTTGACTTAGTCAAAAAATTTTAAAATTAGTTGTTTCTTGTTAGTCAAGTCAAGATTTCAATTTTAAAAATCTTATCTTTTCAAATCTTTTTTATTTTTCTATTTTTTTTGGAAAATTTTTTAAAATTTATTTTCAAAATCTTTTTGTTAATTTTATTTCATAATTTTCGAAACTTTACTAACAATTAATGTGATTAATTCAAAAATTTGAATTTTGTTACTTTCTTGTTAAGAAAGGTTCAATCTTTAAATTCTAGAATCATATCTTTTAGTTTCTTGTTAGTCAAGTAATCAAATTTTAATTTTAAAAATCAAATCTTTTTCAAAATATCTTTTCCATCATATCCTTTTATCTTTTTTTAAAAAAAAATTTTAATTTCAAAATATCTTTTCTAACTTCCTATCTTTTTAAAATTGATTTTCAAATCTTTTTCAACTAACTAATTGACTTTTTATTTGTTTCTTATCTTTTTTAAAACCACCTAACTACTTTTCTCTCTCTAATTTTCGAAAATCATCTCCCTCTTTTTCAAAATTCTTTTAATTAACTAATTGTTTCAAATTTTAATTTTAATTCTTCTCTTAATTTTTGAAAATCACTAACACTTTTTCAAAATTAATTTTCGAAATACTCCCTCTCTCATCTTTTTCTATTTATTTATTCATTTACTAACACTTCTCTTCATCTTAAAAATTCGAACCCCTCTTCCTCTCTGAGTTCGAATTTTCCTCTTTTCTTTCTTCTATTCTTTTCTTCTTCTACTAACATAAAAGAATCTCTCTACTGGGGTAAAGAGGATCCCTATTATTATTTTCTGTTCCCTTCTTTTTCATATGAGCAGGAGCAAGGACAAGAATATTCTTGTTGAAGCAGATCCTGAACCTGAAAGGACTCTGAAGAGGAAACTAAGAGAATCTAAATTACAACAATCCAGAGACAACCTTACAGAAATTTTCGAAAAGGAAGAGGAGATGGCAGCCGAAAATAATAATGCAAGAAGGATGCTTGGTGATTATACTACACCTACTTCCAAATTTGATGGAAGAAGCATCTCAATCCCTGCCATAGGAGCAAACAATTTTGAGCTGAAGCCTCAACTAGTTGCTCTAATAAAACGGAACTGCAAGTTTCATGGACTTTCATAAGAAGATCCCTATCAGTTTTTAACTGAGTTCTTGCAGATCTGTGAGACTGTTAAGACCAATGGAGTAGATCCTGAAGTCTACAGGCTCATGCTTTTCCCTTTTGCTGTAAGAGACAGAGCTAGAACATGGCTGGATTGACAGCCTAAAGATAGCCTGGACTCATGGGATAAGCTGGTCGCAGCCTTCTTGGCTAAGTTCTTTCCTCCTCAAAAGCTGAGCAAGCTTAGAGTGGATGTTCAGACCTTCAAACAAAAAGATGGTGAATCCCTTTATGAAGCTTGGGAAAGATACAAGCAGATGACCAAAAGGTGTCCTCCTGACATGCTTTCAGAGTGGATCATTTTGGATATATTCTACTATAGTCTATCTGAGTTCTCTAAGATGTCATTGGACCATTCTGCAGGTGGATCCATTCACCTAAAGAAAACACCTGCAGAAGCTCAAGAACTTATTGACATGGTTGCAAATAACTAGTTCATGTACACTTCTGAGAGGAATTCCATGAATAATGGGACGCCTCAGAGGAAGGGAGTTCTTGAAATAGATGCTCTGAATGCCATATTGGCTCAGAACAAAATATTGACTCAGCAAGTCAACATGATTTCTCAAAGTCTGAATGGATGGCAAAATGCATCCAACAGTACTAAAGAGGCATCTTCTGAAGAATAAGCTTATGATCCTAAGAACCCTGCAATGGCAGAGGTAAATTACATGGGTGAACCTTATGGGAACACCTATAATTCCTCATGGAGAAATCCTCTGAATTTCTCGTGGAAGGATCAACAAAAGCCTCAACAAGGCTTTAATAATGATGGAAGAAACAGGCTCAACAATAGCAAGCCTTTTCCATCATCTTCTCAACAACAGACAGAGAATCCTAAGGAGAGTTCCTCTAGCTTAGCAAACAGAGTCTCTGATCTATCTAAGGCCACTTTAAGGTTCATGAGTGAAACAAGGTCCTCCATCAGAAATTTAGAGGCACAAGTGGGCCAGCTGAGTAAAAAAGTCACTGAAACTCCTCCTAATACTCTCCCAAGCAATACTGAAGAGAATCCAAAAAGAGAGTGCAAGGCCATTGACATAATCAACATGGCCGAACCTAGAGAGGAAGGGGAGGACGTGAATCCCAATGAGGAAGACCTCATGGGACGTCTCCCAAGTAAGAAGAAGTTCCTTATTATGGACTTAAAGGAATCTGAAGGTCATATAAAGACCATTGACGTTGGGATTTTTGCCAATAAAGAATTTCATAAAAATAGTCGCGTTGTAGATATAGTCTCTAAACCGACAGAAATCCCTTCGTACAAACGTTTTGGTTGTCACAAGTAACAAACCCCTTTTTCAAATTGATAACCGAGTATTTAAACCTCGGGTCGTCTTCTCAAGGAATTGCAGGGAGGTATGTTCTTATTATTGGTTATGAGTTTTGTAAATCGGGGGTTTTGAGAATTTGGACAATGGGCACAAGCATATTTTAAAGCAATAAAAATAAATAAATAACTGTAAAATAAACTCTTGGCAAGGTATAAGAACTGGAAGTCCTATCCTAGTTATCCTTATCAATTGTGATGAGAATTGGATTTTTCTCCCACTTTGTTAACCTCTAACTATGAAGGTAAGTTAAGTGGATGAATTAATTTTGATTCCTCAGGTCCTAGTCTTTCCTTGGGAAAGGCTAGAGTTATTGGAACTTGAATTAATGAAATGAAGAAATCCAATTTTCAATCAACAACGGAGCTGATAACTTTAGAGTCACCAATTAATCAACTACAGCCAAAAATGTAAAAAGCTAAATTAAAATCATAAATATCTGGAATACCTTCAATTCATTCAAAGCAGTAAAATCTAATATGGAAAATATTCATAAGCCAATTGGGCAACAGAAAAATCCAAATTATTTATATAAATAAAAGACAGCAATCATCAATCTGAAATATCTCAAATAACATTAATTAAGAAAATCAATCTAAACATGGAACATTGAAAATAAATAAATACGAAGAACCTGGGATTGAGAGTCACTCCTAAAACTAAGAGAAGTCCTAAATCCTAATTTCTAAAAATCCTAATTTCTAAATCCTAAGAGAGAGGAGAGAATCTCTCTCTCTAAAAACTACATCTAAAACTAAAATTATGAATTATGAATAGCATGATCTGAATGGATGCAATCCCTCTACTTTATAGCCTCTAATCTGAGTTTTCTGGGCCGAAAACTGGATCGAAAACAGCCCAAAAATCGCTGGAGAAGAAATCTGCCACGCTGGTTTTTCGTCACTGCGACGCGGCCGCATGGGGCACGCAGTCGCGTCGCCTAGCGTCAGGGCGACTATGGCATATTATATATCAAATCGAAGCCCCAGACGTTAACTTTCCAACGCAACTGAAACCGCGTCATTTGGACCTCTGTAGCTCAAGTTATGGTCATTTTAGTGCGAGAGGGTCAGGCTGACAACTTTGCAGTTTCTCCAACTTCTTGTATTCCTTCCACATGCTTCCTTTTCATCCTCTAAGCCATTCCTGTCCTATAATATCTGAAAACACTTAACACACATATCAAGGCATCTAATGGTCATAAGAGAGGATTAATAGTAAGTAAATATAAGATCAAAGAAGCATGTTTTCAATCAAAGCACATAATTAGGAAGGCAAATGTCAAACCATGCAAATAGTATGAATAAGTGGGTAAAGAGTTGATAAAAACCACTCAATTGAACACAAGATAAACCATGAAATATGGGTTTATCAACCATAGAGATTCCATTAAACCTCCTTCTGCCATTCATGAGCTCTGAAGACTATTCTTCCTCTGAAGAGGATGAAGATATAACTGGAGAGCAAGTTGCTCAATATCTAGGAGCTATCATGAAGCTGAATGCCAAGTTGTTTGGTAATGAGACTTGGGAAGATGAACCTCCCTTGCTCATTAGTGAACTAGATACATGGGTTCAGCAAACTTTACCTCAAAAGAAACAAGATCCTGGTAAATTCTTAATACCCTGTACCATAGGCACTATGACCTTTGAGAAGGCTCTATGTGACCTAGGGTCAGGCATAAATCTTATGCCACTCTCTGTAATGGAGAAGCTGGGGATCATTGAGGTATAGCCTGCCACATTCTCATTAGAGATGGCAGACAGATCACAAAGACAAGCTTATGGATTGGTAGAGGATGTGTTAGTGAAGGTTAAAGGCCTTTACATCCCTGCTGATTTCATAATCTTATAGACTAGGAAGAATGAGGATGAATGCATCATCCTTGGAAGACCCTTCCTAGCCACAGCAGGAGCTGTGATTGATGATAATAGAGGAGAATTAGTCCTTCAATTGAATGGGGACTACCTTGTCTTTAAAGCCCAAGGCTATCCTTCTGTAACAATGGAGAGGAAGCATGAAAAGCTTCTCTCAGTACAGAGTCAAACAAAGCCTCCAGAATCAAACTCTAAGTTTGGTGTTGGGAGGCCACAACCAAACTCTAAGTTTGGTATTGAGAAACCCCCACATTCAAACTCTAAATTTGGTGTTGGGAATCCATAACATTGACCTGATCACCTGTGAGGCTCCATGGGAGCTCACTGTCAAGCTATTGACATTAAAGAAGCGCTTATTGGGAGGCAACCCAATTTTTATTTATATATATTTTTATTGTTCTTTTATGTTTTCTTAGGTTCATGATCATGTGAAGTCACAAAACAATTACTAAAATTAAAAACAAAATAAAAAACAGCAGAAGAAACAGCACACCCTGGAGGAAGAGCTTACTGGCATTTAAACGCCAGTAAGGAGCATCTGGCTGGCGTTCAACGCCAGAACAGAGCATGAATCTGGCGTTGAACGCCAGAAACAAGCATGGAACTGGCGTTTAACGCCAGAAACATGCTGCAGATTGGCATTGAACGCCTAAAACAAGCATGGAGCTGGCGTTTAACGCCAGAAATAAGCATTAATCTGGCTTTGAACGCCAAGATTGCATGCATAGGGTGTTTTACACGCCTCATTAGTGCAGGGATGATAAATCCTTGACACCTCAGGATCTGTGGACCCCACAGGATCATCTCAGGATCTGTGGACCCCACAGGATCACCTCAGGATCTGTGGACCCCACAGGATTCCTACCTACCTCAACTCACCTTCTCTCTTCTTCACACAATCCAATAACACTCTTCCCCAAAAACCCTTCACCAATCACTTCAATCTCTCTTCCCCATCACCTCTTCCCCACTCACATCCATCCACTCTTCCCCATAAACCCCATCTACCTTCAAAATTAAAAATCTCTTTCCCACCCAAACCCACCCTAAATGGCCGAACCAACTCCCTCTCCCTCCACTATATAAACCCCTTCATCCTTCTTCATTCTCACACAACACAACCATCTCTTATCCCCCTTGGCCGAAACACAAACCTCTCTCCCTCTCCTCCGTATCTTCTTCTTCTTTATCTATTCTTTTTTCTTTTGCTCGAGGACGAGCAACATTCTAAGTTTGATATGGAAAAAGCATAGCTTTTTTTGTTTTTCTATAACCATTGATGGCACCTAAGGCCGGAGAAACCTCTAGAAAAGGGAAAGGGAAGACAAAAGCTTCCACCTCCGAGTCATGGGAGATGGAGAGATTCATCTCAAAAGCCCATCAATACCACTTCTATGAAGTTGTGGCCAAGAAGAAGGTGATCCATGAGGTCCCTTTCATGCTCAAGAAAAATGAGTATCCAGAGATCTGACATGAGATCCAAAGAAGAGGTTGGAAAGTTCTAACCAACCCCATTCAATAAGTCGGGATCTTAATGGTTTAAGAGTTCTATGCCAATGCATGGATCACTAGGAACCATGATCAAAGTATGAACCCGAATCCAAAGAATTATCTTACAATGGTTCGGGGAAAATGCTTAGATTTCAGTCCGAAAAATGTAAGGTTGGCGTTCAACTTGCCTATGATGCAAGAAAATGCACGCCCCTACACTAGAAGGGTCAACTTTGATCAAAGATTTTACCAAGTCCTTATGGACATATGTGTGGAAGGAGCTCAATGGAAAAGAGACTCAAAAGGCAAGTCGGTTCAATTAAGAAGACTGGACCTCAAGCTTGTGGTTAGAGGATAGTTGGAGTTCATCCAACACTCCATCATCCCCACTAGCAACCGATCTGAAGTTACTGTGGATCGGGCTATCATGATCCATAACATCATGATTGGAGAGGAAGTATAAGTTCATCAAGTCATCTCTCTTGAATTCTACAAAATAGCCGAAAAGCCCTCTACCTTGGCAAGGCTAGCTTTTCCTCATCTCATTTTCCATCTATGCTACTCAGCTGGAGCTGTTATAGAAGGAGACATCCTCATTAAGGAGGACAAGCCCATCACTAAGAAGAGGATGGAGCAAACAAGAGAGACCACTCATGGATCTCAAGAGATACATGAGGAAGCTCATCACCAAGGAATCCCTAAGATGCCTCAAGGGATGCACTTTCCTCCCAACAACTATTGGGAACAACTCAACACTTCTCTAGAAAACTTGAGTTATAACATGGACCAACTAAGGGTGGAGCATCAAGAGCACTCTATCATTCTCCATGAGATTAGAGAAGATCAAAGAGCAATGAGGGAGGAGCAACAGGCAAGGAAGAGACATAGAAGAGCTCAAGGACATCATTGGTCCTTCAAGAAGAAGGTGCCACCATCACTAAGGTGGATTCATTCCTTGTTCTTATTTTTTTGTTTTTCGGTTTTCATGCTATATGTTTGTCTATGTTTGCGTCTCTATTACATGATCATTAGTGTTTAGCAACTATGTCTTAAGGCTATGAATAATTCCATGAATCCTTCACCTTTCTTGAATGAAAAATGTTTTTAATATAAAAGAACAAGAAGTACACGAGTTTCAAATTCATCCTTGAAATTAGTTTAATTATATTGATGTGGTGACAATACTTTTTATTTTTTAAATGAATGCTTGAACAGTGCATATTTTTTATCTTGTTGTTTATGAATGTTAAAATAATTGGCTCTTGAAAGAATGATGAACAAAGAGATATGTTATTGATAATCTGAAAAATCATGAAATTGATTCTTGAAGCAAGAAAAAGCAGTGAAAAAGCATAAGCATGCGAAAAAAAAGTGGCGAAAAAAATATGAAAGAAAAAAGAAAAAGCAAGCAGAAAAAGCCAATAGCCCTTAAAACCAAAAGGCAAGGGTAAAAAGGATCCAAGGTTTTGAGCATCAATGGATAGGAGGGCCCAAGGAAATAAAATTTAGGCCTAAGCGGCTAAATTAAGCTGTCCCTAACCATGTGCTTGTGGCATGCAGGTCCAAATGAAAAAACTTGAGACTGAATGGTTAAAATCGTGATCCAAAGCAAAAAGAGTGTGCTTAAGAACTCTGGACACCTCTAACTAGGGACTTTAGCAATGCTGAGTCACAATCTGAAAAGGTTCACCCAGTTATGTGTCTGTGGCATTTATGTATCTGGTGGTAATACTGGAAAACAAAGTGCTTAGGGCCAC
Source organism: Arachis stenosperma (assembly GCF_014773155.1). Classification (NCBI taxonomy): domain Eukaryota; kingdom Viridiplantae; phylum Streptophyta; class Magnoliopsida; order Fabales; family Fabaceae; genus Arachis; species Arachis stenosperma. The sequence goes on from NC_080386.1 coordinate 88,085,545, forward strand.
GACCAAGACTCATAAAAGTAGCTATGTTCAAGAATGAACATACTTAACTAGGAGAATCAATAACACTATCTGAAATTCTAAGTTCCTATAGATGCCAATCATTCTAAACTTCAAAGGAAAAAGTGAGATGCCAAAACTATTCAGAAGCAAAAAGCTATAAGTCCCGCTCATCTAATTAGAACTAATATTCATTGATATTTCGGGATTTATAGTATATTCTCTTCTTTTTATCCTATTTGATTTTCAGTTGCTTGGCGACAAGCAACAATTTAAGTTTGGTGTTGTGATGAGCGGATAATTTATACGCTTTTTGGCATTGTTTTTAGATAGTTTTTAGTAGGATCTAGCTACTTTTAGGGATGTTTTCTCTAGTTTTTATGCTAAATTCACATTTCTGGACTTTACTATGAGTTTGTGTGTTTTTCTGTGATTTCAGGTATTTTCTGGCTGAAATTGAGGGACCTGAGCAAAACTCTGATAGAAGGCTGACAAAGGACTGCTGATGCTGTTGGATTCTGACCTCCCTGCACTCGAAATGGATTTTCTGGAACTACAGAAATCCAAATGGCGCGCTCTCAACGGCGTTGGAAAGTAGACATCCAAAGCTTTCCAGAAATATATAATAGTTTATACTTTATTGGAGATTAGACGATGAAAACTGGCATTCAACGCCAGTTCCATGCTGCATTCTGGAGTCAAACGCCAGAAACACGTCACAAACCAGAGTTAAACGCCAAAAACACGTTACAACTTGGCGGTTAATTCCAACAGAAGCCTCTGCACATGTAAAGCTCAAGCTCAGCCCAAGCACACACCAAGTGGGCCCCGAAAGTGGATTTCTACATCAATTACTTATTTTTGTAAACCCTAGTAGCTGGTCTAGTATAAATAGAACATTTTACTATTGTATTAGACATCTTGGTTTCGTCTTTTATCTTAGCATCCATCTTTGGATGTTTAGTTCTTAGACTTTGGGGGCTGGCCATTCGGCCATGCCTGAACCTTGATCACTTATGTATTTTCAACGGTGGAGTTTCTACACACCATAGATTAAGTTATGGAGCTCTGCCGTACCTCGAGTTTTAATGCAAAGTACTACTATCTTTTATTCAATTCGGCTTATTCTTATTCTAAGATATTCGTTGCACTTCAACATGATGAATGTGATGATCCGTGACACTCATCATCATTCTCACCTATGAACGAGTGACTTACAACCACTTCCGTTCTACCTTAGATCGAGCGTGTATCTCTTGGATTCCTTAGTCAGAATCTTCGTGGTATAAGCTAGAACACTTTGGCGGCCAATCTTGAGGATCCGGAAAGTCTAAACCTTGTCTGTGGTATTCCGAGTAGGATTCAGGGATTAAATGGCTGTGACGAGCTTCAAACACGCGATTATTGGGCGTGATGACAAACGCAAAAGAATCAATGGATTCTATTCCGACATGATCGAGAACCGACAGATGATTAGCCGTGCTGTGACAAAGCATTTGGACCATTTTCACTGAGAGGATAGGATGTAGCCATTGACAACGGTGATGCCCTACATACAACTTGCCACGGACAGGAGTATAAAGGATTGAAGGAAGGCAGTAGGAAAACAGAGATTCAACAGGGACAAAGCATCTCCATACACTTATCTGAAATTCCCACCAATAATCTACATAAGTATCTCTATCTTTATTTTATGCTTTATTTATTATTATTTTCGAAAACCATTATAAACCTTTTGAATCCGCCTAACTGAGATTTACAAGATTACCATAGCTTGCTGGTGCGCGAAATTGTGATCACTACACAACTTTGCACAACTAACCAGCAAGTGCACTGGGTCGTCCAAGTAATACCTTACGTGAGTAAGGGTCGATCCCACGGAGATTGTTGGTATGAAGCAAGCTATGGTCACCTTGTAAATCTCAGTCAGGCAGACTCAAATGGGTATAGATGATGAATAAAACATAAAGATAAAGATAGAGATACTTATGTATATCATTGGTGAGAGCTTCAGATAAGCGTATGAAGATGCTTTCCCTTCCGTCTCTCTGCTTTCTTACTGTCTTCATCCAATCCTTCTTACTCCTTTCCATGGCAAGCTTATGCAAGGGTTTCACCGTTGTCAGTGGCTACCTCCCATCCTCTCATTGGAAATGTTCAACGCACCCTGTCACGGCACGGCTATCCATCTGTCGGTTCTCAATCAGGCCGGAATAGAATCCAGTGATTCTTTTGCGTCTGTCACTAACGCCCCGCCTTCAGGAGTTTGAAGCACGTCACAGTCATTCAATCATTGAATCCTACTCAGAATACCACAGACAAGGTTAGACCTTCCGGATTCTCTTGAATGCCGCCATCAGTTCTTGCCTATACCACGAAGACTCTGATCTCACGGAATGGCTGGCTCGTTTGTCAGGCGAGCACTCGGTTGTCAGGCGATCAACCATGCATCGTGTATCAGGAATCCAAGAGATATTCACTAGAGCCTCGAATGCTTGTAGAACAAGAGTGGTTGTCAGTCACTTTGTTTATGAGTGAGAATGATGATGAGTGTCACGGATCATCACATTCATCAAGTTGAAGAACAAGTGATATCTTGGACAAAGAACAAGCGGAATTGAATAGAAGAACAATAGTAATTGCATTAATACTCGAGGTACAGCAGAGCTCCACACCTTAATCTATGGTGTGTAGAAACTCCACCGTTGAAAATACATAAGAACAAGGTCTAGGCATGGCCGTGAGGCCAGCCTCCCAATAATCTAAGAACAAGACGCCCAAAGATGATCTAGAGATCTAAAGTGATCAAAAGATGAAAATACAATAGTAAAAGGTCCTATATATAGAGAACTAGTAGCTTAAGAATTACAAAGATGAGTAAATGACATAAAAATCCACTTCCGGGACCACTTGGTGTGTGCTTGGGCTGAGCAATGAAGCATTTTTCGTGTAGAGACTCTTCTTGGAGTTAAACGCCAGCTTTTATGCCAGTTTGGGCGTTTAACTCCCATTTAGGTGCCAGTTCCGGCGTTTAACGCTGGGAATTCTGAGGGTGACTTTGAACGCCGGTTTGGGCCATCAAATCTTGGGCAAAGTATGGACTATCATATATTGCTGGAAAGCCCAGGATGTCTACTTTCCAACGCCGTTGAGAGCGCGCCAATTGGGCTTCTGTAGCTCCAGAAAATCCACTTCGAGTGCAGCGAGGTCAGAATCCAACAGCATCTGCAGTCCTTTTCAGTCTCTGGATCAGATTTTTGCTCAGGTCCCTCAATTTCAGCCAGAAAATACCTGAAATCACAGAAAAACACACAAACTCATAGTAAAGTCCAGAAAAGTGAATTTTAACTAAAAACTAATAAAAATATACTAAAAACTCAACTCAAACTACTAAAACATACTAAAAACAATGCCAAAAAGCGTACAAATTATCCGCTCATCACAACACCAAACTTAAATTGTTGCTTGTCCTCAAGCAACTGAAAATCAAATAAGATAAAAAGAAGAGAATATGCAATGAACTCCAAAAACATCTATGAAGATCAGTATTAATTAGATGAGCGGGGCTTTTAGCTTTTGCCTCTGAATAGTTTTGGCATCTCACTCTATCCTTTGAAATTCAGAATGATTGGCTTCTTTAGGAACTCAGAATCCAGATAGTGTTATTGATTCTCCTAGTTAAGTATGATGATTCTTGAACACAGTTATTTATTGAGTCTTGGCCGTGGCCCAAAGCACTCTGTCTTCCAGTATTACCACCGGATACATACATGCCACAGACACATAATTGGGTGAACCTTTTCAGATTGTGACTCAGCTTTGCTAAAGTCCCCAATTAGAGGTGTCCAGGGTTCTTAAGCACACTCTTTTTGCCTTGGATCACAACTTTATTTCTTTCTTTTTCTTTCTTTTTCCCTTTTTTTTTCGTTTTTTTTTTTTTTTTTTTTTTTGTATTCACTGCTTTTTCTTGCTTCAAGAATCATTTTTATGATTTTTCAGATCCTCAGTAACATGTCTCCTTTTTCATCATTCTTTCAAGAGCCAACATTCATGAACCACAAATTAAAAAGACATATGCACTGTTCAAGCATACATTCAGAAAACAAAAGTGTTGCCACCACATCAAAATAATTAAACTGTTATAAAATTCAAAATTCATGCAATTCTTCTCCTTTTCAATTAAGAACATTGTTAATTTAAGAAAGGTGATGGATTCATAGAAAATTCATAACTTTAAGGCATAGATACTAATGATCACAAGACACAAACATAGATAAACATAAGCACTAAAATTCGAAAAACAGGAAAATAAAGAACAAGGAGATTAAAGAACGGGTCCACCTTAGTGATGGCGGCTTGTTCTTCCTCTTGAAGGTCTTATGGAGTGCTTGAGCTCCTCAATGTCTCTTCCTTGTCTTTGTTGCTCCTCTCTCATGATTCTTTGATCTTCTCTAATTTCATGGAGGAGAATGGAGTGTTCTTGGTGCTCCACCCTTTTCTTAGTGATGGGCTTGTCCTCATCAATAAGGATGTCTCCTTCTATGTCCACTCCAACTGAATAACAGAGGTGACAAATGAGATGAGGAAAGGCTAACCTTGCCAAGGTAGAGGACTTGTCCGCCACCTTATAGAGTTCTTGGGCTATAACCTCATGAACTTCCACTTCTTCTCCAATCATGATGCTATGGATCATGATGGCCTGGTCTAGAGTAACTTCGGACCGGTTGCTAGTGGGGATGATTGAGCGTTGGATAAACTCCAACCATCCTCTAGCCACGGGTTTGAGGTCATGCCTTCTTAATTGAACCGACTTCCCTCTTGAATCTCTCTTCCATTGGGCGCCCTCTTCACAAATGTCAGTGAGGACTTGGTCCAACCTTTGATCAAAGTTGACCCTTCTAGTGTAAGGATGTTCATCTCCTTGCATCATGGGCAAGTTGAATGCCAACCTTACATTTTCCGGACTAAAATCCAAGTATTTCCCCCGAACCATAGTAAGCCAATTCTTTGGATCCGGGTTCACACTTTGATCATGGTTCTTGGTGATCCATGCATTGGCATAGAACTCTTGAACCATTAAGATTCCGACTTGTTGAATGGGGTTGGTAAGAACTTCCCAACCTCTTCTTCGGATCTCATGTCGGATCTCCGGATATTCACTTTTTGAGTGAAAAAGGGACCTCGGGGATCACCTTCTTCAAGGCCACAACTTCATAGAAGTGGTCTTGATGCACCCTTGAGATGAATCTTTCCATCTCCCATGACTCGGAGGTGGAAGCTTTTGCCTTCCCTTTCCTCTTTCTAGAGGTTTCTCCGGCCTTGGATGCCATAAATGGTTATGGAAAAACAAAAAGCAATGCTTTTACCACACCAAACTTAAAAGGTTTGCTCGTCCTCGAGCAAAAAAAGAAAGAAGAGAGTAGAAGAAGAAGAAATGAGGAAGAAGGGAATGGCTTTGTGTTCGGCCAAAGAGGGTGAGAGTTGGTGTTTAGGTTGTGTGAAAATGAAGGAGTGAAGAAGGGTTTATATAGAAGAGGGGGGCTTATGGTTCGGCCATTATGGGTGGGTTTGGGTGGGAAAGTGGTTTGAATTTGAATGGTGAGGTAGGTGGGGAAGAGAAAGATGGGATTTGATAGGTGAAGGGTTTTTGGGGAAGAGGTATTGAGGTGATTGGTGAATGGGTGAAGAGGAAGAGAGAGTGGTGGGTTGGTGGGGATCCTGTGGGGTCCACAGATCCTGAGGTGTCAAGGAAAAGTCATCCCTGCACCAAATGGCATGCAAAAACACGTTTTGTGCCAAATCTGGCGTTAAACGCCGGGCTGGTGCCCATTTCTGGCGTTTAACGCCAGGTTCTTGCCCTTTCCTGGCGTTTAACGCCAGTCTGGTGCCCTTTTCTGGCGTTAAACGCCCAGAATGGTGCCAGACTGGGCGTTAAACGCCCAATTGCTAGCCTTACTGGCGTTTAAACGCCAGTAGGTTCTTCCTCCACGGTGTGCTGTTTTTCTTCCTGTTTTTCATTCTGTTTTTGCTTTTTCAATTGATTTTGTGACTTCTTATGATCATCAACCTACAAAAAACATAAAATAACAAAAGAAAATAGATGAAATATAACATTGGGTTGCCTCCCAACAAGCGCTTCTTTAATGTCAGTAGCTTGACAGTGGGCTCTCATGGAGCCTCACATTTTCTCAGAGCAATGTTGGAACCTCCCAACACCAAACTTAGAGTTTGAATGTGGGGGTTCAACACCAAACTTAGAGTTTGGTTGTGGCCTCCCAACACCAAACTTAGAGTTTGACTGTGGGGGCTCTGCTTGACTCTGATTTGAGAGAAGCTCTTCATGCTTCCTCTCCATGGTGACAGAGGGGTATCCTTGAGCCTTAAACACAAAGGATTCTTCATTCACTTGAATGATCAGTTCACCTCCATCAACATCAATCACAGCCTTTGCTGTGGCTAGGAAGGGTCTGCCAAGGATGATGGTTTCATCCATGCACTTCCCAGTCTCTAGGACTATGAAATCAGCAGGGATGTAATGGTCTTCAATCTTCACCAAAACATCCTCTACAAGTCCATAAGCTTGTTTTCTTGAGTTGTCTGCCATCTCTAGTGAGATTCTTGCAGCTTGTACCTCAAAGATCCCTAGCTTCTCCATTACAGAGAGAGGCATGAGGTTTACACTTGACCCTAAGTCACACAGAGCCTTCTTGAAGGTCATGGTGCCTATGGTGCAAGGTATGGAAAACTTCCCAGGATCTTGTCTCTTTTGAGGTAATTTCTGCCTAGACAAGTCATCCAGTTCCTTGGTGAGCAAAGGAGGTTCGTCCTCCCAAGTCTCATTTCCAAATAACTTGTCATTTAGCTTCATGATTGCTCCAAGGTATTTAGCAACTTGCTCTTCAGTGACATACTCATCCTCTTCAGAGGAAGAATACTCATCAGAGCTCATGAAAGGCAGAAGTAAGTCCAATGGAATCTCTATGGTCTCATTTTGAACCTCAGATTCCCATGGTTCCTCATTAGGGAACTCATTGGAGGCTAGTGCACGCCCATTGAGGTCTTCCTCAGTGGTGTTCACTTCCTCTCTCTCCTCTCCAAATTCGGCCATGTTGATGGCCTTGCACTCTCCTTTTGGATTTTCTTCTGTGTTGCTTGGGAGAGTACTTGGAGGGAGTTCAGTAACTTTCTTGCTTAGCTGTCCCACTTGTGCCTCCAAATTCCTAATGGAGGATCTTGTTTCAGTCATGAAACTTTGAGTGGTTTTGATTAGATCAGAGATCATGGTTGCTAAGTCAGAGGTGTTCTGCTTAGAATTCTCTGTCTGTTGCTGAGAAGATGATGGAAAAGGCTTGCCATTGCTAAACCTGTTTCTTCCACCATTATTGTTGTTGAAACCTTGTTGAGGTCTCTCTTGATTATTCCATGAGAAATTTGGGTGATTTCTCCATGAAGAATTATAGGTGTTTCGATAGGGTTCTCCTAGGTAATTCACCTCTTCCATTGAAGGATTCTCAGGATCATAAGCTTCTTCTTCAGATGAAGCATCCTTAGTACTGTTTGGTGCATTTTGCATTCCAGACAGACTTTGAGAAATCAAGTTGACTTGCTGAGTCAATATTTTGTTCTGAGCCAATATGGCATTCAGAGTATCAATCTCAAGAACTCCTTTCTTCTGACTTGTCCCATTGTTCACAGGATTCCTTTCAGAAGTGTACATGAATTGGTTATTTGCAACCATTTCAATTAGCTCTTGAGCTTCTGTAGGCGTCTTCTTCAGATGAAGAGATCCTCCAGCAGAGCTATCCAAAGACATCTTGGATAGTTCAGAGAGACCATCATAGAAAATACCTATGATGCTCCATTCAGAAAGCATGTCAGAAGGACATTTTCTGATCAATTGTTTGTACCTTTCCCAAGCTTCATAGAGGGATTCTCCTTCCTTCTGTCTGAAGGTTTGGACTTCCACTCTAAGCTTACTCAATTTTTGAGGTGGAAAGAACTTTGCCAAGAAGGCGTTGACTAGCTTTTCCCACGAGTCCAAGCTTTCTTTAGGTTGTGAGTCTAACCATGTCCTAGCTCTATCTCTTACAGCAAAAGGGAATAGCATAAGTCTGTAGACCTCAGGGTCAACCCCATTAGTCTTGACAGTGTCACAGATTTGCAAGAATTCAACTAAAAACTGATGAGGATCTTCCAATGGAAGTCCATGAAACTTGCAATTCTGTTGCATTAGAGAAACTAATTGAGGCTTAAGCTCAAAGTTGTTTGCTCCAATGGCAGGGATAGAGATGCTTCTCCCATAGAAGTCGGGAGTAGGTGCAGTAAAGTCACCCAGCACCTTCCTTGCATTGTTGGCATTGTTGTTATTTTCGGCTCCCATGGGTTCTTCTTCTTTGAAGATTTCTGTCAGATCCTCTATAGAGAATTGTGCCTTAGCTTCTCTTAGCTTTCACTTCAAGGTCCTTTCAGGTTCAGGGTCAGCTTCAATAAGAATGCCTTTGTCTTTGTTCCTGCTCATATGAAAGAGAAGAGAACAAGAAAATATGGAATCCTCTATGTCACAGTATAGAGATTCCTTGAGGTGTCAGAGGAACAGAAAAATAGAAGGAAGAAGTAGAGAATTCGAACTTAATCAGATAGAGTTCGAATTGTGCATTGAGAAGGAGTGGTACTCCACAAATAGAAGGATGTGAGAAGAGGGGAAGAGATTTTTTCGAAAATTAAGTTAAAAAGATTTTAAGAACTGGTGCACGAAATTGCAATAACACTTTTGCAATCCCGCACAACTAACCAGCAAGTGCACTGGGTCGTCCAAGTAATACCTTGCGTGAGCAAGGGTCGATCCCACGGAGATTGTCGGCTTGAAGCAAGCTATGGTTATCTTGTAAATCTTAGTCAGGATATCAGAAATTATCAGGATTGATTGTAAAAAGCAAAAGAACATGAAATGATTACTTGTTTTGCAGTAATGGAGAATAGGCTGAGGCTTTGGAGATGCTCCATCTTCCGAATCTCTGCTTTCCTACTGTCGTCTTCATCAAACACGCAAGGCTCCTTCCATGGCAAGTTGTATGTAGGGTTTCACCGTTGTCAATGGCTACCTCCCATCCTCTCATTGGAAATACGTCCCTGATGCTCTGTCACAGCATCGGCTATCCATCTGTCGGTTCTCAATCAGGCCGGAATAGAATCCAGTGATTCTTTTGCGTCTGTCACTAACGCCCCGCCTTCAGGAGTTTGAAGCACGTCACAGTCATTCAATCATTGAGTCCTACTCAGAATACCACAGACAAGGTTTAGACCTTCCGGACTCTCTTGAATGCCGCCATCAGTTCTAGCTTATACCACGAAGATTCCGATTAAAGAATCCAAGAGATACCTACTTAATCTAAGGTAGAACAGAGGTGGTTGTCAGGCACATGTTCATAGTTGAGAATGATGATGATTGTCACAGATCATCACATTCATCCGGGTTAAGAACAAGTGATATCTTAGAATGGAAGCAAGCATGATTGAATAAGAAACAGTAGTAATTGCATTAATCCATCAAGACACAGCAGAGCTCCTCACCCCCAACCATGGGGTTTAGAGACTCATGCCGTGGAAGGTACAAGAAACGTGTAAAAAGTGTTATGAGGTCATAAGGTACGGATACAATGTCAAAAGGTCCTATAAATAGTTAAACTAATATCCTAAGGTTTACAGAAATGAGTAAATGACAGAAAAATCCACTTCCGGGCCCACTTGGTGTGTGCTTGGGCTGAGCAATGAAGTAATTTCGTGTAGAGACCTTTTCTGGAGTTAAACGCCAGCTTTCATGCCAGTTTGGGCGTTTAACTCCAAGTTTTATGCCAGTTCCGGCGTTTAACGCTGGAATTTCTGATGCTGATTTGCTACGCCGGTTTGGGCCATCAAATCTTGGGCAAAGTATGGACTATCATATATTGCTGGAAAGCCCAGGATGTCTACTTTCCAATGCCGTTGAGAGCGCGCCAATTGGGCTTCTGTAGCTCCAGAAAATCCACTTCGAGTGCAGGGAGGTCAGAATCCAACAGCATCTGCAGTCCTTTTCAGTCTCTGGATCAGATTTTTGCTCAGAACCTTCAATTTCAGCCAGAAAATACCTGAAATCATAGAAAAACACACAAACTCATAGTAAAGTCTAGAAAAGTGAATTTTAACTAAAAACTAATAAAAATATAATAAAAACTAACTAAAAGATACTAAAAACATACTAAAAACAATGCCAAAAAGCGTATAAATTATCCGCTCATCAAGAACATTTTGAAAAATTGATTGATAACTTTCAAAAACTAAGAGTGGGAAAGAAATCAAATGATTTTTGAAAAAAATATGATTGAAAACTATTTTTGAAAAAGATGTGATTAAAAGGATATGTTTGAAAAATTATGCTTTTAAAAAGATATGATTGAAAAGATATGATTTGAAAACAATTTTAAAAAGATTTGATTTTAAAATTAATGACTTGGCTAACAAGAAAAGATATGATTCAAACATTAAACCTTTCTCAACAGAAAAGGCAACATACTTAAAATGTTCAATCAAATCATTAATTGTTAGCAAGTATCTTTGAAAAAGGAAAGAAATTGATTTTGAAAACATTTGATTGAAAAGATTTGATTTGAAAAAGATTTGATTTTGAAAAACTTTGAAAACTTGAAAAAAAAATCTGAATTAAAAACAGAATCTTCCCTCTTGTGCCATCCTGGCGTTAAACGCCCAGAATGGTGCACATTCTGGCGTTTAATGCCCAATGCACTACCTTTTTGGGCGTTAAACGCCCAACCAAGCACCCTGGCTGGCGTTTAAACGCCAGTCTGTCCTTCTTCACTGGGCGTTTTGAACGCCCAGCTTTTTCTGTGTAATTCCTTTGCTGCATGTTCTGAATCTTCAGTTCCCTGTACTATTGACTTGAAAATAGAACCAAGATCAAATAAACAATGCATGCAAGACACCAAACTTGAAATTAGACACTAGACTCAAACAAGAAACATAAAATATATTTTGGTTTTTATGATTTTTAATTTTTGTTTTTGGATTTTTCTAAAACTATAATGAAATAGAAAATAAAGGTTTCAGAATTCTCAATTTGGATTCCAGGAATCATTGCAATGCTAGTCTAAGACTCCGGTCCAGGAATTAGACATGGCTTCACAGCCAGCCAAGCTTTCAAAGAAAGCTTCGGTCCAAAACACTAGACATGGCCAATGGCCAGCCAAGCCTTAGCAGATCATTGCTCTAATAGCAAGATTGATAGGAATCAACAAGCTCTTGTGATGATAGGTTGAAACCTTGGTCCAATTAGATTAGACATGGCTTCTCAGCCAGCCAGACTTCAACAGATCATCATGAAACACTAGAATTTATTCTCAAGAACTCTGAAGAAAAATACCTAATCTAAGCAACAAGATGAACCGTCAGTTGTCCATACTCAGAACAATCCCCGGCAACGGCGCCAAAAACTTGGTGCGCGAAATTGTGATCACTACACAACTTTGCACAACTAACCAGCAAGTGCATTGGGTCGTCCAAGTAATACCTTACGTGAGTAAGGGTCGATCCCACGGAGATTGTTGGTATGAAGCAAGCTATGGTCACCTTGTAAATCTCAGTCAGGCAGACTCAAATGGGTATAGATGATGAATAAAACATAAAGATAAAGATAGAGATACTTATGTATATCATTGGTGAGAGCTTCAGATAAGCGTATGAAGATGCTTTCCCTTCCGTCTCTCTGCTTTCCTACTGTCTTCATCCAATCCTTCTTACTCCTTTCCATGGCAAGCTTATGCAAGGGTTTCACCGTTGTCAGTGGCTACCTCCCATCCTCTCATTGGAAATGTTCAACGCACCCTGTCACGGCACGGCTATCCATCTGTCGGTTCTCAATCAGGCCGGAATAGAATCCAGTGATTCTTTTGCGTCTGTCACTAACGCCCCGCCTTCAGGAGTTTGAAGCACGTCACAGTCATTCAATCATTGAATCCTACTCAGAATACCACAGACAAGGTTAGACCTTCCGGATTCTCTTGAATGCCGCCATCAGTTCTTGCCTATACCACGAAGACTCTGATCTCACGGAATGGCTGGCTCGTTTGTCAGGCGAGCACTCGGTTGTCAGGCGATCAACCATGCATCGTGTATCAGGAATCCAAGAGATATTCACTAGAGCCTCGAATGCTTGTAGAACAAGAGTGGTTGTCAGTCACTTTGTTCATGAGTGAGAATGATGATGAGTGTCACGGATCATCACATTCATCAAGTTGAAGAACAAGTGATATCTTGGACAAAGAACAAGCGGAATTGAATAGAAGAACAATAGTAATTGCATTAATACTCGAGGTACAGCAGAGCTCCACACCTTAATCTATGGTGTGTAGAAACTCCACCGTTGAAAATACATAAGAACAAGGTCTAGGCATGACCGTGAGGCCAGCCTCCCAATAATCTAAGAACAAGACGCCCAAAGATGATCTAGAGATCTAAAGTGATCAAAAGATGAAAATACAATAGTAAAAGGTCCTATATATAGAGAACTAGTAGCTTAAGAATTACAAAGATGAGTAAATGACATAAAAATCCACTTCCGGGACCACTTGGTGTGTGCTTGGGCTGAGCAATGAAGCATTTTTCGTGTAGAGACTCTTCTTGGAGTTAAACGCCAGCTTTTATGCCAGTTTGGGCGTTTAACTCCCATTTAGGAGCCAGTTCCGGCGTTTAACGCTGGGAATTCTGAGGGTGACTTTGAACGCCGGTTTGGGCCATCAAATCTTGGGCAAAGTATGGACTATCATATATTGCTGGAAAGCCCAGGATGTCTACTTTCCAACGCCGTTGAGAGAGCGCCAATTGGGCTTCTGTTGCTCCAGAAAATCCACTTCGAGTGCAGGGAGGTCAGAACCCAACAGCATCTGCAGTCCTTTTCAGTCTCTGGATCAGATTTTTGCTCAGGTCCCTCAATTTCAGCCAGAAAATACCTGAAATCACAGAAAAACACACAAACTCATAGTAAAGTCCAGAAAAGTGAATTTTAACTAAAAACTAATAAAATATACTAAAAACTCAACTCAAACTACTAAAAACATACTAAAAACAATGCCAAAAAGCGTACAAATTATCCGCTCATCACTTGCTTCATACCAACAATCTCCATGGGATCGACCCTAACTCACGTAAGGTATTACTTGGACGACCCAGTGCACTTGCTGGTTAGTTGTGCGAAGTTGTGACAAAGTGTGATTCACGTTTGAGAGCACCAAGTCTATTGGCGCCATTGTTGATGATCACAATTTCGTGCACCAACACACTGCTTCGTGCATATGTGCACAAGCCAAATTTTCCAGCCCCAACTCATTAAATGATCGAAGACGTTAGTGTGCTATCTTGGGTAACATTAGCACACTAATGTTGGCACCTCCCCCTTATGTAGTAACGTTAGTGAGCCAGCTTTGGCCACTAACGTTGCCCATTCTTCCGTGATGCACGTTGGTGAGCCAACTTTAGCCACTAACGTTGGTGAGCTAACTTTGGCCACTAACGTTGCTTATTCTTTACTTGCCACCTAGGCCACTTGATTGAGGACCATGCTATTTCTTTTGCTTATGTGGTTGCCGTTTTACCCAGCCAATGTGTGTGTTCTATGCCGAGCACACTTGGAATACACATATTGTGTTTTATTATACCACACTAATATGATCTTTTTCCTCAATTGTTGTTTGTTTGCGTTCTACAGCAACCCGGAGCCCCGGTGCCCACCAGCTAAAGGTGGAGCCTCTTAGAGCATCTCTTCACCTCCGGATTGAGTGCATGCATGAAGGACCGTGCAACGATCAAGTGTGGGGGAGGATCTGCAATTTTCGGAGCATAAATTTTCTTTTTCTCAACACTTTGCACTATTTCCTAGCTTTTAATAGTTGTGCTTTTCTATGAATATTTGTTAGTATTTTATTACATTATGCTTTGCTTATTTTGCTTGTATATATCTTAGCTTGTTTATAGTTTTAATTTAGTAAATCTGCATTTGTATTTGCATAGTAGAGTAAATAAGTTTGGTAAAACAACAAAGAATTTTCAAGAAATCTCTTTTAGGGCGCTCCATTGATTAGATTTGAAAACTTGCTTTTGAACTTGCTTGAAGTATCTTTTTATGGAACATAGAGAAAAAGCTTGAACAAATACCAAGTGAGATTTGAGTTTTGATTGTGTGGTTTCATATTTTCAATCACAATTTTTGTTCTTGTGTGATATGCTTCTTTTATGATTGTAATCTTAGATTTGTTTTAGTCTATTGTCCTATGTTTGATGTTTTGAATTGCATTTAGTATGATTGAGGCCATCTTTGAAATTGAACTCACAAACCCATATGGCCAACCCTTACATCTACCATCACTACAAGAAACATCATTAAAATCGACGGCAAAATCGACGGCTATGCCGTCGATAATATTAAAAATCGACGGCAAAATGGACGGTGGAAGTGGTCGCTATTAAGCTTGTTAATTTTTCAAAATTTGAATAAAATCGACGGCTTGCCTAGCCGTCGATAATAATTTAATAAAATCGACACCATTTCGTCTATAATATGAATTTGATAACTTTACCTTCTTACTAAAATCGACAATGTTGCCGTCGATATTATTATATAAAATCGACGCCTTTTTTGTTGATATTTGATTCAATAAAATCGACACAACTACCGTCGATTTAATTATTTAGATACCGACAAAATTTTTTGTCTATATTTTGTTTTTTTTTGTCTATTTTAAATTTTAAAAGCGACAATGCTACCGTCAATTTTAATAGCTATATTTTTTTTATTTGAAAAATAGTAAACAATTAATCCAAATAAACTTTTAAATATAGAAATAAAATTTATATAGAATATTAGATAACAAGGAAAATAAATTTTTAAATATAAAAACAAAATTTATACTAAATATTAGATAATAAATTTACAAATTTATTAAAATAATAAATAATCCTCTAACATAAAGACATAAGACAAGATAAATTTTTACGGTAACCTTTTTTTTAGTCAACTTAATTCTTAACGAAAGCACTAATATATTAAACTACAAAATTTTAAAAGAATCATTATTACAAAAATTAATTATTATAATTGAAGGATCAAATTCCAACCATGAAAAACTACCATTCCATTGCAAGAAAATTGGTACAAACTAGGAACTGTTACCCTCCATGAAAATGATCCTATCAAACAGTAATTTTTTCCCTTGCTATCAACAGCTTTCTTCCACCCACACCATCCACCATTAACGATCTTTTTCAGATCATCTGTGCCTGTATAGTGTGGATCGAGTATTAGATTGAATCAAATGCAAAAGTCTCACCTTCCTCCATATATAAGGAACCCTAATGCAGCCATAAATGACACAGCTGCACAGAAGAAAAATAATCTCATAAGAGAAAAGGCCACGCATATAGCAAGATATTGTATTCTGGTGGCAAAAATGCATTCTTAATATGGGTATGAAATACAATTTGATATTTGCTTTAAAAACTAACCTGCAATGAATATATTTCCAACGAGCTCAATAACACTATTGTGATCTATCCAGAGGTACAGCCAAATACAAACCTGAATCCAAACCACGCTTTAATCATTACGATAATCGATATCATCTATCAAAGGAGAAATTTGTTTTCTTCTATTTTGCTCTGGGAGAAACTTATGCCATCCTGAAATGCTTCTTGTGGCAACTAAATACAAGTATAAAACAAATAGTAGAAATCTATAATGGGATTTTCGCAAAGCAATCAAAATTCTTAACTAGTCTAGTAGCTTGTGATTGAAGTAAAGGTAGCAGGAAAGCACAATACCTGGATGAAATAGACGGCAGCATTGATAGAGATATAAACAAGCCTGAAATTATCAGTGGACAAACTCCTTGCCTGCTCAGTGTGTCAGTTAGAATGGACTGTAAGAGTAATTGTAAAAGAGAGCGCAGAAAAGAAAAGGGGGAGGCATACCTGACGATAAATCTCAGCCCAGAAAAGGACCAGAAGTGTATAAGTAGAGAAAAATAGGATGCCAGGAAGGTCCAAGAGAACCAAAATCAACACCTTGGGATGGAGGAGGAAGACTTGGGTGTGAAATCCAAAGACGAGGGCGCGTAGAGCGTTGACGAGGAAGTTCATGAGATGGAAGATCTTCTGGGTGGTCCAACGATATTCGGGGATTCTCAGCTCGATTCTAATCAACTGAATCTGAAGAAATCAAAGATGGTGAGGGAATTGATTTTGAAATAGTAATCCACTCCCAAGAGTGTATATACAAGTACACCACCACCTGCATTTAGATGCTAGAGGGTTAAGAGCAACTCATTCTGAAAATAACACAGAGCAAAAGACAAATCATTGAAGCGAATATGCAACTGAAAAATCATGTTCCTTCAGCTTATCCCCTGAGAAATCACAGATAAATCATGTTTCTGCTCAGTCTATTTCCACAACAATATTGTCCAGTTCCACTATCATAGGGAAACATAATCATTATGTGATTTTATTAGTATGACAAAGTATGAACATGAGGCTTTGGTACCTAAACCAAAAGCACTACTCCCTAAAGTTAAGAGTACTATGGGATTTATGACTTGGCCAAATGGCTTTCTTCTTGGATTTCTTGTATGTAATTCAAATTCTAAACCTACAAATTCTGATGAGTCTGAAGATGATGGGAATGAGAGAGATGAGTTTAATGAGTCAACTATCAAATTCTCAAATGTCAAGAAAGTTTGCACAGATTATTATGTTATAGGTATAAGCTTCACATTATTCTGCCCTATATACAAATGAATTAATAGACTAATAATTAAGAACATAAGCATATACACATTTAATAAAACCAAATTATCTTTGTCTGATAATTTAAAGCCAGTTACTCAGTAATTACAAATGAAGTGTATTTGGATATGTCATTGTAATAAAGGCCAACATGAAAAAGAAGACATGTAATTTCAAAACCATTGGGGAGCAGAAAGATGGAAATTACCGAATCATTAAAACCATCCTGAAGATAATGAAAGTATTCATAGGAACCTTGAACAAGAGAAACACTTCCCCCAGAAACTGCATAAACCATAACATTTTCAGATAAATCAGAGAAAAATTACATTGAGACACAGAGCAAAATAGCACTTACCCCCACTGTTTGGAATCCCAATGTGTACATCCCTGAGTAAAGTTGAACCTAATATTACGAAAAGAATATTAAATAACTGAAGGCATAAATAAAACAGAGGAAATTATAGGAGTTATTACTAAAAAATAAATAATGGAAATGCAGATGCAATCATAATTCTCAGTACCTATAAAGCATTAAAAATAAATGAATAAATTAAATCTACTTATTACCCTTTTATTGAGAGCCAAGACCACCATTTTTCAATTTTGAAAAATCCAAGGCGTTAGCGATTCTCAGAAGGGGTCGATCAAAAGGTAATTCCAACCTTGTGTGTAAGGATCTCCTAACTTCAACTGCAGAGAGCCTTGTGATAGTATTTAAAGTTGTGGTAGTATTTTCTAGTATATATATATATATATTATATATATATATGATCATATCTAGTTCCCATGTAATATGATCATATGCAAGACCAGACCACTTTACAAGCCATTCAAAATAGCCAACTGAATAATTGTTATCATGCCCATCTAAATGTTCTTTATCTTGCTTTAGTAACACAATTGCTCTTTTTAGCAACAAGCGGTGAGGTATACTCCATTCTTTTTTCCACTTGATAACCTATCATTGTAGCATACAAGAAATTTATTAAGGATAGTTCCAAAGCAAGTATAAAAAATGAGCATTGCTATTCGTTTCTAAGAAAATATAAAGTAACTCAACCTGGCGCTTCCTCTTAAATGCTGACAAAACTTTTGGCCCCTCTTCAAGCATTTGTGTTTCTGGAATCCAGCGATTGTAAGCATGAGCAAGGCCCAAATACTTGACAAAGTACTCCTTTTTCGTCACTACCAACAGGTACTTAATCATTATCATCAATGAATAAACTGACTATAATATATTTGAAATGTGAAACAAAGGTAAGTGAAATATAATAGGAAATATTGGGGAAAAGAAACACCACAAATTATGATTGACCATACCATTGTTTTTTGAAATGCCTTCTCTAAAATCCAAGATGGACTCCACCCCTTCAGAAATGGAGTACGCACCAAGATCTAGCTTTTTCTTAACACACCATGCACAATTCAGAAAGCCCACATGGTAGTAATTGAGAGGAGGATTCAAAATACATGGTAATGCAAAAACAATAAATTAATTGAAGTTAATTTCAAAATACAACCCCAACAGAACATGCAAAGCAAAATTAACACCAATCAAAGCGAACACTTAGAGATTAGAAGAAACAAAAACTTGAATAAAACTAACCACTCGTATTCTTGAGAGGATAATATACTGGCAACTTGATCGGAAACTCACAACGAATCAAGCAACCATTCTCCCACACATTTCTCCGAATGTTCTTCTTCAACAACTGAATCAACCTTTTCGAGGCTATTCGATTTTCCACTCTCCGACACTAAAAATTTCAGCTCGCCAGAACCGGCGGCGACTGCTCCGATCACTGGTCGATTATCCCCTTCCTCTTCACCGTATAGAAGCTTCCTCAGTCTACGAGCAGCATGAACTGCTGCTTGAGCATCGGTGCCAGCTCCGTAAGCAAGCGCTCCAATTACTTCAAAGCCTTTAGGAATCAATGTCCGAAGCACCTCTGTTTACAAATTTCAAAATGCGAGACAAAGAAAAAGTTGAAGTGAATTTAAGATTTGAAATTTATAGAGAGAGAGAGAAGGAAAACCTGATTATTTGTGGAGATCATCGGAGGAGAGGCGGAGGAGGAGGGAGAGATCATCTTGATTCGATGGCGGAGCAGAGCGACGACGGCGCGGCGACGATGTAGAAGGAGGGTGATGACAAGTCATCTTATGCTAGTTTCACAAGCAGTTTTCATCTGTTTCATTAGGTTTTATACACTTTCTTGCACAATAAGTAAGTGATTGGAGTGGAATTTCATGTTTATCTTGATTTAATCAAACATCATTAATTTTATACAAAATCACGAGATTTAAGCAAGAATAAAATAATTATCATAAACGATGCAATTTCTTATGATTTTGGTGAGACTTTGATTTATTGTTTGATTGATTTTAGGTGACAAAATGGAGAGGAAGAGATGCATTCCATGGCAACGCTATGTTCAATTAAGGAACGCTACGCTCAGTAGCGACGCGCACGCGCACAGGGCGCTTACGCGTCAACAATGACTTTTGAAGATCCACGCGCACGCACGCATGACGCGTACTCGTGGATGTGCTTGGCGCTCATTTATAAAGAGAGCGCTACATTAAATTAGTGAACATTTTCGGGCATTTTAAGGTTAGGATTGGAAGTTTTGCACCCGACGCGCATGCACGCATGGCGCGCACGCGTCGATGGAGCACCGAGATGAAGCACGCGCAGGCACAAAGGACGCACATGCATGGGAGCGTTCATGGCACGAATGTAGCGCTCATTTAACGAACGCTATCAAGGATGCGTGAGCACACAAGATGCGGATGAGTCAATATGCTAAGATGACAGGGGATGCGTGATAAACCCCATTTGTAGGGTTTATCTTGTATTGATTTTTGGGGATTTTATCACATTTTACCCACATTTATTCAATGAAATAGCATGGTTTTGTATATTCTCCTTTAATCGTGCTTAAGAATGAAAACATGCTTTTTAGGTCTTAAAATAGCTAAATCTAATTCTCCTTGATTCCATTAGATGCCTTGATATGTTTGTTAAGTGATTTAAGGTTTAGAAGGCAAAGATTGGATCAAGGGAATGAAGAAAGAAGCATGAAAAGTTGGAGAACTCATGAAGAAATGAAAGAACCGGAAAGCTGTCAAGCCGACCTCTTTGCACTTAAACGACCATAACTTGAGCTACAGAGGTCCAAATGATGCGGTTTCGGTTGGGTTAGAAAGCTAACATCCGGGGCTTCGAAACGATATAAGATTTGCCATAGTTGCTAGACGTATGGTGGCGCGCACACGCATAGTACGCGCACGCGCCGTTGCTGCCACCTAGTCCACTTGAAGCAAAACGTGGCCAGCGATTTTAGAAGCCTTGTGGGCCCAATCCAACTCATTTCTGATGCTATTTAACCCAAGGAGTGAAGAGGAAAACACATGTTAGTTACCAATTAGTTTAGTTTAGCTTTGTAGTTAGTTTCTAGAGAGAGAAGCTCTCACTTCTCTCTAAAATTAGGATTAGGATTAGGTTTAGTTCTTAGATCTAGGTTTTAATCTTTGCTTTCTTCTACTTCTACATTTCAATTCTTTGTTGTTAGATTTATCTTCTTCTACTCTTTTGTTGTAATTTCCTTTATGTTGTTCTTGTGTTTTGTTGTAGATATACTTTTGTTTCTCCCATTTTCTCTCAATTCAATAAGAGGTAATTCATAATAATTGTTCTTCTTTGCTTTTCTATTGTTGATCTCTTGCCTTTGTAGTTAGATCTCTCTTTAATTCTTGCAATTTATGTTGTTTACTTTTATTGCCTTTTATGTGTTTGATGAAATGTCTCTTATAGCTATTAGTTAGATTTTGTTTCTCTTGGCCTAGGTAGAGTAATTAGTGATACTTGAGTTATCTAATTCCTTTGTTGATTGGTAATTGGAGAGATTGATAATTGGTTTGGAGTGCACTAAAGCTAGTCTTTCCTTGGGAGTTGGCTAGAACTTGTGGCTCAAGTCAATTCATCCACTTGACTTTCCTTTATCTAGTAAGGGTTAACTAAGTGGTAGCAATGAACGATTCTCATCACAATTGAGAAGGATAACTAGGATAGGACTTCTAATTTTCATACCTTGCCAAGAGCCTTTTATAGTTGTTAGTTTATTTTTATTGCCATTTACTTTCATGCCTCTTATCAAAACCCCAAAACAACTCAAACCAATAACAAGACACTTTATTGTAATTCCTAGGGAGAACGACCCGAGGTTTGAATACTTCGGTTTATAAAATTAGCGGTTTGTTACTTGTGACAAACAATCTTTTGTATGAAAGGATTTTTGATTGGTTTAGAAACTATACTTGCAACGAGACTTCAATAGTGAAATTCTATACCGTCAAAAATCCAATCGTCAATGCGCACGCGCAGAAGACGCGTACGCGTGAGTAAGTGAACACTGCGCTCAATTTGCCAACGCTACGTTCTCCTAGAAGTAGCAACCCAGCACCATCTATGACCCACTCCATGAGAAGGCCAAAAAGCCCATTCTAAGTACCAGAGGATTAGATTAGAAAGTTTATAAATAGGAGAAGATTTGATTTCATTGGGGTTCGGCCTGGAGATTTTCTTTTCATCTCTTTTTAGTCTCTCTTTAGAATTTTTAGATCGAAGTTCTGTTTTATTTTGTTCTTCATTTTCTGGATGATTTTCTTTTTTGTTTTTGTCTTACTTGAGCTATGATGAACTAACTCCGCCTATGTTACACTTGCAGTACATAGCTGGTTCCAAGCCTAGATAAAGGAGGAAGGTTGTGTTAGGTCTTCGGCAACCAACATAAAATTATAGCCGAACCCCCATTACATGAATCAAAGACATTATTACGCTAAAGCTAGGTCGTTGCCCAGAAGCAACGCGCCGTATGGCTCAAGTACAGTGTCAAAGCAAGAGCCACTGCATCGGTGCCCGGATGTAGTGTTAAATAAGAAGGGTTCTCGCGTTTTCGTGAACAGACGGGGGTAAATAAGCTAGTTCACAAAGTAAAAGGTAAAGGTCGAAGTGACAGAAGGTTGAGATTTGGGACATGGAACATAGGCACTCTAACAGGAAAGTCCATGGAGGTGGTGGACACCATGACAAGGAGGAAGATTAACATTATGTGCCTACAAGAAACGAAATGGGTTGGTGCAAAGGCTAGGGAGTTGGATACTTCTGGTTTCAAACTTTGGTATATAAGAAAGGTGAAGAATAGGAATGGGGTTGGAATAATTATGGATAAGCAGTGGAAGAAGGACATAGTGGATGTCAAGAGGGTAGGAGATTGGATCATCTCTATCAAAATTGTGGTGGAGGGAGGTGCTTTCCATGTGATTAGCGCCTATGCACCGCAAGTAGGTTCGGACGAACAACACAAGATAAGGTTTTGGGAGGATCTAGATAGTTTGGTTCAAGGCATACCTTTGGGAGATAAGATTTTCTTAGGAGGAGATTTAAATTTCCATGTTGGGAGAGAAGTGACTGGATATGGGAGTATTCATGGAAGCCATGGTTTCGGGGTGATCAATGCCGAGGGTAAAACTATTTTGGACTTTTCCTCAACCTTTGATCTTCTCATCGCAAATACATGTTTTAAAAAGAGAGACGAACATCTTATAACCTATAAGAGTGGCATGACAAGCTCTCAAATCGACTTCTTCTTGCTGAGGAGAGTCGACCAAAAATTTTGCATTAACTGTAAAATTATCCCGGGAGAGAGTTTGACAACACAACATAGGGTGCTCGTCATGGATTTTCACGTTGAGCAAAAGTTGAGGAAAAGACATCATACGAAGAACCCAAGGATGAGGTGGTGGCAGATGAAAGGTGAGGAACAAAGAAGCTTCCTAAGACGGGTAGGAGAAGAGGCAAAGTGGGGTGGGAATGGAAGCGCGGAAGAAATGTGGAGGGATATGGCAGAAGTTATTAGAAGAATAGCAAAAGAAAGTTTTGGTGAATCTAAAGGAATAGGACCAAGAGACAAGGAGTCCTAGTGGTGGAATGCGAGTATACAAGAAAAGATAAAGATAAAAAGGGAATGATTTAAAGAGTGGTCTTTATGCCGCAATGCAGATAATTGGGAAAAATATAAGGCGGCTAAGAAAGAGACAAAAGTGGTTGTAAGTGAAGCAAGAACAAGAGCATATGAGGGTCTCTACCAGTCTTTGGGCACGAAAGAAGGAAAAAAAGGTATATATAGAATCACAAAGAGCCGGGAAAGAAGAACGAGAGATTTGGATCAGGTTAAGTGCATAAAGGATAAGGATGGATAGGTGTTGGCTCAAGAGGAGAAGATTAATGAAAGGTGGAAGAGCTACTTCTACGAGTTATTTAATGAAGGACAGAAGACTCTTCCGAGCCTTGGTCAATTATGCGCAAGGGAAGAAGATCAAAACTTTGACTACTATCGAAGGATTTGAGACTTCGAGGTAAAAAAGGCTCTAAAGCAGATGAAAAATGGCAGGGCAGTAGGACCTGATAATATCCCGATTGAGGTTTGGA
This sequence comes from Arachis stenosperma, assembly GCF_014773155.1. Taxonomy (NCBI): domain Eukaryota; kingdom Viridiplantae; phylum Streptophyta; class Magnoliopsida; order Fabales; family Fabaceae; genus Arachis; species Arachis stenosperma. Next base: position 88,108,862 of record NC_080386.1, read on the forward strand.
AGGGTCTTGGAGAAAAAGGCATCAACTGGTTAACCAAGCTTTTTAATGAAATTTTAAGGTCAAAGAAGATGCCTGATGAGTGGAGAAAGAGCACCTTGTACCTATCTACAAGAATAAGGGGGATATACAAAGTTGCGGAAACTATATAGGGATTAAGCTTATGAGTCATACTATGAAGTTATGGGAAAGGGTGATAGAATGGAGGTTGAGAAAAGAGACACAAGTAACAGAGAACCAATTTGGATTTATGCCAGGAAGATATACCACTGAAGCGATATACTGATGAGCGGATAATTTGTACGCTTTTTGGCATTGTTTTTAGTATGTTTTTAGTAGTTTTAGTTTAGTTCTTAGTATATTTTTATTAGTTTTTAGTTAAAATTCACTTTTCTGGACTTTACTATGAGTTTGTGTGTTTTTCTGTGATTTCAGGTATTTTCTGGCTGAAATTGAGGGACCTGAGCAAAAATCTGATTCAGAGACTGAAAAGGACTGCAGATGCTGTTGGATTCTGACCTCCCTGCACTCGAAGTGGATTTTCTGGAGCTACAGAAGCCCAATTGGCGCGCTCTCAACGGCGTTGGAAAGTAGACATCCTGGGCTTTCCAGCAATATATGATAGTCCATACTTTGCCCAAGATTTGATGGCCCAAACCGGCGTTCAAAGTCACCTCAAGAAATTCCAGCGTTAAACGCCGGAACTGGCACCTAATTGGGAGTTAAACGCCCAAACTGGCATAAAAGCTGGCGTTTAACTCCAAGAGAAGTCTCTACACGAAAATGCTTCATTGCTCAGCCCAAACACACACCAAGTGGGCCCGGAAGTGGATTTTTATGTCATTTACTCATCTTTGTACACCCTAGGCTACTAGTTTTCTATATATATAGGACCTTTTACTATTGTATAGAGAGTCTTTTGATCATGTTTTGATGATTGAACTCACTTTGGGAGGCTGGCCATTCGGCCATGCCTAGACCTTGTTCTTATGTATTTTCAACGGTGGAGTTTCTACACACCATAGATTAAGGTGTGGAGCTCTGCTGTACCTCGAGTATTAATGCAATTACTATTGTTCTTCTATTCAATTCCGCTTGTTCTTTGTCCAAGATATCACTTGTTCTTCAACTTGATGAAGGTGATGATTGACACTCATCATCATTCTCACCTATGAACAAGGTGACTGACAACCACTCTTGTTCTACAAGTAACCAAGGCTCTAGTGAATATCTCTTGGATTCTTTAATCGGAATCTTCGTGGTATAGGCAGGACCTGATGGCGGCATTCAAGAGAATCCGGAAGGTCTAAACCTTGTCTGTGGTATTCTGAGTAGGATTCAATGATTGAATGACTGTGACATGCTTCAAACTTGTAACCTGCTGGGCGTTAGTGACAGACGCAAAAGAGGGATTCTATTCCAGTAGGAAGCGGGAACCAACCGGTGATTGGCCGTACTGTGACAGAGTGCGTGAGCATTAGCTTTCACTGCGAGGATGGGAGGTAGCCATTGACAACGGTGAAACCCTACACGAGCTTGCCATGGAAAGGAGTAAGAAGGATTGGATGAAGACATTAGGAAAGCAGAGAGACGGAAGGGAAGGCATCTTCATACGCTTGTCTGAAGCTCTCACCAATGATATACATAAGTATCTCTATCTTTATCTTATTACTTTATTCATCATCTATACCCATTTGAGTCTGCCTGACTGAGATTTACAAGATGACCATAGCTTGCTTCATACCACCAATCTCCGTGGGATCGACCCTTACTCGCGTAAGGTTTATTACTTGGACGACCCAGTGCACTTGCTGGTTAGTTGTGCGAAGTTGTGTTTATGCCATGGTATTGAGCACCAAGTTTTTGGAGCCATTACTAGGGATTGTTTATGTTTTGAAAAGTATTGATCACAATTTCGTGCACCAAGTTTTTGGCGCCGTTGCCGGGGAATTGAATGTCCTAACTACGGTTTCGCATTCGTTCTCTGCAATAACAGTGCCAAGTTTTGATCCTGATCCGGCAACAGCACCAAGTTTTTGGCGCCGTTGCCGGGGATTGTTCTTGTGTATGGACAACTGACGGTTCATCTTGTTGCTTAGATTAGGCATTTATTTTTTTTCGAAATTCTTGAAGATGAATTCTAGAGTTTCATGATGATTTGTTGAAATCTGGCTGGCTGTAAAGCCATGTCTAATTTCATTGGACCGAGGTTTCAACTTATCATCACAAGAGCTTGTTGATCTTGCTTTTGGAGCAGTGATCTGCTAAGGCTTGGCTGGCCTTTGGCCATGTCTAGTGTTTTGGACCGAAGCTTTCTTTGAAAGCTTGGCTGGCTGTGAAGCCATGTCTAATTCCTGGACCGGAGTCTTAGACTAGCATTGCACTGATTCCTGGAATTCTCATTAAGAATTTTGATATCTTTTTCCACTTAATTTTCGAAAATCATAAAAAAAAAAAATTTCACAAAATCATAAAAACCAAAAATATTTGATGTTTCTTGCTTGAGTCTAGTGTCTCATCTTAAGTTTGGTGTCAATTGCATGCATTCATTCATGTGTCTTAAGATCTTCAAATAATTCTTGATGATTTCTTACTCTGATCTTTAAATTCTTTTGACTTGAGTGTTTATGTGTCTCATATAGTGTCAATAGTATACAAACTGCTAAGTTTGGTGTCTTGCATGCATTGTTATTTGATTCTTGTTGCATTTTGATTATTAAAAATCCAAAAATTTTTTTTTATTTGTGTCTTTTCAAGTCAATAATACAGAGAATTGAAGATTCAGAACATACTGCAGAGGAATTATACAGAAAAAGCTGGGCATTCAAAAATGCCCAGTGAAGAAGGCAGACTGGCGTTTAAACGCCAGCCAGGATACCTGGTTGGGCGTTTAACGCCCAAAAAGGGTGCATTTTGGGCGTTAAACGCCAGAATGGATACCATTCTGGGCGTTTAACGCCAGGATGGTGCTAGGGGGAAGATTTTGTTTTTCAAATCAAATTTTTTTTCAAGTTTTCAAAGTTTTTCAGAATCAAATCTTTTTCAAATCATATCTTTTCAATCAAATGTTTTCAAAATTAATTTCTTTCCTTTTTCAAAGATACTTACTAACAATTAATGATTTGATTGAACATTTTTTGCCTTTTCTGTTGAGGAAGGTTTTATGTTTGAATCATATCTTTTCTTGTTAAGCAAGTTATTTATTTTTAAAATCAAATCTTTTTAAAATTGTTTTCAATTCATATCTTCTCAATCACATCTTTTTAAAATCAATCATATCTTCTTAACCACATCTTTTTCAAAATAGTTTTCAATCAAATCTTTTTGATTTCTAATTTCAAAATCTTTTTCAAAAATCACTTAACTTCTTTCCCACTTTTGTTTTCGAAAATCAATTAGTGTTTTTCAAAAATGTTTTCAAAATATTTTAATTAATTTTCAAAAAAAAAATTACTCCCCTCCTTCTCACATCCTTCTATTTATGGAGTACCACTCCTTCTTAATGCACAATTCAAACCTTATCTAAGTAAAGTTCGAATTCTTCTTCTCCTTCTTCTTTCTATTTCCCTTTTCCTCTGACACATCAAGGAATCTCTATACTGTGACATAGAGGACTCCACATTTTCTTGTTCTCTTCTCTTTCATATGAGCAGGAGCAGAGACAAAGGCATTCTAGTTGAAGCTGACCCTGAACCCGAAAGGACCTTGAAGAGAAAACTAAGAGAGGCCAAAGCACAACTCTCTTTAGAGGACCTGACCGAATTCTTCAAAGAAGAAGAAGACATGGCAGCCGAAAACAACAATAATGCAAACAATGCAAGGAAGGTGCTGGGTGACTTTACTGCACCTACTCCTGATTTTTATGGGAGAAGCATCTCTATCCCTGCCATTGGAGCAAACAACTTTGAGCTTAAACCTCAATTAGTTTCTCTAATACAACAGAATTGCAAGTTCCATGGACTTCCAATGGAAGATCCTCATCAGTTCTTAGCTGAATTCTTGCAAATCTGTGACACAGTCAAGACTAATGGGGTAGACCCTGAGGTCTATAGACTGATGCTATTCCCTTTTGCTGTAAGAGACAGAGCTAGGATATGGTTGGACTCTCAACCTAAAGAAAGCCTGGACTCTTGGGAAAAGCTAGTCAATGCCTTCTTGGCAAAGTTCTTTCCACCACAAAGATGGAGTAAGCTTAGAGTGGAAGTCCAAACCTTCAGACAGAAGGATGGAGAATCCCTCTATGAAGCTTGGGAAAGATACAAACAATTAATCAGAAAATGTTCTTCTGACATGCTTTCTGAATGGAGCATCATAGGTATTTTCTATGATGGTCTCTCTGAACTATCCAAGATGTCCTTGGATAGCTCTGCTGGAGGATCTCTTCATCTGAAGAAGACGCCTACAGAGGCTCAAGAGCTCATTGAAATGGTTGCAAATAACCAATTCATGTACACTTCTGAAAGGAATCCTGTGAACAATGGGACAAGTCAGAAGAAAGGAGTTCTTGAGATTGATGCTCTGAATGCCATATTGGCTCAGAACAAGATATTGACTCAACAAGTCAATTTGATTTCTCAAAGTCTGTCTGGAAGGCAAAATGCACCAAGCAGTACTAAGGAGGCTTCATCTGAGGAAGAAGTTTATGATCCTGAGAACCCTTCAATGGAAGAGGTGAATTACCTAGGAGAACCCTATGGAAACACCTATAATTCTTCATGGAGAAATCACCCAAATCTCTCATGGAAGAATCAAGAGAGACCTCAACAAGGTTTCAATAATAATGGTGGAAGAAACAGGTTTAACAATGGCAAACCTTTTCCATCATCTTCTCAGCAACAGACAGAGAATTCTAAGCAGAACCCCTCTGACTTAGCAACCATGGTCTCTGATCTAATTAAAACCACTCAAAGTTTCATGACTGAAACGAGGTCTTCCATTAGGAATTTGGAAGGACAAGTGGGACAGCTGAGCAAGAAAGTTACTGAACTCCCTCCAAGTACTCTTCCAAGCAACACAGAAGAAAATCCAAAAGGAGAGTGCAAAGCCATCAATATGGCCGAATTTGGAGAGGAAGGGGAGGAAGTGAACGCCACTGAGGAAGACCTCAATGGGCGTGCACTGGCCTCCAATGAGTTCCCCAATGAGGAACCATGGGAATCTGAGACTCAACATGAGACCATAGAGATTCCATTGGACTTACTTCTGCCTTTCATGAGCTCTGATGAGTATTCTTCCTCTGAAGAGGATGAGTATGTCACTGAAGAGCAAGTTGCTAAGTACCTTGGAGCAATCATGAAGCTAAATGACAAGTTATTTGGAAATGAGACTTGGGAGGATGAACCTCCTTTGCTCACCAAAGAACTGGATGACTTGTCTAGGCAGAAACTACCTCAAAAGAGACAAGACCCTGGGAAGTTTTCCATACCTTGTACCATAGGCACCATGACCTTCAAGAAGGCTCTGTGTGACTTAGGGTCAAGTGTAAACCTCATGCCTCTCTCAGTAATGGAGAAGCTAAGGATCTTTGAGGTACAAGCTGCAAAAATCTCACTAGAGATGGCAGCCAACTCAAGAAAACAAGCTTATGGACTTGTAGAGAATGTTTTGGTTAAGATTGAAGACCATTACATCCCTACTGATTTCATAGTCCTAGAGACTGGGAAGTGCATGGATGAATCTATCATCCTTGGCAGACCCTTCCTAGCCACAGCAAAAGCTGTGATTGATGTTGATGGAGGTGAACTGATCATTCAAGTGAATGGAGAATCCTTTGTGTTTAAGGCTCAAGGATACCCCTCTGTCACCATAGAGATGAAGCATGAAGAGCTTCTCTCAAATCAGAGTCAAGAAGAGCCCCCACAGTCAAACTCTAAGTTTGGTGTTGGGAGGCCACAACCAAACTCTAAGTTTGGTGTTGACCCCCCACATTCAAACTCTAAGTTTGGTGTTGGGAGGTTCCAACATTGCTCTGAATATCTGTGAGGCTCCATGAGAGCCCTCTGTCAAGCTACTGACATTAAAGAAGCGCTTGTTGGGAGGCAACCCAATGATTATATTTTATATAGTTTCTTTTGTTATTTTATGTTTTTTGTAGGTTGATGATCATAAGAAGTCACAAAATCCATTAGAAAAGCAAAAACAAAATGAAAAATAGGAAGAAAAACAGCACACCCTGGAGGAAGATGTTGCTGGCGTTCAAAAGCCAGTAAACCTAGCAGTTGGGCGTTTAACGCCCAGTCTGGCACCATTCTGGGCGTTTAACGCCAGAAAGGGGCACCAGACTGGCGTTAAACGCCAGAAAAGGGTAAGAACCTGGCGTTAAACGCCAGGAATGGGCATCAGCCCGGCGTTTAACGCCAGAAATGCCTCAAAACGTGATTTTGAGCAACATTTGGTGCAGGGATGACTTTTCCTTGACACCACAGGATCTGTGGACCCCACAGGACCCCACCACCACTCTCTCTCTTCTTCCCCCATTCACCAATCACCTCAACACCTCTTCCCCAAAAACCCTTCCCCTATCAAATCCCATCTTTCTCTTCACCACTCACATCCATCCTTCATAAAACCCCACCAACCTCACCCTTCAAATTCAAACCACTTTCCCTCCCAAACCCACCCATAATGGCCGAACCTCATCTCCCCTCTCTCCTATATAAACCCTTCTTAACCCCTTCATTTTCACACAACCAAAACACCACTTCTCCCCTCTTTGGCCGAATACACCACCATCTCCCTCTTCCTCATTTCTTCTTCATCTACTCTCTTCTTTCTTCTTTTGCTCGAGGACGAGCAAACATTTTAAGTTTGGTGTGGTAAAAGCGTTGCTTTTTCGTTTTTCCATAACCATTATGGCATCCAAGGCCGGAGAAACCTCTAGAAAGAGGAAAGGGAAGGCAAAAGCTTCCACCTCCGAGTCATGGGAGATGGATAGGTTCATCTCAAGGGTGCATCAAGACCACTTTTATGAAGTTGTGGCCTTGAAGAAGGTGATCCCCGAGGTCCCCTTTTCACTCAAAAAGGGTGAATATCCGGAGATCCGCCATGAGATTTGGTGCGCGAAATTGTGAATAATACTTTTTCACAACTCAAATAATCCCCGGTAATGGCTCCAAGAACTTGGTGGCTCAATACCATGGCATTACACAACTTCGCACAACTAACCAGCAAGTGCACTGGGTCGTCCAAGTAATAAACCTTACGTGAGTAAGGGTCGATCCCACGGAGATTGTTAGTATTGAAGCAAGCTATGGTCATCTTGTAAATCTTAGTCAGGCAAACTCAGATGTATATGGTGATGAACGAAAATAACATAAAAGATAAGGATAGAGATACTTATGTATATCATTGGTGTAAGAGCTTCAGACAAGTGTATGAAGATGCCTTCCCTTCTGTCTCTCTGCTTTCCTAATGCCTTCATCCAATCCTTTCTTACTCCTTTCCATGGCAAGCTCGTGTAAGGTTTCACTGTTGTCAGCAGCTACCTCCCATCCGCGCAGTGAAAGCTAATGCACACACTCTGTCACAGTGCTGCCAATCACCGGTTTGGTTCCCTCCCCTACCGGAATAGAATAACTCTTTTGCGTCTGTCACTAACGCCCAGTAGGTTACAGGTTTGAAGCACGTCACAGTCATTCAATCATTGAATCCTACTCAGAATACCACAGACAAGGTTAGACCTTCCGGATTCTCTTGAATGCTGCCATCAGTTCTTGCCTATACCACGAAGACTCTGATCTCACGGAATGGCTGGCTCGTTTGTCAAGCGAGCACTCGGTTGTCAGGCGATCAACCATGCATCGTGCAATCCGGAATCCAAGAGATATTCACTAAGCCTCAAATGCTTGTAGAACAAGAGTGGTTGTCAGTCACCTTGTTCATAGGTGAGAATGATGATGAGTGTCAATCATCACCTTCATCAAGTTGAAGAACAAGTGATATCTTGGTAAAAGAACAAGCGGAATTGAATAGAAGAACTATAGTAATTGCATTAATACTCGAGGTACAGCAGAGCTCCACACCTTAATCTATGGTGTGTAGAAACTCCACCGTTGAAAATACATAAGAACAAGGTCTAGGCATGGCCGTGAGGCCAGCCTCCCCAAAGTGATCAAAGGATCAAAAATAATCCAAAGATGATCAAAGGATCTAAAAACAATCCAAAGATTTTTAATACAATAGTAAAAGGTCCTACTTATAGAAAACTAGTACATAGATGAGTAAATGACATAAAAATCTACTTCCGGGCCCACTTGGTGTGTGCTTGGGCTGAGCAATGAAGCTTTTTCGTGTAGAGACTCTCCTTGGAGTTAAACGCCAGCTTTGGTGCCAGTTTGGGCGTTTAACTCCCATTTGGGTGCCAGTTCCAGCGTTTAACGCTGGGATTTCTTGAGGTGACTTTGAACGCCGGTTTGGGCCATCAAATCTTGGGCAAAGTATGGACTATCATATATTGCTGGAAAGCCCAGGATGTCTACTTTCCAACGCCGTTGAGAGCGCGCCAATTGGGCTTTTGTAGCTCCAGAAAATCCACTTCGAGTGCAGGGAGGTCAGAATCCAACAGCATCTGCAGTCCTTTTTGAGTCTCTGGATCAGATTTTTGCTCAGGTCCCTCAATTTCAGCCAGAAAATACCTGAAATCACAGGAAAAACACACAAACTCATAGTGAAGTCCAGAAAAGTGAATTTTAACTAAAAACTAATAAGAATATACTAAAAACTAACTAGATCATACTAAAAATATACTAAAAACAATGCCAAAAAGTATACAAATTATCCGCTCATCACAACACCAAACTTAAATTGTTTCTTGTCCCCAAGCAACTGAAAATCAAATAGGATAAAGAGAAGAGAATATGCAATGAACTCCAAAAACATCTATGAAGATCAGTATTAATTAGATGAGCGGGGCTTTTAACTTTTTGTCTCTGAATAGTTTTGGCATCTCACTCTATCCCTTGTAATTCAGAATGATTGGCTTCTTTAGGAACTCAGAATCCGGATAGTGTTAATGATTCTCCTAGTGAAGTATGATGATTCTTGAACATAGCTATTTATTGAGTCTTGGCTGTGGCCCAAAGCACTCTGTCTTCCAGTATTACCACCGGATACATACATGCCACAGACACATAATTGGGTGAACCTTTTCAGATTGTGACTCAGCTTTGCTAAAGTCCCCAATTAGAGGTGTCCAGGGTTCTTAAGCACACTCTTATTTGCCTTGGATCACAACTTTATTTCTTTCTTTTTCTCTCTTTTTTTTTTCTTTTTTTTTTCTTTTTCGAAAATTTTTTTTTTCGTTTGCTTTTTCTTGCTTCAAGAATCATTTTTAATGATTTTTCAGATCCTCAGTAACATGTCTCCTTTTTCATCATTCTTTCAAGAGCCAACATTCATGAACCACAAATTCAAAAGACATATGCACTGTTCAAGCATACATTCAGAGAACAAAAGTGTTGCCACCACATCAAAATAATTAAACTATTATAAAATTCAGAATTCATGCAATTCTTTCCTTTTCAATTAAGCACATTTTTATTCAAGAAAGGTGATGGATTCATAGGACATTCATAACTTTAAGGCATAGACACTAAGACACTAATGATCATAAGACACAAGCATGGATAACATAAAGCACTAAAATTCGAAAAACAAAGGAATAAAGAACAAGGAAATCAAGGAACGGGTCCACCTCAGTGATGGCGGCTCTTCCTTGCTTTTGAAGGTCCTATGGAGTGCTTGAGCTCCTCAATGTCTCTTCCTTGTCTTTGTTGCTCCTCCCTCATGATTCTTTGGTCTTCTCTAATTTCATGGAGGAGAATGGAGTGTTCTTGATGCTCCACCCTTAGTTGTCCCATATTGGAACTCAACTCTCCTAGGGAGGTGTTTAGTTGCCCCCAATAGTCTTGTGGAGGAAAATTCATCCCTTGAGGAATCTCAGGGATCTCATGATGAGAGGGGTCTCTTGTGTGCTCCATCCTTTTCTTGGTAATGGGCTTATCCTCATCAATGGTGATGTCTCCCTCTATGTCAACTCCAACTGAATAACAGAGGTGACAAATGAGGTGAGGAAAGGCTAACCTTGCCAAAGTGGAGGTCTTGTCCGCCACCTTGTAGAGTTCTTGGGCTATAACCTCATGAACTTCTATTTCTTCTCCAATCATGATGCTATGGATCATGATGGCCCGGTCTATGGTAACTTCGGACCGGTTGCTAGTGGGAATGATTGAGCGTTGTATGAACTCTAACCATCCTCTAGCCACGGGTTTGAGGTCATGCCTTCTCAATTGGACCGCTTTCCTCTTGAATCTTGCTTCCATTGTGCGCCCTCTTCACATATGACTGTGAGGACTTGGTCCAACCTTGATCAAAGTTGACCCTTCTAGTGTAAGGATGCTCATCTCCTTGCATCATAGGCAAGTTGAACGCCACCCTCACACTTTCCGGACTAAAATCCAAGTATTTCCCCGAACCATAGTAAGATAATTCTTTGGATCCGGGTTCACACTTTGGTCATGGTTCTTGGTGATCCATGCATTGGCATAGAACTCTTGAACCATCAAGATTCCGACTTGTTGAATGGGGTTGGTAAGTACTTCCCAACCTCTTCTTCGGATCTCATGGCGGATCTCCGGATATTCACCCTTTTTGAGTGAAAAGGGGACTTCGGGGATCACCTTCTTCAAGGCCACAACTTCATAGAAGTGGTCTTGATGCACCCTTGAGAGGAATCTATCCATCTCCCATGACTCGGAGGTGGAAGCCTTTGCCTTCCCTTTCCTCTTTCTAGAGGTTTCTCCGGCCTTGGATGCCATAAATGGTTATGGAAAAACGAAAAAGCAACGCTTTCACCACACCAAACTTAAAATGTTTGCTCGTCCTCGAGCAAAAGAAGAAAGAAGAGAGTAGAAGAAGAAGAAATGAGGAGGAGGAGATGGTGGTGTATTCGGCCAAGGAGGGGGAGAAGTGGTGTTTAGGTAGTGGGAAAATGAAGGGGTAAAGAGGGGTTTATATAGGAAAGAGGGGGATGAGGGTTCGGCCATTTGAGGGTGGGTTTGGGAGGGAAAGTGGTTTGAATTTGAAGGGTGAGGTTGGTGGGGTTTTATGAAGGATGGATGTGAGTGGTGAAGAGAAAGATGGGATTTGATAGGTGAGGGTTTTTGGGGAAGAGGTGTTGAGGTGATTGGTGAATGGGGGAAGAAGAGAGAGAGTGATGGTAGGGTCCTGTGGGGTCCACAGATCCTGTAGTGTCAAGGAAAAGGCATCCTTGCACCAAATGGCATCAAAATCCACGTTTGAGCCTTTTCTGGCGTTAAACGCCGGGCTGGTGCCCATTCCTGGCGTTTAACGCCAGGTTTTTGCCCTTTACTGGCGTTTAACGCCAGTCTGTGCCCCTTTCTGGCGTTAAACGCCCAGAAGGGTGCCAGACTGGGCGTTAAACGCCCAACAGCTAGCATTACTGGCGTTTGAACGCCAGCTTCTTCTTCTCCAGGGTGTGCTGTTTTTCTTCCTGTTTTTCATTTTGTTTTGCTTTTTTCATTGTTTTTGTGACTTCTTATGATCATCACCTACAAAAAAGATAAAATAACAAAAGAAAATAATTAATTATAAAACATTGGGTTGCCTCCCAACAAGCGCTTCTTTACTGTCATTAGCTTGACAGAGGACTCTCATGGAGCCTCAGAGATGCTCAGAACCGTGTTGGAACTTCCCAACACCAAACTTAGAGTTTGATTGTGGCCTCCCAACACCAAACTTAGAGTCTGACTGTGGGGGCTCTGTTTGGCTCTGTTTTGAGAGAAGCTCTTCATGCTTCTTCTCCATGATGACAGAGGGATATCCTTGGGCCTTAAACACCAAGGATTCTTCATTCACTTGAATGATCAACTCTCCTCTATCAACATCAATCACAGCCTTTGCTGTGGCTAGGAAGGGTCTGCCAAGGATGATTGATTCATCCATGCACTTCCCAGTCTCTAGGACTATGAAATCAGTAGGAATGTAATGGTCTTCAACCTTAACCAGAACATCCTCTACAAGTCCATAGGCTTGTTTTCTTGAGTTGTCTGCCATCTCTAGTGAGATTTTTTGCAGCTTGCACCTCAAAGATCCCTAATTTCTCCATTACAGAGGGGCATGAGGTTTATACTTGACCCCAAGTCACACAAGGCCTTCTTGAAGGTCATGGTACCTATGGTACAAGGTATAGAAAACTTCCCAGGATCCTGCCTCTTTTGAGGCAATTGCTGCCTAGACAAGTTATCCAGTTCTTTGGTGAGCAAAGGGGGTTCATCCTCCCAAGTCTCATTTCCAAATAACTTGTCATTCAGCTTCATGATTGCTCCAAGGTATTTAGCAACTTGCTCCTCAGTGACATACTCCTCCTCTTCAGAGGAAGAATACTCATCAGAGCTCATGAAGGGCAGTAGTAAGTCCAAGGGAATCTCTATGGTCTCAGTTTGAGCCTCAGATTCCCAAGGTTCCTCATTGGGGAACTCATTGGAGGCCAGTGGACGTCCAGTGAGGCCTTCCTCAGTGGCGTTCACTGCCTCTTCTTCCTCCCAGAATTCGGCCATATTTAGGGCTTTGCACTCTCCTTTTGGATTTTCTTCAGTGTTACTTGGGAGAGTGCTTGGGGGAAGTTCAGTAATTTTCTTGCTCAGCTGACCCACTTGTCCTTCCAAATTCCTAATGGAGGATCTAGTTTCAGTCATGAAACTTTGAGTGGTTTTGATTAGATCAGAGACCATGGTTGCTAAGTCAGAGGTATTCTGCTTAGAGCTCTCTGTCTGTTGCTGAGAAGATGATGGAAAAGGTTTACCATTGTTAAACCTGTTTCTTCCACCATTATTATTGAAACCTTGTTGAGGTCTCTCTTGATTCTTCCATGAGAGATTTGGGTGATTTCTCCATGAAGAATTATAGGTGTTACCATAGGGTTCTCCCAGGTAATTTACCTCTTCCATGGAAGGGTTCTCAGGATCATAGGCTTCTTCCTCAGATGAAGCTTCCTTAGTACTGCTTGGTGCATTTTGCATTCCAGACAGACTTTGAGAAATCAAATTGACTTGTTGAGTCAATATCTTGTTCTGAGCCAATATGGCATTCAGAGTGTCAATTTCAAGAACTCCTTTCTTCTGACTAGTCCCATTGTTCACAGGATTCCTTTCAGAAGTGTACATGAATTGGTTATTTGCAACCATTTCAATCAGTTCTTGAGCTTCTGCAGGCGTCTTCTTCAGATGAAGAGATCCTCCAGCAGAGCTATCCAAAGACATCTTGGATAGTTCAGAGAGACCATCATAGAAAATACCTATGATGCTCCATTCAGAAAGCATGTCAGAAGGACATTTTCTGATCAATTGTTTGTATCTTTCCCAAGCTTCATAGAGGGATTCTCCATCCTTCTGTCTGAAGGTTTGGACTTCCACTCTAAGCTTACTCCATCTTTGTGGTGGAAAGAACTTTGCCAAGAAGGCATTGACTAGCTTTTCCCAAGAGTCCAGGCTTTCTTTAGGTTGAGAATCCAACCATATTCTAGCTCTGTCTCTTACAGCAAAAGGGAATAGCATCAGTCTATAGGCCTCAGGGTTAACCCCATTAGTCTTGACTGTGTCACAGATTTGCAAGAATTCAGCTAAAAACTGATGAGGATCTTCCATTGGAAGTCCATGGAACTTGCAATTCTGTTGCATTAGAGAAACTAATTGAGGCTTAAGCTCAAAGTTGTTTGCTCCAATGGCAGGGATAGAGATGCTTCTCCCATAGAAATCAGGAGTAGGTGCAGTGAAGTCACCCAGCACCTTCCTTGCATTGTTGGCATTGTTATTGTTTTCGGCTGCCATGTGTTCTTCTTCCTTGAAGAATTCGGTCAGGTCCTCTAAAGAGAGTTGTGCCTTGGCTTCTCTTAGCTTTCGCTTCAAGGTTCTCTCAGGTTCAGGGTCAGCTTCAACAAAAATGCCTTTGTCTCTGCTCCTGCTCATATGAAAGAGAAGAGAAAAAGAAAATGTGGAATCCTCTATGTCACAGTATAGAGATTCCTTGAAATGTCAGAGGAAAAGAGAAATAGAAAGAAGAAGGAGAAGAAGAATTCGAACTTTAGTTAGATAAGGTTCGAATTGTGCATTCAGAAGGAGTGGTACTCCATAAATAGAAGGATGTGGGAAGGAGGGAAGAGAATTTTCGAAAATTCATTTAAAAGATTTTGAAAACATTTTGAAAATTTGATTGATAATTTTCGAAAATTAAAAGTGAAAAAGAAATCAAGTGATTTTTGAAAAAGATTTTGAAATTAGAACTTAAAAAGATTTGATTGAAAACTATTTTGAAAAAGATGTGGTTAAAAAGATTTAATTGAAAAGTTATGGTTTTAAAAAGATGTGATTGAGAAGATATGATTTGAAAACAATTTTAAAAGGTATGATTTGAAAACAATTTGAAAAGATATGATTTTAAAAATTAATGACTTGCCTAACAAGAAAAGATATGATTCAAACATAAAACCTTTCTCAACAGAAAAGGCAACAATTTTTGAGATGTTCAATCAAATCATTAATTGTTAGTAAGTATCTTTTAAAAAGGAAAGAAATTGATTTTGAAAACATTTGATTGAAAAGATTTGATTTGAAAAAGATTTGATTTTGAAAAACTAAAAAAAAAATTGATTTGAAAACAAAATCTTCCCCCTAGCACCATCGTGGCGTTAAACGCCCAGAATGGTATACATTCTGGCGTTTAACGCCCAAAATGCTACCTCTTTGGGCGTTAAACGCCCAACCAGGTGCCCTGGCTGGCGTTTAAACGCCAGTCTGCCTTCTTCACTGGGCATTTTTGAATGCTCAGCTTTTTCTGTGTAATTCCTCTGCAGTATGTTCTGAATCTTCAATTCTTTGTATCATTGACTTGAAAAGACACAAATTAAAAATATTTTTGGATTTTTTTATAATCAAAATGCAAAAGGAATCAATTAACAATGCATGCAAGACACCAAACTTAGCAGTTTGTATACTACTGACACTAACAATATGAGAATGCATATGAGACACACAAAATGCTTCAAGTCAATAGAATTCAAAGATCAAAACAAAGAAATATATGCATGGATTCGAAAATTATAACAAAAACATGCATTTGACACCAAACTTAGGATGAGACACTAAACTTATGCAAGAAACATCAAATATTTTTGGTCTTTTTATGATTTTGTAAATTTTTTTTTTTGTGTTTTTCGAAAATTAAATGGGAAAAGGTATCAAAATTCTTAATGAGAATTCCAGGAATCAGTGCAATGCTAGTCTAAGACTCCGGTCCAGGAATTAGACATGGCTTCACAGCCAGCCAAGCTTTCAAAGAAAGCTTCGGTCCAAAACACTAGACATGGCCAGAGGCCAGCCAAGCCTTAGCAAATCACTGCTCCAAAAGCAAGATTGATAAGAAATCAACAAGTTCTTGTGGTGATAAGTTGAAACCTCGGTCCAATGAGATTAGACATGGCTTCTCAGCCAGCCAGATTTCAACAAATCATCATGAAACTCTAGAATTCATCTTCAAGAATTTCGAAAAAAATAATACCTAATCTAAGCAACAAGATGAACCGTCAGTTGTCCAGCCTAAACAATCCCGGGCAATAACACCAAAAACTTGATGTTGTTGCCGGATCTTGGCACTGATGTTACCAAAAGCTTGCTCAAAACTTGAACAATCCCCGGCAACGGCGCCAAAAACTTGGTGCGCGAAATTGTGAACAATACTTTTTCACAACTCAAATAATCCCCGGTAATGGCTCCAAGAACTTGGTGGCTCAATACCATGGCATTACACAACTTCGCACAACTAACCAGCAAGTGCACTGGGTCGTCCAAGTAATAAACCTTACGTGAGTAAGGGTCGATCCCACGGAGATTGTTAGTATTGAAGCAAGCTATGGTCATCTTGTAAATCTTAGTCAGGCAAACTCAGATGTATATGGTGATGAACGAAAATAACATAAAAGATAAGGATAGAGATACTTATGTATATCATTGGTGTAAGAGCTTCAGACAAGTGTATGAAGATGCCTTCCCTTCCGTCTCTCTGCTTTCCTAATGCCTTCATCCAATCCTTTCTTACTCCTTTCCATGGCAAGCTCGTGTAAGGTTTCACTGTTGTCAGCAGCTACCTCCCATCCGCGCAGTGAAAGCTAATGCACACACTCTGTCACAGTGCTGCCAATCACCGGTTTGGTTCCCTCCCCTACCGGAATAGAATAACTCTTTTGCGTCTGTCACTAACGCCCAGTAGGTTACAGGTTTGAAGCACGTCACAGTCATTCAATCATTGAATCCTACTCAGAATACCACAGACAAGGTTAGACCTTCCGGATTCTCTTGAATGCTGCCATCAGTTCTTGCCTATACCACGAAGACTCTGATCTCACGGAATGGCTGGCTCGTTTGTCAGGCGAGCACTCGGTTGTCAGGCGATCAACCATGCATCGTGCAATCCGGAATCCAAGAGATATTCACTAAGCCTCAAATGCTTGTAGAACAAGAGTGGTTGTCAGTCACCTTGTTCATAGGTGAGAATGATGATGAGTGTCAATCATCACCTTCATCAAGTTGAAGAACAAGTGATATCTTGGTAAAAGAACAAGCGGAATTGAATAGAAGAACTATAGTAATTGCATTAATACTCGAGGTACAGCAGAGCTCCACACCTTAATCTATGGTGTGTAGAAACTCCACCGTTGAAAATACATAAGAACAAGGTCTAGGCATGGCCGTGAGGCCAGCCTCCCCAAAGTGATCAAAGGATCAAAATAATCCAAAGATGATCAAAGGATCTAAAAACAATCCAAAGATTTTTAATACAATAGTAAAAGGTCCTACTTATAGAAAACTAGTACATAGATGAGTAAATGACATAAAAATCTACTTCCGGGCCCACTTGGTGTGTGCTTGGGCTGAGCAATGAAGCTTTTTCGTGTAGAGACTCTCCTTGGAGTTAAACGCCAGCTTTGGTGCCAGTTTGGGCGTTTAACTCCCATTTGGGTGCCAGTTCCAGCGTTTAACGCTGGGATTTCTTGAGGTGACTTTGAACGCCGGTTTGGGCCATCAAATCTTGGGCAAAGTATGGACTATCATATATTGCTGGAAAGCCCAGGATGTCTACTTTCCAACGCCGTTGAGAGCGCGCCAATTGGGCTTCTGTAGCTCCAGAAAATCCACTTCGAGTGCAGGAAGGTTAGAATCCAACAGCATCTGCAGTCCTTTTTGAGTCTCTGGATCAGATTTTTGCTCAGGTCCCTCAATTTCAGCCAGAAAATACCTGAAATCACAGAAAAACACACAAACTCATAGTGAAGTCCAGAAAAGTGAATTTTAACTAAAAACTAATAAGAATATACTAAAAACTAACTAGATCATACTAAAAATATACTAAAAACAATGCCAAAAAGTATACAAATTATCCGCTCATCAAGATTCAAAGAAGAGGTTGGGAAGTACTTACCAACCCCATTCAACAAGTTGAAATCTTGATGGTTCAAGAGTTCTATGCCAATGCATGGATCACCAAGAGCCATGATCAAAGTATGAACCCGGATCCAAAGAATTATCTTACTATGGTTCGGGGGAAATACTTGGATTTTAGTCCGGAAAGTGTGAGGGTGGCGTTCAACTTGCCTATGATGCAAGGAGATGAACATCCTTACACAAGAAGGGTCAACTTTGATCAAAGGTTGGACCAAGTCCTCACAATCATATGTGAAGAGGGCGCACAATGGAAGAGAGATTCAAGAGGCAAGCCGGCTCAATTGAGAAGGCATGACCTCAAACCCGTGGCTAGAGGATGGTTGGAGTTTATCCAACGCTCAATCATTCCCACTAGCAACCAGTCCGAAGTTACTTTAGACCGGGCCATCATGATCCATAGCATCATGATTGGAGAAGAAGTGGAAGTTCATGAGGTTATAGCCCAAGAACTCTACAAGGTGGCGGATAAGTCCTCTACCTTAGCAAGGTTAGCCTTCCCTCACCTCATTTGTCACCTCTGTTATTCAGTTGGAGTTGACATAGAGGGAGACATCACCATTGATGAAGATAAGCCCATTACCAAGAAAAGGATGGAGCACACAAGAGACCCCTCTCATCATGAGATCCCTGAGATGCCTCAAGGGATGCACTTTCCTCCACAAAACTATTGGGAGCAACTAAACACCTCCCTAGGAGAATTGAGTTCCAACATGGGACAACTAAGGGTGGAGCACCAAGAACACTCCATTCTCCTCCATGAAATAAGAGAGATCAAAGAATCATGAGAGAGGAGCAACAAAGGCAAGGAAGAGACATTGAGGAGCTCAAGCACTCCATAGGACCTTCAAGAGGAAGGAAGAGCCGCCATCACTAAGGTGGACCCGTTCCTTGATTTCCTTGTTCTTTATTCTTCTGTTTTTCGAATTTTAGTGCTTATGTTTATCCATGTTTGTGTCTTATGATCATTAGTGTCTTAGTGTTTATGCCTTAAAGTTATGAATGTCCTATGAATCCATCACCTTTCTTAAAGTAAAAACGTGCTTAATTGAAAAGGAAAAGAATTGCATGAATTTTGAATTTTATAACAGTTTAATTATTTTGATGTGGTGGCAACACTTTTGTTCTCTGAATGTATGCTTGAACAGTGCATATGTCTTTTGAATTTGTGGTTCATGAATGTTGGCTCTTGAAAGAATGATGAAAAAGGAGACATGTTACTGAGGATCTGAAAAATCATAAAAATGATTCTTGAAGCAAGAAAAAGCAGTGAATACAAAAAAAAAAAAAGCAAGCAAAAAGCAAACGAAAAAAAAAAGAGAAAGAAGAAAAGAGAAAGAAAAAGAAAGGAATAAAGTTGTGATCCAAGGCAATAAGAGTGTGCTTAAGAACCCTGGACACCTCTAATTGGGGACTTTAGCAAAGCTGAGTCACAATCTGAAAAGGTTCACCCAATTATGTGTCTGTGGCATGTATGTATCCGGTGGTAATACTGGAAGACAGAGTGCTTTGGGCCACGGCCAAGACTCAATAAAGTAGCTGTGTTCAAGAATCATCATACTTAACTAAGAGAATCAATAACACTATCTGGATTCTGAGTTCCTAGAGAAGCCAATCATTCTGAGTTCCAAGGGATAAAGTGAGATGCCAAAACTATTCAGAGGCAAAAAGCTAAAAGCCCCGCTCATCTAATTAATACTGATCTTCATAGATGTTTTTGGAGTTCATTGCATATTCTCTTCTTTTTATCCTATTTGATCTTCAGTTGCTTGGGGACAAGCAACAAATTAAGTTTGGTGTTGTGATGAGCGGATAATTTGTACGCTTTTTGGCATTGTTTTTAGTATGTTTTTAGTAGTTTTAGTTTAGTTCTTAGTATATTTTTATTAGTTTTTAGTTAAAATTCACTTTTCTGGACTTTACTATGAGTTTGTGTATTTTTCTGTGATTTCAGGTATTTTCTGGCTGAAATTGAGGGACCTGAGCAAAAATCTGATTCAGAGACTGAAAAGGACTGCAGATGTTTTTGGATTCTGACCTCCCTGCACTCGAAGTGGATTTTCTGGAGCTACAGAAGCCCAATTGGCGCGCTCTCAACGGCGTTGGAAAGTAGACATCCTGGGCTTTCCAGCAATATATGATAGTCCATACTTTGCCCAAGATTTGATGGCCCAAACCGGCGTTCAAAGTCACCTCAAGAAATTCCAGCGTTAAACGCCGGAACTGGCACCTAATTGGGAGTTAAACGCCCAAACTGGCATAAAAGCTGGCGTTTAACTCCAAGAGAAGTCTCTAGACGAAAATGCTTCATTGCTCAGCCCAAACACACACCAAGTGGGCCCGGAAGTGGATTTTTATGTCATTTACTCATCTTTGTACACCCTAGGCTACTAGTTTTCTATATATAGGACCTTTTACTATTGTATAGAGAGTCTTTTGATCATGTTTTGATGATTGAACTCACTTTGGGAGGCTGGCCATTCGGCCATGCCTAGACCTTGTTCTTATGTATTTTCAACGGTGGAGTTTCTACACACCATAGATTAAGGTGTGGAGCTCTGCTGTACCTCGAGTATTAATGCAATTACTATTGTTCTTCTATTCAATTCCGCTTGTTCTTTGTCCAAGATATCACTTGTTCTTCAACTTGATGAAGGTGATGATTGACACTCATCATCATTCTCACCTATGAACAAGGTGACTGACAACCACTCTTGTTCTACAAGTAACCAAGGCTCTAGTGAATATCTCTTGGATTCTTTAATCGGAATCTTCGTGGTATAGGCAGGACCTGATGGCGGCATTCAAGAGAATCCGGAAGGTCTAAACCTTGTCTGTGGTATTCTGAGTAGGATTCAATGATTGAATGACTGTGACGTGCTTCAAACTTGTAACCTGCTGGGCGTTAGTGACAGACGCAAAAGAGGGATTCTATTCCAGTAGGAAGCGGGAACCAACCGGTGATTGGCCGTACTGTGACAGAGTGCGTGAGCATTAGCTTTCACTGCGAGGATGGGAGGTAGCCATTGACAACGGTGAAACCCTACACGAGCTTGCCATGGAAAGGAGTAAGAAGGATTGGATGAAGACATTAGGAAAGCAGAGAGACGGAAGGGAAGGCATCTTCATACGCTTGTCTGAAGCTCTCACCAATGATATACATAAGTATCTCTATCTTTATCTTATTACTTTATTCATCATCTATACCCATTTGAGTCTGCCTGACTGAGATTTACAAGATGACCATAGCTTGCTTCATACCACCAATCTCCGTGGGATCGACCCTTACTCGCGTAAGGTTTATTACTTGGACGACCCAGTGCACTTGCTGGTTAGTTGTGCGAAGTTGTGTTTATGCCATGGTATTGAGCACCAAGTCTTTGGAGCCATTACTAGGGATTGTTTATGTTTTGAAAAGTATTGATCACAATTTCGTGCACCATATACCTATTAAGAAGGATGATGGAGAGGTATCGTAGTAATAAAAGGGATCTACATATGGTGTTTATTGATTTAGAAAAAGCGTATGATAGGGTACCAAGGGAGGTCTTATGGAAGGTTTTAGAAAAGAGGAGAGTAAGGATCACATATATTCGGGCAATTAAAGACATGTATGATGGGGCCACAACTAGTGTGAAGACTCAAGGTGGTGTGACAGAGGAATTCCCTATTGGTATAGGATTACACCAGGGATCATCCTTAAGTCCATACCTTTTCACATTAGTCTTGGAAGTACTCACAGAGCACATCCAAGAGCCTGTGCCATGGTGCATGCTTTTTTTTCGATGATATCGTCCTTATGGGAGAGTCAAGGGAAGACCTAAATAAGAAGTTGGAGTTATGGAGAGAAGCTTTAGAAGGGTATGGTCTGTGCATAAGCCGTAGGAAGACGGAATATATGGAATGTAAGTTCAGTCTGAGAAGGGAAAACCCCAATATAGAGGTGAAGATTGGAGAAAACATCCTACGAAAAGTTAAAAGTTTTAAGTATCTTGGGTGCATCATACAGGATAATGGAGAGATTGAACAGGATGTAAATCATAGGATCCAAGCAGGTTGGTCAAAATGGCGGAGTGCATCTGGTTTTATATGCGACAAAAAAGTGCCTTTAAAACTTAAAGGTAAATTCTATCGCACCGCTATAAGACTGGCTATGCTGTATGGTACGGAGTGTTGGGCGGCTAAAGGGGAGCACAAACATAAGCTGAGTGTGGCAGAGATGTGAAGATGTTGAGATGGATGAGTGATCATACGCGATTGGATAAAATAAAGAATGAAGATATAAGGGAGAGAGTTGGAGTAGCACCCATTGTGGAAAAGATGGTTGAATCGCGTCTCAAGTGATTTGGACATGTGAGAAGAAGACCAATAGAACATCCAGTCAGGAGGGTGGATGAGATGGAAGATGGACAAAGGGCGAAAGGCAGAGGAAGACCTAAGAAGACCATCCATGAGGTGGTCAAACGAGATCTACATGTAAACAGTCTCTCTGTAGACATGATACATGATAGAGCACAATGGCGTCGTTTGTTTCATGTAGCCGACCCCACTTAGTGGGATAAGACTTTGTTGTTGTTTGTTTGTTTGAGCTCTGATGAACTAAACCCTAAATTCATTAGGGGGAGGAGCTCTACTGTAATTCCAATGAATCAATGAAATTCTTCTTCTTCTAAATTCATTTCTGTAGCAATTGGGTATCTTCTGCTTTGTTTGTGAATTATTCACTTCGAAAGGGGGTTTAATTCAGTGAATGTGGGTGTGAGCCTCGGAAAGGGAATCACCTTCATTTGAACTGAAGCTCTGTCCAACACAATTCTCATTATCAACACTATTTGGGAGGAATTGAGATTTTGAGAATTTGTGTGGCTTATGGATAAAAGAATGTGCTTTAACTCTTCTTATCACAATTAGATCAAGGAATTGGCAAGATTGATTGTGATTAGAGAGATTGGGTTGCCAAGGAATTGGGATCCAATTAATTTCAATCCGCCATAGATCTACTTAAATGATTAAGAAAGGAGTTGAGACTAATTGATTCAGGCAGGATTACAGTACCTCCAATTCCAGATGAACCACTTTCTCTGAATTTCCATTTAGATTTCTCTGCAATCTATAGTCTCTAGTTCAGTTCTAATTTCCCATACCCAAATCCCTTTATTGTTCATGAATTTTAATTCTCTGCCAATTTAAATTCTGTAATTTAATTTCCTTGCACTTTATAATTCCGCATTTACTTTTCTTGCAATTTAAGCTTCAGCTCTTTTAGTTGCTTACACTTTAAGTTACAGTCTATTTAATTTTCTGCTATTTACTTTCATGCCAATTTAACTTCAGTATTTCCAGTTTCTTTCAATTTACTTTCAGTTAAGTCGATTCCACTCAATTCTTCAATATTCGCTTAACTAAATTCATCACCTAACTAAAGTTGCTTGATCCAATCAATCCTTGTGGGATCGACCTCACTCTTGTGAGTTTACTACTTGATGCGACCCGGTGCACTTACCGGTTAGTTTGTGCGAAAATCTATTTCCACGCCAGTAAGTTTTTGGTGCCATTGCCGGGGATTGATTTAGATTGACAATAATTAAGTAGGGTGATAATCCAGATTAAGCATCTTTCTTTTATTTTTACTAAGCACACCAACTATTTAAAATTTTGTCTCTACCAATCCTAACTGCACTCAAGCGACAGAATGCTCTTTTTGTGTTTCTTGTTGTTTTGGTTGCATGCCAGGAGAAAGAAGAGGTGATTCCACTTCTTTTGATTATGAACTAAAAAGAACATTCTTGAGATTGAGAAGAGAAGCAAGTGGGAAGGGCGTAATTGGAGAAGAAGAATCAGAGGAAGAGAATCAAGAGATGGAGGGAAACCCCCTAACCCACCAGAAGAGCTGGCTAATAATAATGGCTAGCCTCAAAGGAAAGTTCTAGCCTCCTACACCTTCCCCAATGCAAGAAACTGTGGAATCAGTATACTCATTCTAAATGTTCATGCCAATAACTTTCAGTTGAAGCCTCAGCTTATCACTTTGGTGCAGAACAACTGTTCTTATGGTGGAGGTCCCTCGGAAGACCCAAATAAACACCTCGCCATCTTTCTGAGGATATGTGACATAGTTAAGACAAATGGTGTACACCCAGACATCTATAAGTTGCTGTTGTTTCCATTTTCCTTGAGGGATAAAGCAAATTAGTGGTTAGAAGCATTTCCCAAAGAAAGCATCAACAACTGGGAGGATTTAGTGAGCAAATTTTTGGCTAAGTTCTACCCGCCTCAGAGGATCATAAGATTGATGACAGAAGGGCAAACATTCACCCAAATGGATGGAGAATCACTTTATTAGGCTTAGGAGAGATATAAAGCCTTGATTAGGAAGTGTCCACCAGAGATGTTTAATGAATGGGACAGACTTCAGAATTTCTATGAGGGATTGACTCTAAAAGCTTAAGAGGCCTTGGATTATTCTGTTGGAGGTTCAGTGCAACTAATGAAGATGGCTGAGGAAGCTCAGAATATAATAGACACTGCTGGAGGTTCAGTACTTCTATGCTCATCAAAGGCAACGCCAACCAGTTCCAAAGAGAGGTGTATTAGAACTTGAAGGTGTGGATACCATCCTGGCACAAAAAAAGGTGATGCACCAACAGATTCAACAATAAATGGAGATGATGGCAAAAAGGATAGATGGTCTTCAAGTAGCTATAGTGAACACAACAAGTCAATCATCACCTGCATGGGGACAAAATGAAGAGAGCTATGAAGAGCAATGGTGCACGAAATTGTGATCATCAATGGCACCATCAACATGGTATGCTCAATTACAATCTCAACTCTTTATCACAACTTCGCACAACTAACCAGCAAGTGCACTGGGTCGTCCAAGTAATAAACCTTATGTGAGTAAGGGTCGATCCCACGGAGATTATTGGTATGAAGCAAGCTATGGTCATCTTGTAAATCTCAGTCAGGCAGATTCAATTGGTTATGGGTGATTTATGAATAAAGCATAAAATAAGGATAGAGATACTTATGTAATTCATTGGTGAGAACTTCAGATAAGCGTATGGAGATGCTTTGTCCCTTCCGTCTCTCTGCTTTCCTACTGTCTTCATCCAATCCTTCTTACTCCTTTCCATGGCAAGCTGTATGTAGGGTTTCACCGTTGTCAATGGCTACCTCCCATCCTCTCAGTGAAAATGTTCAACGCGCTCTGTCACAGCACGACTATTTAGCTGTCGGTTCTCGATCATGTCGGAATAGAATCCAGTGATTCTTTTGCGTCTGTCACTAACGCCCCACAATCGCAAGTTTGAAGCTCGTCACAGTCATTTAATCCTTGAATCCTACTCAGAATACCACAGACAAGGTTTAGACCTTCCGGATTCTCTTGAATGCCGCCATCAATTCTAGCTTATACCACGAAGATTCCGATTAAGGGATCCAAGAGATATCCACTCAATCTAAGGTAGAACGGAGGTGGTTGTCAGGCACACGTTTATAGGTGAGAATGATGATGAGTGTCACGGATTCACATTCATCAAGTTGAGGAACAAGTGATATCTTAGAACAAGAACAAGCTGAATTGAATAGAAGAACAATAGTAAATTCATTAATACTCGAGGTACAGCAGAGCTCCACACGTTAATCTATGGTGTGTAGAAATTCCACCGTTGAAAATACATAAGAACAAGGTCTAGGCATGGCCTTATGGCCAGCCTCCCAATAATCTAAGAACTAGACGTCCAAAGATGATCCTAAGATCTAAAGTGATCCAAAGATCCAAAAGATCCAAAGATAATCAAATACAATAGCAAAAGGTCCTATTTGTAGAGAACTAGTAGCTTAGGGTTTACAAAGATGAGTAAATGACATAAAAATCCACTTCCGGGCCCACTTGGTGTGTGCTTGGACTGAGCATTGAATTTTTCATGTGTAGAGACTTTTCTTAGAGTTAAACGCCAGCTTTTGTGCCAGTTTGGGCGTTTAACTCCCATTCTTGTGCCAGTTCCGGCATTACACGCCAGAATTTTTGAGCTGACTTGGAACGCCTGTTTGGGCCATCAAATCTCGGACAAAGTATGGACTATTATATATTGCTGGAAAGCCCAAGATGTCTACTTTCCAACGCAATTAAGAGCGCGCCAATTCGGCTTCTGTAGCTCCAGAAAATCCACTTCGAGTGCAGGGAGATCAGAATCCAACAGCATCTGCAGTCCTTTTCAGCCTCTGAATCAGATTTTTGCTCAGGTCCCTCAATTTCAGCCAGAAAATACCTGAAATCACAGAAAAACACACAAACTCATAGTAAAGTCCAGAAAAGTGAATTTTAACTAAAAACTAATAAAAATATAATAAAAACTAACTAAAACATGCTAAAAACATACTAAAAACAATGCCAAAAAGCGTATAAATTATCCGCTCATCACAACACCAAACTTAAATTGTTGCTTGTCACCAAGCAACTAAAAATCAAATAAGATAAAAAGAAGAGAATATGCAATGAATTCCAAAAACTTCTATGAAGATCAGTATTAATTAGATGAGCGGGGCTTTTAGCTTTTTGCCTCTGAACAATTTTGGCATCTCACTCTATCCTTTGAAATTCAGAATGATTGGCTTCTATAGGAACTCAGAATCCAGATAGTGTTATTGATTCTCCTAGTTAAGTATGATGATTCTTGAACACATCTACTTTATGAGTCTTGGCCGTGGCCCAAAGCACTCTGTCTTCCAGTATTACCACCGGATACATACATGCCATAGACACATAACTGGGTGAACCTTTTTAGATTGTGACTCAGCTTTGCTAGAGTCCCCAATTAGAGGTGTCCAGGGTTCTTAAGCAAACTCTTTTTGCCTTGGATCACGACTTTATTATTGTTTTCTTTTTCTTTTTCCCTTTTT
The DNA here is from genome assembly GCF_014773155.1 of Arachis stenosperma. NCBI lineage: Eukaryota > Viridiplantae > Streptophyta > Magnoliopsida > Fabales > Fabaceae > Arachis > Arachis stenosperma. Next base: position 88,135,270 of record NC_080386.1, read on the forward strand.
TTTCGTTTTTTTTATATATATATTCACTGCTTTTTCTTGCTTCAAGAATCATTTTTATGATTTTTCAGATCCTCAGTAACATGTCTCCTTTTTTCATCATTCTTTCAAGAGCCAACATTCATAAATAACAAATTCAAAAGACATATGCACTGTTTAAGCATACATTCAGAAGTCAAAGTATTGCCACCACATCAAAATAATTAATCTGTTATAAAATTCAAAATTCATGCAATTCTTCTCTTTTTCATTTAAGAACATTTTTCATTTAAGAAAGGTGATGGATTCATAGGACATTCATAACTTTAAGGCATAGACACTAAGACACTAATGATCATGTAATAAGACACAGACATAGATAAACATAAGCTAAAAAATTCGAAAAAACAGGTAAATAAAGAACAAAAAAATTAAAGAACGGGTCCACCTTAGTGATGGCGGCTTGTTCTTCCTCTTGAAGATCTTATAGAGTTCTTGAGCTCCTCAATGTCTCTTCCTTGCCTTTGTTGCTCCTCTCTCATGATTCTTTGATCTTCTCTAATTTCATGGAGGAGGATGGAATGTTCTTGGTGCTCCACCCTTAGTTGTCCCATGTTGGAACTTAATTCTCCTAGGGAGGTGTTGATTTGATCCCAATAGTTTTGTGGAGGAAAGTGCATCCCTTGAGGCATCTCAGGGATTTCATGATGAGGAATCTCCTCATGTCATGTCCATGAGTGGGATCTCTTATTTGCTCCATCCTTTTCTTAGTGGTATCCATGAGGACTTGGTCCAACCTTTGATCAAAGTTGACCCTTTTTGAGTTTGAAAGGGACCTCGGGGATCACCTTCTTCCTGGCCACAACTTCATAGAAGTGGTCTTGATGCACCCTTGAGATGAATCTCTCCATCTCCTATGACTCGGAGGTGAAAGCTTTTGCCTTCCCTTTCCTCTTTCTAGAGGTTTCTCCGGCCTTAGGTGCCATAAATGGTTATGGACAAACAAAAAGCAATGCTTTTTACCACACCAAACTTAAAAGGTTTGCTCGTCCTCGAGCAAAAGAAGAAAGAAGAGAGTAGAAGAAGAAGAAATAGAGGAGATGGAGGTGGCTTTGTGTTTCGGCTAAGGGGGAAGAAGTAGTGTGTAGGTTGTGTGAAAAAGAAGGAGTGAAGATGGGTTTATATATGGGTGGAGAGAGGGGTAGGGTTCGGTTATGTATGGGTGGGTTTGGGAGGGAAAGTGGTTTGAATTTGAATGGTAAGGTAGGTGGGGTTTATGAAGGATGGATGTGACTGGTGAAGAGAATGGTGGGATTTGATAGGTGAGGGGCTTTTGGGGAAGAGGTGTTGAGGTGATTGGTGAATGGGTGAAGAAGAGAGAGAGAGTGGTGGGGTAGGTGGGGATCCTGTGGGGTCCACAGATCCTGAGGTGTCAAGGATAATTCATCCCTGCACCAAGTGGTGAGCAAAATTGCTCTTTCTGCCAATCCTGGCGTTAAACGCCGGGCTGGTGCCCATTTCTGGCGTTTAACGCCAGCTTGATGCCTATTCCTGGCGTTAAACGCCAGTTTGGTGCCCCTTTCTGGTGTTAAACGCCCAGAATGGTGCCAGACTGGGCGTTAAACGCCTATTTGTTGCCCTTACTGGCGTTTAAATGCCAGCAAGGTTTTCCTCCAGGGTGTGCTGTTTTTCTTTCTATTTTTTATTCTATTTTTGCTTTTTCAATTGATTTTGTGACTTCACATGATCATCAACCTACAGAAAACATAAAATAACAAAGGAAAATAGATAAATATAACATTGGGTTGCCTCCCAACAAGCGCTTCTTTAATGTCAGTAGCTTGACAGTGGGCTCTCATGGAGCCTCACAGATACTCAGAGCAATGTTGGAACCTCCCAACACCAAACTTAGAGTTTGAGTGTGGGGATTCAACACCAAACTTAGAAGTTGGTTGTGGCCTCCCAACACCAAACTTAGAGTTTGACTGTGGGGGCTCTGTTTGACTCTGTTTTGAGAGAAGCTCTTCATGCTTCCACTCCATGGTTACAGAGGGATATCCTTGAGCCTTAAACACAAAGGATTCTTCATTCACTTGAATGATCAATTCTCCTCTGTCAACATCAATCACAGCCTTTGCTGTGGCTAGGAAGGGTCTGCCAAGGATGATGGATTCATCCATGCACTTTCCAGTCTCTAGGACTATGAAATCAGCAGGGATGTAATGGTCTTCAACCTTTACCAAAACATCCTCTACAAGTCCATAAGCTTGTTTTCTTGAATTGTCTGCCATCTCTAGTGAGATTCTTGCAGCTTGCACCTCAAAGATCCCTAGCTTCTCCATTACAGAGAGAGGCATGAGGTTTATACTTGACCCTAAGTCACACAGAGCCTTCTTAAAGGTCATGGTGCCTATGGTACAAGGTATTGAAAACTTCCCAGGATCCTGTCTCTTTTGAGGTAATCTCTGCCTAGCCAAGTCATCCAGTTCTTTGGTGAGCAAAGGGGGTTCATCCTCCCAAGTCTCATTACCAAATAACTTTTCATTTAGCTTCATGATTGCTCTAAGGTATTTAGCAACTTGCTCTTCAATGACATCTTCATCCTCTTCAGAGGAAGAATACTCATCAGAGCTCATGAATGGCAGAAGTAAATCCAATGGAATCTCTATGGTCTCATTATGAGCCTCAGATTCCCATGGTTCCTCATTAGGGAACTCATTGGAGGCCAGTGGACGTCCATTGAGGTCTTCCTCAGTGGCGATCACTGCCTCTTCCTCCTCTCCAAGTTCGGCCATGTGGGTCATGTTAATGGCCTTGCATTCTCCTTTTGGATTCTCTTCTGTATTGCTTCGAAGAGTACTAGGAGGGAGTTCAGTAATTTTCTTGCTCAGCTGTCCCACTTGTGCCTCCAAGTTTCTAATGGAGGACCTTGTTTCAGTCATGAAACTTTGAGTGGTTTTGATTAGATCAGAGACCATGGTTGCTAAGTCAGAGTGGCTCTGCTTAGAATTCTCTGTCTGTTGCTGAGAAGATGATGGAAAAGGCTTGCCATTGCTAAACCTGTTTCTTCCACCATTGTTGTTGTTGAAACCTTGTTGAGGTCTCTGTTGATACTTCCATGAGAGATTTGGATGATTTCTCCATGATAGATTATAGGTGTTTCCATAGGGTTCTCCCATGTAATTCACCTCTTCCATTGAAGGGTTCTCAGGATCATAAGCTTCTTCTTCAGATGAAGCGTCCTTAGTACTGCCTGGTACAGCTTGCATTCTAGACAGACTTTGAGAAATCAAATTGACTTGCTGAGTCAATATTTTATTCTGAGCTAGTATGGCATTCAGAGTATCAATCTCAAGAACTCCTTTCTTCTGATTCGTCCCATTGTTCACAAGATTCCTTTCAGAAGTGTACATGAATTGGTTATTTGCAACCATTTCAATGAGTTCTTGAGCTTCTGCAGGCGTCTTCTTCAGATAAAGAGATCCTCCAGCAAAACTGTCCAATGACATCTTGGACAGTTTAGACAGACCATCATAGAAGATACCTATGATGCTCCATTCAGAAAGCATGTCAGAGGGACACTTTCTGATCAACTATTTGTATCTTTCCCAAGCTTCATAGAGGGATTCTCCTTCCTTATGTCTGAAGGTTTGGACTTCCACTCTAAGCTTACTCAATTTTTGAGGTGGAAAGAACTTTGCCAAGAAGGCATTGACTAGCTTTTCCCAAGAGTTCAGGCTTTCTTTAGGTTGTGAGTCCAACCATATCCTAGCTCTGTCTCTTACAGCAAAAGGGAATAGCATAAGTTTGTAGACCTCAGGGTCAACCTAATTAGTCTTGATAGTGTCACAGATTTGCAAGAATTCAGCTAAAAACTGATGAGGATCTTCCAATGGAAGTCCATGGAACTTGCAATTCTATTGCATTAGAGAAACTAATTGAGGCTTAAGCTCAAAGTTGTTTGCTCCAATGGCAGGGATAGAGATGCTTCTCCCATAGAAGTTGGGAGTAGGTGCAGTAAAGTCACCCAACACCTTCCTTGCATTGTTGGCATTGTTGTTGTTTTTGGCTGCCATGTCTTCTTCTTGTTTGAAGATTTCTGTTAGGTCCTCTACAGAGAGTTGTGCTTTAGCTTCTCTTAGCTTTCGCTTCAAGGTCCTTTCAGGTTCAGGGTCAGCCTCAACAAGAATGCTTTTGTCTTTGCTCCTGCTCATATGAAAGAGAAGAGAACAAGAAAGTATGGAATCCTCTATGTCACAGTATAGAGATTCCTTGAGGTGTCAGAGAAAAAGAAAAATAGAAGGAAGAGGTAGAAGAATTCGAACTTATCAAGAAAGATAGAGTTCGAATTGTGCATTGAGGAGGAATGTTAGTCCATAAATAGAAGGATGTTAGAAGAGGGGAAGAAATTTTCGAAAATAAATTAAAAAGATTTTAAAAACATTTTGAAAAACTGAAGAATGATTTTCGAAAAATATGAGTGGAAAAGAAATCAAGTGATTTTTTGAAAAAGATTTTGAAATTATAAATTAAAAAGATATGATTGAAAACTATTTTGAAAAAGATGTGATTAAAAAGATATGATTCAAAAGTTATGGTTTTAAAAAGATATGATTGAAAAGAGATGGTTGAAAAACAATTTAAAAATATTTGATTTTGAAAATTAATGACTTGGCTAACAAGAAATTTAAAAGATATGATTCAGACATTAAACCTTTCTCAACAGAAAAGGCAACATACTTGAAATGTTGAATCAAATCATTAATTGTTAGCAAGTATCTTTGAAAATGGAAAGAAATTCATTTTGAAAATATATGATTGAAAAGATATGATTTGAATAAGATTTGATTTTGAAAAATTTTGAAAACTTGAAAAAAATTTGAATTAAAAACAGAATCTTCCCTCTTGTGCCATCCTGACGTTAAACACCCAGAATGGTATACATTCTGGCGTTTAACGCCCAAAATGCTACCCTTTTGGGCGTTAAACGCCCAGCCAGGTACCCTGGCTGGCGTTTAAACGCCAGTTTTCCTTCCTCACTGGGCGTTTTGAACGCCCAGCTTTTTCTGTGTAATTCCTCTGCTATATGTTCTGAATCTTCAATTCTCTGTATTATTGACTTGAAAAGACACAAAGAATTTTTTTTTTGAATTTTTAATGATGAGGAATAATCAAAATGCAACTAAAATCAAATAAACAGTGCATGCAAGACACCAAACTTAGAAGTTTGTATACTACTGACACTGACAAATTGAGAATGCACATGAGAAACAACAAAACACTCAAGACAAGAGAATTTAAAGATCAGAGTAAGGAAATCATCAAGAACAACTTGAGGATCAATGAAGACACATGCATGAATTCAAAAAAATGCAAGAAGAATAGAAACATGCAATTGATACCAAACTTAAAATGAGACACTAGACTCAACAAGAAACATACAATATTTTTGGTTTTTTATGATTTTGTAATTTTTTTATTTTTTTTTCAAAAATAGATTGAAAAAAAAAAGAAAATAAGGGTATCAAAATTCTTAATGAGAATTCTAGGAATCATGCAATGTTATTCTAAAGCTTCAGTCTAAAGAAATTAGACATGGCTAGCCAAGCTTCAGCAGGACATTGCATTCAAGAGCTAAATTGATGAGAATCAATCAGCTTGGGTGAAGATAAGAACATCACCTTGAAACACTAGAATTCATTCTTAAGAACTCTGAAGAAAAATACCTAATCAAAGCAACAAGATGAACCGTCAGTTGTCCAAACTCAAACAATCCCCGGCAACGGCGCCAAAAACTTGGTGCACGAAATTGTGATCATCAATGGCGCCATCAACATGGTACGCTCAATTGCAATCTCAACTCTTTATCACAACTTCGCACAACTAACCAGCAAGTGCACTGGGTCGTCCAAGTAATAAACCTTACGCGAGTAAGGGTCGATCCCACGGAGATTGTTGGTATGAAGCAAGCTATGGTCATCTTGTAAATCTCAGTCAGGCAGATTCAATTGGTTATGGATGATTTATGAATAAAGCATAAAATAAAGATAGAGATACTTATGTAATTCATTGGTGAGAATTTCAGGTAAGCGTATGGAGATGCTTTGTCCCTTCCGTCTCTCTGCTTTCCTATTGTCTTCATCCAATCCTTCTTACTCCTTTCCATGGCAAGCTGTATGTTGGGCATCACCGTTGTCAATGGCTACAGTCCTGTCCTCTCAGTGAAAATGTTCAACGCGCTCTGTCACAGCACGGCTATTCAGCTGTCGGTTCTCGATCTTGTCGGAATAGAATCCAGTAATTCTTTTGCGTCTGTCACTAACGCCCCACAATCGCGAGTTTGAAGCTCGTCACAGTCATTCAATCCTTGAATCCTACTTAGAATACCACAGACAAGGTTTAGACCTTCCGGATTCTCTTGAATGCTGCCATCAATTCTAGCTTATACCACGAAGATTCCGATTAAGGGATCCAAGAGATATCCACTCAATCTAAGGTAGAATGGAGGTGGTTGTCAGGCACACGTTCATAGGTGAGAATGATGATGAGTGTCACGGATCATCACATTCATCAAGTTGAGGAACAAGTGATATCTTAGAACAAGAACAAGCTGAATTGAATGGAAGAACAATAGTAATTGCATTAATACTCGAGGTACAGCAGAGCTCCACACCTTAATCTATGGTGTGTAGAAACTCCACCGTTGAAAATACATAAGAACAAGGTCTAGGCATGGCCGAATGGCCAGCCTCCCAATGATCTAAGAACTAGACGTCCAAAGATGATCTTAAGATCTAAAGTGATCTTAAGATCTAAAGTGATCCAAAGATCCAAAAGATCCAAAGATGATCAAATACAATAGCAAAAGGTCCTATTTGTAGAGAACTAGTAGCTTAGGGTTTACAAAGATGAGTAAATGACATAAAAATCCACTTTCGGGCTCACTTGGTGTGTGCTTGGGCTGAGCATTGAAGCTTTCATGTGTAGAGACTTTTCTTGGAGTTAAACGCCAGCTTTTGTGCCAGTTTGGGCGTTTAACTCCCATTCTTGTGCCAGTTCCGGCGTTAAACGCCAGAATTCTTGAGCTGACTTGGAATGCCTGTTTGGGCCATCAAATCTCGGGCAAAGTATATACTATTATACATTGCTGGAAAGCCCAGGATGTCTACTTTCCAACGCAATTGAGAGCGCGCCAATTGAGTATTTGTAGCTCTAAAAAATCCACTTCGAGTGCAGGGAGGTGAGAATCCAATAGCATCTGCAGTCCTTTTCAGCCTCTGAATCAGATTTTTGCTCAGGTCCCTTAATTTCAGCCAGAAAATACCTGAAATCACAGAAAACACACAAACTCATAGTAAAGTCCAGAAAAGTGAATTTTAACTAAAAACTAATAAAAATATAATAACAACTAACTAAAACATACTAAAAACAATGCTAAAAAGCGTATAAATTATCCGCTCATCAAGCAACAGCCTGAGCAAGTCCAATACATGCACAACGAAGGAGCTGGACAAAATGAGTTCCATGGAGACACCTACAATTCATCCTGTAGGAATGACGTTAGGATTTTTGCTAGTAAAGAATTTGTAAAAATATAGTCGCGTTGTGAGTATAGATTCTAAACCAACACAAAATCCCTTCGTACAAACGTTTTGATTGTCACAAGTAACAAACCCAATAAATTTATAAACCGAAGTATTCAAAGCTCGGGTCGTCTTCTCAAGGAATTGCAGGGAGGTATGTTCTTATTATTGGTTATGCAAAGGTATATTTTGGGGTTTTTAAAAGGGTTGAACAAGTAATTTAATTGATAAGAAAAATAAATAAATGACTATAAAATAAACTCTTGGCAAGATATGAGAAATTGGAAATCCTATCCTAGTTATCTTTATCAGGTGTGATGAGAATTGGGTTTTAATCCCACTTAGTTAACCTTTACTAAAGCAAAGGAAAGTCAAGTGGACTAATTAGTTTGATCCTCAAGTCCTAGTCAATTCCTGTGGGAAGACTAGCTTTAAAACGACCTAGATCAATTAGAATCTGCCAATTTCAACCACTACTGAGTTTGACGACTCAAGAGTTACCAATTAATAAACCAAAACCAAAAGGGAATAAAATCTACTTAAATGAAAATAATTTGGATAGAGCCCAAGCATCAATAACATAAATTAGAGAAAATAATCATAACTCTGAAATACCTCAAATAATATTAATTAAGAAAATCATAACATGAATATCATTAAGCCAAATTGGTAACATATAAAAAATAAGAGAAGTCAAAATAAAGGAATATTGAACCTGATATGAAGATGAGATAAATCCTAAATCCTTTAAGAGGAATCCTAATCCTAAATCCTAAAAGAGAGGAGAGAACCTCTCACTCTAAAACTACATCTAAACTAAATATTATGAATTATGAGCTGATGATTATGAATGAATAGATTCCCTCACTTTATAGCCTCTAATCTGTGTTTTCTGGGCGGTAAACTGGGTCGAAAACAGCCCAGAAATCGCTGGAGAAGAAATCTGCCACGCTGATTTTCGTCACTGCGACGCGTCCGCGTGAAGCATGCGTTCGCGTCACTTATCTGTACGGTCACTATGGCAAATTATATATCAAATCGAAGCCCCGGACATTATCTTTCCAACGCAAGTGGAACCGCATCATTTGGACCTCTGTTGCTCAAGTTATGACCATTTGAGTGCGAAGAGGTCAGGTTGACAGCTTTGACAATTCCTTCAGTTTTTTGTATTCCTTCCACTTTTGCATGCTTCCTTTCCATCCTCTAAGCCATTCCTGCCCTGTAATCTCTGAAATCACTTAACACACATATCAAGGCATCGAATGGTAATAAGAGAGGATTAAATAAAAGAAAATAAAAGCCAAAGAAGCATGTTTTCAATCATGGCATAAAATCAGGAAGGAAAATGTAAAACATGCAAATCATATGAATAAGTGAGTAAAGAGTTGATAAAAACCACTCAATTGAGCACAAGATAAACCATAAAATAGTGGTTTATCAAGGAACCACCCTAACTTGAGGTGGGGAGATAACCAAAACCAATAACCTTGGCAGAGAAATTCAAACCAAAATAACTCCAGAAACACAAACCATCAAAACTATCAAAACACTAACCAAAATCAATACAGAAAACCACAAAACAATCAACCCCCATCTAACTACTATCCACCAAATAACCCAGTAATTAACCAAAACAACTATCATCTACGCTCAACACCCCACAATCAACCACAACCACCCCAATAAGCTCAAAGAATCTCCAACTTGGAGATGATGATGGAAAAGATGATCAAGCATCAAGAATTGGCCAACAAGAACCATGAAGCTTCATTGAGAAATCTAGAAAGACAAATTGGACAATTGTCCAAGCAAACAGTGGCCAAAAGATCACCAATACACTCCCAAGTGACACCATTCCCAATCCCAAAGAAGAATGTAAAGCAATCCAATTGAGGAATGAAAGAACTTTGGAGAATGACAAAGAAGCTAACAAAATGCCAGAAGAGAATGATGAGGACAATAGCAAGGAAGAGGTGACAGCAAAAGGAAAAGACCAAGAGGAGTCCAAAAAGAAAGAGGAGGAACATCACGCCTCAAAGAAAGGGAAACAAGTCATGGAGGAGCAACCACACGAACAAAAGAAAGTGGAAAAGCCATATACTCCTCCCCTTCCAAACCTTCAAAGGTTCAACAGGGAGCTAAAGGACCAACAATTCCCAAAGTTCCTAGAGGTTTTTAAGAAGCTGGAAATCAATATTCCACTTGCTGAAGCCTTGGAACAGATACCTCTATATGCGAAATTTCTCAAGGAGCTTATTAACAAAAAGAGACGATGGGATGAAAAAAACAGTAATTCTAACCCAAGAGTGCAATGCTGTGATTCAAAAAGGCTTGCTACCAAAACTTAAAGATCCTAGAAGCTTCTTTCTGTCATGTACTATTGGCAGCATGCAAATTGACAAGGCCTTGTGTGACTTAGGCTCAAGCATCAATTTGATGCCCCTCTCCATGATGAGAAGACTATCCATAGAAGAGGTGAAGCCTACAAGAATGTCCTTACAACTAGTTGACAGGTCACTCATCATACCTTCTGGAGTTGTAGAGAACTTGTTGGTAAAAGTTGGGAAATTCATCTTTCCTGCTGACTTTGTTATTTTAGACATGGAAGAAGAAGGATATAACTCAATTATCTTGGGTAGACCTTTCTTGGCCACAGCAAGGGCCATTATTGATGTAGAAAAAGGAGAAATAATCCTCAGGGTGCATGATAAACAAATGATCATTAATGTTTTCAAAGCCATGCAATATCCTCATGAGAAAGCACAGCACATGAGAGTGAAAATGATAGAAGAACTGATGGAAGAAGTGTTTAAAGCCAACGGTCAAGAAGAACAAGAAGAAGAGATAGAAGCTGTTCAAGAGATCTCTGAAGAACAAGTAATTGAAATTTCCTCTGAAGGCAAGACAAAGGAAAAACTAAAACAAGAATTGAAGCTTGATGAGCGGATATTTTATACGCTTTTTGGGGGTATTTTCATATAGTTTTTAGAAGGATCTAGCTACTTTTTAGTATATTTTTATTAGTTTTTATGCAAAAATCACATTTCTGGACTTTACTATGAGTTTGTGTGTTTTTCTGTGATTTCAGGTATTTTCTGGTTGAAATTGAGGGACCTAAGCAATAATCTGATTCAGAGGCTGAAAAAGGACTGCAGATGCTGTTGGATTCTGACCTCCGTACACTCGAAATGGATTTCCTTGAGCTACAGAAGCCTAATTGGCGCGCTCTTAATTGCGTTGGAAAGTAGACATCCTGGGCTTTCCAATAATATATAATAGTTTATACTTGGCCCGAGTTGTAATGATGCAAACTAGCGTTTAACGCCAACTTTCTACCATATTCTGGCGTTAAACGCCAGAAACAGGATACAAGCTAGAGTTAAACGCCCAAACTGGCACAAAAGCTGGAGTGAAATGCCAGGAATAGCCTTTACACGTGAAAGCTTCATTGCTCAGCCCAAACACACACGAAGTGGGCCCCGGAAGTGGATTTCTGCACTATCTATCTTAGCTTACTCATTTTTTGTAAACCTAGGTTACTAGTTGAGTATATAAACTACTTTTAGAGATTCATTCAGTATCTCATGACATTAATGCAATTACTTCTGTTTTCTATTCAATCACGCTTGTTTCGATTCTAAGATATTCATTCACACTTCAACATGATGAATGTGATGATCCGTGACACTCATCACCATTCTCAACTTATGAACACGTGCCTGACAACCACCTCCGTTCTACCTTAGTGATGCAGGTGGAAATTGTCTCTCAACAAATTTCCTTCGGCAAGTGTACCGAATTTGTCGTCAAGTAAAAACTCACAATAGAGTGAGGTCGAATCCCACAGGGATTGATTGATCAAGCAACTTTAATTAGAAGAATGTTCTAGTTGAGCTAATTTAGAATTTGGGTTGAGAGTTGCAGAAAATTAAAATGCGGGAATGTAAATGACGGAAAAGTAAATGCTAGAATTAAAGAACTGGAAGTAAATGACTGAAATTAAATTGCTGAATTGTAAATGGGAATGGGGTATTTGCTCATGAAAATAAACGCAGAAATTAAAGAGAATGGGTGAGATCAGAATTGGGGAGTTCATTGGGCATAGGAGATGTTGCAATTCTCCGGATCAAGTTCATTTTCATCTCTTCCTCAATCAATGCACTCATTGATCTCCTTGGCAATCTTAATTGATTGAATTACAATTTCTTGCAATTCAATCTCTCAAATCTTGATCAATAGCCAATTCCTTGGTCAATTGCTCATGAGAAGAGATGAATTGTGGTCACAGATTATACCACATGCATTTCCCAAATCAAGTTTTGAGAGGATTATAGTCACATATCCATCCAAACCCAATTTGGTCCAGCATGAGAAAGCATTTCTAGCTTGATCTCTTCATTCCTCTTTCAAGGTTCAGAAGGGATCCAAGTTTGAATAGTTTCTTTTCCAAGATAACTACCCAATGGGATGAAGATCGAAAGGTCAAGTAAAATCAAAAGAAAAGATAGAAGAAGAATGAAGAAAACTAGTATTGATCCATCAAATTACAACAGAGCTCCCTACCAAATGAAATGGGTTTAGTTATTCATAGCTCTAAAAAATGAAAACAAAGATGGAGAATACATTCTGAACTAGAAGAGCAGAGAAAGTAAAATAGAGAGTAATGCTTTTTCCTTTCAGAACTCTTTCCAACTCCCCTAAATAATTTAAAGCTACTCCTATATATACTACTCTTCTATTCTTCTAGTTGATTCTTCAAGTCTTGGGCCTTTGGATCTTCAGTTTGGAGCATATATCTTCTTCACTTGGGCTTGGTTTTACTTGCAGAGAGAAAGTGTGAAGTGGGCAAAGACTTTAGCTCAGGATGTTAGAGGTGTTAACCTTCAGTGAGAAAATGGGTTCGAAAACGTTAGTGTCATTCAACTTTTTCACTAACGTTTCTTACCCAAGTAAAGGCCACGTTAACCTCAACGTTAGTGGCACAAACGTTGCCACAAACGTTGCCTCTTTGTCCTTCGCACACGTTATTGGGACTCAACTTTCCCAATAACATTGAGAGCCTCCCCCTTTCCCACGTTAGAGTCCACGTTAACTTAGTTAATGTGGCTCTTTTAACGTAGGTGTGCCAATCTTCGAGAACGTTAGTGACACTCAACATTGTCACTAACGTTCCAATATTCCCCTATCTCATGTTAGAGTCCACGTTAACTAGGTTAACGTGGCTTCTAACGTGGCTTTGCAAACCATTTCCAACGTTAGTGACAATGTTGAGTGTCACTAACGTTGGCTCATCTTTCACTCATTGCCGTTAGCTTCCACGTTAACTACGTTAACGTAGAAGTTAACGTGGCTCCTTGGAGTTTTGTGGTTGCTTCCAACGTTAGTGACAATGTTGGGTGTCACTAACGTTGTCGACCATTCTTGCCTCTCACGTTAGCTCCCACGTTAACCAAGTTAACGTGGAAGTTAACGTGGTACATTGCACCTTAGGCCAACGTTAGTGACAATGTTGAATGTCACCAACGTTGGCTTCCTTCCCCTTGTTAACGTTAGAGGCCACGTTAACCAAGTTAACGTGGACTCTAACGTGGCCACTTATGATCATTGGCCAACGTTAGTGATAATGTTAAGTGTCACTAACGTTGGCTCCAAGTCCTTTCTTCACGTTAGAGCTCACGTTAACTTAATTAATGTGACTCTTAACGTGGGCAATGATGGCTTCGAGAGCGTTATTGGCAATCACTTTTCTCATTAACTTTACAAGTTACCTCCCATTCCACGTTAGTGGCCACGTTAATTAGATTAACGTGACTGCTAAGTGGTTCTTCCTTGCTTCCTTTGGTCCTGAAATCAAGCAATAGAGTGCATCAAAGTTCTAGTCCAAGTCATGGGTAATGCAACATACAATTTGTCACTAAATTCATGCAAAATCCTCATGAAATCATGTAAAATGCACAATGTATGCTTGAATCAAGGTGTAAGTGAATATATACCCAAAACTAGCTTATTTCCTAAGGAAATGCATGAAACTACCTTAAAAACAGTAAAGAAAAGGTTAGTGAAACTGGCTAAGATGCCCTTGCATCACAACACCAATCTTAAAGCTTGCTTGTCCCTAAGCAAGTACTGGAACAAGAGAATGATGAATGGAATGCCAAGAGAAATGAGTCATTCTTGTGGAGGTCATGTTACAGATTTTATGGTGGTTCCATTACTAGCTTTCAGACCTTTATCATGTTCTAAAATACTGGTTTTGCTTACATACCATGAGACTTTTGTTGATCCTTTTATTGTCATTTCAGGGCTTATTTGTGTTCTTCAGGCTAGGTGCTCTGTAAGGGGGCAACTCTTTAAAATAAGCTTTCGGCCAACACTCCCGAACCAGTTGGTTCAAGGTGCTAGGTGTTGAGACACCCCTAAGGACTTACTCCCTCAAGTCTCTCCCCCAAACATACACACCACAGGCATCTGGTTCATTTATTTTCCTTCTTGAGACCTTGGTGTCCAACACCTCTTTGGGTTACTAAATGCTCTGTAGTGAGGGTTACTCTTGATAGTGGACTTTCAGCTGAGAATCCCGAGTTAGTTAACCCAAGTTACCAGGTGATAAGGCACCCCTAAGAGCTTATTCATCCAAGTAGATCCCTCACACAGGAACACCACAGACACATTCCTCAAGATTAAAACCATTGGTGCCTAGCCTTATTGCTTACTCTTTTTCTTTTGTTTTTCACTTTAAGTGTTATTTCCCTTTCTCTTATTAGGATCTTGCTATTTACTTAGTCTCATGTGTGTATTCAAAGCAAAGTATTCAGGACAGATAGTTGTCTTCCCACCTCATGGTTGAACCAACTTAGCTAACTTATGATCACACCAAAGATTCAAAAAATTACTCCATATTATGAACTCCACTCTGGTCTTTTGAAACACAAACATTCTCTTCTTCATTTGATTTTAAAGACAAGCATACAATAAGTAAAGATATGATGCATTGACACTTAAACCAGAAATCATAGACCTAAGCAACAGACTTAAAATACAGAATTGAAAAGATTCAAACTAACATGGAAGCATGTCCTATTCCATACAAGATCCTCCTTATTTAAAGCATAGAAAAAGATGGAGTAAAGAAGGAACTCCACCACCTTTTACTCTTGTGGCCGTCCATGCTCTTTTCCTTGCTTGTCCTCCTTGTGTCCTCTTGCATTTCCTCGCATCCACGCCAATCTTGCTTGCTTCCAATCCTCAAGTGCCTTCCTCACTGATTCATGACTCTCTTCCATCCTTTGTCTCTCTTCTCGTGCTAATTCATCCTTCACTTCTTCATACCTTGCAATTCCTGGGTGCAATATAGGCAGCTGTCCTACTAGGTATCCAAGCCTGGCCTGAGTGTTTATGTGATACCCTGTCTCGCTCATGTAAACTCCTTCTGTAAATGCCCTTTGCTTGCCCAGTAGTTCTGTGTTTTCTATTTGTCTTCGATGCATCTCATGTATGTGTGCCCCTTGATGTGCTTAGATGTTGATTAACCTCTGGATGAACTCTTGTTGCTCATTTTGCCTTTGTTCCATCCTGTTGAATGTTTCTTCCCATTGTTGCCCTTGACTTAGTTGCTGTTCCATCATTTGCCTTTGCCACTCACCTTGCTGAGTCATCCACCTTGAGAGTGCTTCCTCTTGCTGCCCCATCATCTGTAATTGAAGCTCTTTCTGTGCTCCTTGGCTCTCCAAATATTGTTGAGATAAGCTATCAATTGCTTATCTAAACCCTAAACCCTGCAATTGATGCATATCCAAGGTGGCTGGTGCTTGCCCTTCTAAGACTTGTCCTTCCACTACTTGAGGGGCTGGTCTCTTTCTTTGCTTTCGTTGAGGCAGGGGGGATGTGGCAGCATTCATCCTTCGGACAGTCATTGGAATGCCTTCTTTTATCCATACTGGGTCCTCATCTTCAAACACCACCCCAGCTCTCTTGCACAATCGGTAAATAGTGCTGGGGTAACCTAACGTTCCTCTTGAGTCACTTTTCTCTGCCATCTTCCTAATGCCTTCAGCTATGAGTTCATGAACCTTGATTTCTCCTCCTTTGAGAATGCAATGCACCATTGTAGCTCTCTTGAGATTCACCTCCGAGTTGTTTGCAGCTGGGAGAATGGATCTCCTCACGAGTTCAAACCACCCCTTGGCTTCAGGAGTGAGATCTGTTCTCTTGATGAACTTTGGTTTCTTTCCCGCACCCCTTTTCCAGTCAGCTCCGGGTACACAAATATCCCGTAAAATCTGGTCATAATTGGGGTTGTCCAGTCTTGAGTGATAATTCTCTTCTTCAAACTGTATGGACCGTAGCTTCAGTGCCCTCATGACACTCATGGGACCAAAATCCACTATCTTTCCTCTCACAAAGCTTATATATGACTCATCTTTCTTATCATATCGGACCGCATTTGCATAAAATTCTCTTATGAGGTTTGCATTCACCTTAGTGATAGGATCGGTGAGGAGCTCTCATCTTCTCTTTTCTACTTTCTCTGTGATTTCTGGACACTCAGTTTTCTTTACTTGAAATCCCAGCTCGTAAATGATTTCCTTTTCAACCATCTACCCGTATTGTAATGCATGATACAGGGTTCTAAATCTCTTTTCATCATACGGGTGTTGCTCCATGGGTTTCCCTTCCTTCTTTTAGAACTTGAAGAGGCCATGAATGAGAGTTAATATGTGAAGGTGGTAAGGTTTTGGAGACTTTTGGTTGCTTAGGGTTTTATTGCAATGAAGAGAGTGAGGGGGAAATGTTTGTACTGTGAGAGGGAATGTCTTATGCCGAAATGAAGAGTTGTGAAGAGTGGGTTATGACAATGAAGGTGGGCACGGGGCAAGGATTATTTATATATGGAAGTTGTGAGAGAATGGAGGGTGTGGATTGATGGAGTGGTTACTTGATGGACGGTTGGGGTTATGCATGGATAAAAGACAAGGATCATCACTTTATGATGGAGGTTGCTCGGTCTTTTAGGTGTCTCATTTTTCCAATGTTGCATGGCAACATTTTCCAATGTATTCCTTTTTTAGAACAAGTGTGTAGTTCTCTTCATGAAGTGGCCGAACCTCCCCCATTTAATTGTCCAATCAATCCCCATCAATGCTCCTTTTCTTTTCCCTATAAAGACAAAATAAGAAAGGTGAGAATAATATCAAACAAAAGACAATTGAAATTTTTTGGCTAAGAAAAGAAAAGATTAGATTGTTTATTTATGAATTCCAACTAACTAACTAACTATTCGTGGGTCCTTATATGCATATTGGTGGCACCATGGGGTGACACCAAACTTAGTTTGGAGCACTGTGATGAAAAGTTCTGTTCAAAGCTTCCAAGACTAGCATGCTCTTAGTTGCATTCATGCCTTCTTGGCATGCTTTGAACACCAAACTTGTTCTTCACTGTATACTGCACAATAAGGATTCCACCAAGAGTTTGTCAAGTTTGGGTTTGAATTCATAAATATTGACTTATTTACTATCTTCTAAAAGCATATAAAACATGGGTTGCCTCCCATGAAGAGCTTCTTTAGCGTCACTAGCTTGACGTTTCTCCCTCATCAGGGTGGTTGGTAATGCTTGAAGTCCTCCCCTCTCGCTGTGGACTTGTATCCATTGGTTGTATCAATGATCTCTACATGTTCCAGGGAGAGAATTCTGTTGATTGTGAAGACTTTAGGTAACTGAGATGGTACAGTAGGGAGATTAGGGGGGATATCTGGAAAGTAAGCTGAGATCACTCTATCTTCTGGAGAGAAGTCTTCCGTAGGGATCTTTTTGTTCCTCCACTTCCTTGGTACCTTCTTCCTTGTGTCCTTTGATATTATTTTGCTCTTGATGACTTCTTTTTCTAAGGGATTTGTAATGTTGTCCTCACATGCCTCTAGAGGTTTAGGTTCTTCTAACTTTTTCTTGAGCTGTGGTAGTTGCTGTTTCCCTTGTTTATCAACCAAAGGAGTCTCCAGATAGGTTGGGTGTGCTTCAGTGCTTGTTTCCTCCTTCAGCATCTCATCATGATCTTTACTTGGTTCCTTGTGCTCTTGGTCTACTTCTTGTGAGAGTTTGAAGACATTAAAGCTGAGCCGTTCATCATGGATCCTCAATATTAGCTCCCCTTTCTCCACATCTATGAGTGCTCTGGCCGTAGCTAGGAAGGGTCTTCCCAATATGATTGGGTGAATGTGACTCTCTTCCATGTCCAGGATGACAAAGTCTGTTGGGAGAAAATATTTCCCAACCTTTAGTAACACATTTTCCACCATTCCTATTGCTTGCTTTTGAGTCTTGTCAGCCAGTATGATGACCACATCTGTGGGCATTATCTCATTGATCTGCAGCCTCTTCGCCAGGGATAGGGGCAGTAAGTTGATGCTTGCCCCTAAATCACAGAGTGCTTTATCAAACATTGTTTCCCCTATGGCACAAGTGATGTGAAAACTCCCTGGGTCTCTTCTTTTTGCAGGTGATTCAGGTTGAATAAGGGCACTACATTCCTTGTTTAACACTATAGTTTGGCCTCCTTTGAGTGAGCTTTTCCTGGGAAGAAGTTCCTTCATGTACTTGATGAATGCAGGCATTTGTTGTATGGCCTTGATGAATGGTATGTTCACATGCAGAGATGCAAACAAGTCTAGGAACCTTGAGTATATTCTCTTCCCCACAGCACCATTGAGCAGTTGGGGAAATGGTGCATAGAGCTTCAGCAACTCTTGTTGTGAGATTTCTGGTTCTTGGTGATCTCTATCCTCCTCCTTTGTTGAGTTGTTTTCAGGCTGTTGGGAGAGGTTGCTTTGCTCGTCTTCATCCTCTTGATCACTTGTAGTGACCATTTTGCAATCTTCCCATCTTACTTTCTTTGCTTCTCCTCTTGGGTTTTTCTCCGTGTCACTTGGGAAGCCATCAGTAGGTTTGGGAATCTTCTCCGCTAAGCATCCCACTTGGAATTCCAGCTTCTTGATGGTCTCTCCTTGGTTCTTAATGTTGGCTCGCACCTCTTCTTTGAACACCTTGTCTTCTTGAATCTCTTGGCATATTCCTTCAAGTAAGGTTTCAAGCTTAGAGAGTCTGTCATCAATTGATGGTAAATTAGGATTAGAGGTGGAAGGATGAGAGGTGTTGTTGTGGGGGTGTTGATATGTCCTCTGTGTGAATTGTTGATGAGCTGCATTGTTGTTGGAGTTGTAACGTCTCTAGTCTTGGCTTTGCTCTTGCTGATTCCCCCACCCAAAGTTTAGGTGGTTCCTCCATCCAGAGTTGTATGTCTTGGAGTATGGATCATGGTTTTGTCTAGGTGAATTCCCAATGTAGTTGGCTTACTCAAGGTCCTCTTCTTCAACTCCTTCTTGGGTTGTTGATGAGGTGGTGCTTGCTGCCACTTGGTTCCTCTCCATCTTCTTGGTGAGGTCAGCTAGCTGCTTGGTAATGAGCTTGTTTTGAGCCAGCAGAGCATCTACATTGTTTAGCTCTATCACTCCCTTAGTGTTCCCTCTTTCGGAAGCATAAAAGTAGTCATTCTCAGCTACAGTTTCAATGACATCTATGGCTTCTTCAATGGTCTTCTTCTTGTTCAAGGATCCTCCAGAGGAATGATCTACTGCCTTCTTTGATTCATATGACAAGCCTTCATAGAAGATGTGCAGTTGGACCCACTCATTGAACATCTCTGGTGGACATCTCCTTGTTAGGTCTTTGAACCTTTCCCAAGCTTCATAAAGTGTCTCCCCATCTTGCTGTCTGAACGTCTGTACTTCGGTTCTCAGGCTATTGATCCTTTGAGGGGGGTAAAACCTTGCCAAAAACTTATTCACTACCTCCTCCCAATTTGTCAGGCTTTCTTTTGGGAAGGATTTAAGCCATTTGAATGCCTTGTCCCTGAGAGAAAATGGGAACAAGAGCAGCCTATAGACATCCTGGTGGACTCCATTGGACTTCACTGTGTTACAAATCCTCAAGAAGATGGTCAAGTGTTGATTCGGATCTTCTTAAGCACCTCCTCCAAATGAGCAATTATTCTGCACAAGAGTGATGAGCTGAGGTTTTAGCTCGAAATTGTTGGCATGTATGGTGGACTTCTGAATGCTGCTCCCACAGTTGCTGGGTTGGGATTAATATAAGAGCTTAACACTCTTCTATCCTCCCCAACATGATTTGCTCTACCTCCTCCCCATGGTTATTAGCCTCTTCTTCATGTTGGTTTTCTATGTTGCCTTCCATGTTTAGTTCAAAGTGTTCCTCCTCCTCTTCAGCACCGATTGCACGTTTCCCTCTTGCTTCCCTCCTTAATCTAAGGAGGGTCCTCTCTGGTTCAGAATCGAAAGAATTTGAAGCCCCGCTTCTTCTCCCTGTCATACAACCAACAAGTACAAGCAAGGAAAAACTATGTGTAGAGAGTATTACTGTCAGAATTACTGTTAGTTGTGAGTGATGCAATATATCAAACAGTTAGTGGGTTAGCAAACTGAATTGTAAATAACAAAGAAAAACGAAAGAGTAGAGGCGGAAGGGAAGAAGTTAACTAAGACAGAAAGTAAATTACTCAAACAAAAAATTAAATCAAAACAAAAATGCTCAATCTAGTAATCTTCCAATCTAATCATTGTTGATGCACAATCAATCCACGGCAACGGCGCCATAAACTTGATGCAGGTGGAAATTGTCTCTCAACAAATTTCCTTCGGCAAGTGTACCAAATTTGTCGTCAAGTAAAAACTCACAATAGAGTGAGGTCGAATCCCACAGGGATTGATTGATCAAGCAACTTTAATTAGAAGAATGTTCTAGTTGAGCTAATTTAGAATTTGGGTTGAGAGTTGCAGAAAATTAAAATGCAGGAATGTAAATGACGGAAAAGTAAATGCTAGAATTAAAGAACTGGAAGTAAATGACTAAAATTAAATTGCTGAATTGTAAATGGGAATGGGGTGTTTGCTCATGAAAATAAACGCAGAAATTAAAGAGAATGGGTGAGATCAGAATTGGGGAGTTCATTGGGCATAGGAGATGTTGCAATTCTCCGGATCAAGTTCATTTTCATCTCTTCCTCAATCAATGCACTCATTGATCTCCTTGGCAATCTTAATTGATTGAATTACAATTTCTTGCAATTCAATCTCTCAAATCTTGATCAATAGCCAATTCCTTGGTAAATTGCTCATGAGAAGAGATGAAGTGTGGTCACTGATTATACCACATGCATTTCCCAAATCAAGTTTTGAGAGGATTATAGTCACATATCCATCCAAACCCAATTTGGTCCAGCATGAGAAAGCATTTTTAGCTTGATCTCTTCATTCCTCTTTCAAGGTTCAGAAGGGATCCAAGTTTGAATAGTTTCTTTTCCAAGATAACTACCCAATGGGATGAAGATCGAAAGCTTTCAAGTAAAATCAAAAGAAAAGATAGAAGAAGAATGAAGAAAACTAGTATTGATCCATCAAATTACAACAGAGGTCCCTACCCAATGAAATAGGTTTAGTTGTTCATAGCTCTAAAAAATAAAAACAAAGATGGAGAATACATTCTGAACTAGAAGAGCAGAGAAAGTAAAATAGAGAGTAATGCTTTTTCCTTTCAGAACTCTTTCTAACTCCCCCAAATAATTCAAAGCTACTCCTATATATACTACTCTTCTATTCTTCTAGTTGATTCTTCAAGTCTTGGGCCTTTGGATCTTCAGTTTGGAGCATATATCTTCTTCACTTGGGCTTGGTTTTACTTGCAGAGAGAAAGTGTGAAGTGGGCAGAGACTTTAGCTCAGGAGGTTAGAGGTGTTAACATTCAGTGAGAAAATGGGTTCGAAAACGTTAGTGTCATTCAACTTTTTCACTAACGTTTCTTACCCAAGTAAAGGCCACATTAACCTCAACGTTAGTGGCACAAACGTTGCCACTAACGTTGCCTCTTTTTCATTCGCACATGTTATTGGGACTCAACTTTCCCAATAACATTGAGAGCCTCCCCCTTTCCCACGTTAGAGTCCACGTTAACTTAGTTAACGTGGCTCTTTTAACGTAGGTGTGCCAATCTTCAAGAACGTTAGTGACACTCAATATTGTCACTAACGTTCCAATATGCCCCTATCTCACGTTAGAGTCCACGTTAACTAGGTTAACGTGGCTTCTAACGTGGCTTTGCAAACCATTTCCAACGTTAGTGACAATGTTGAGTGTCACTAACGTTGGCTCATCTTTCACTCATTGCCGTTAGCTTCCACGTTAACTACGTCAACGTAGAAGTTAACGTGGCTCCTTGGGGTTTTGTGGTTGCTTCCAACGTTAGTGACAATGTTGGGTGTCACTAACGTTGTCGACCATTCTTGCCTCTCACGTTAGCTCCCACGTTAACCAAGTTAACGTGGAAGTTAACGTGGTACATTGCACCTTAGGCCAACGTTAGTGACAATGTTGAATGTCACCAACGTTGGCTTCCTTCCCCTTGTTAACGTTAGAGGCCACGTTAACCAAGTTAACGTGGACTCTAACGTGGCCACTTATGATCATTGGCCAACGTTAGTGATAATGTTAAGTGTCACTAACGTTGGCTCAAAGTCCTTTCTTCACATTAGAGCTCACGTTAACTTAGTTAACGTGACTCTTAACGTGGGCAATGATGGCTTCGAGAGCATTATTGGCAATCAGTTTTCTCATTAACTTTGCAAGTTACCTCCCATTCCACGTTAGTGGCCACGTTAATTAGATTAACGTGACTGCTAAGTGGTTCTTCCTTGCTTCCTTTGGTCCTGAAATCAAGCAATAGAGTGCATCAAAGTTCTAGTCCAAGTCATGGGTAATGCAACATACAATTTATCACTAAATTCATGCAAAATCCTCATGAAATCATGTAAAATGCACAATGTATGCTTGAATCAAGGTGTAAGTGAATATCTACCCAAGACTAGCTTATTTCCTAAGGAAATGCATGAAACGACCCTAAAAATAGTAAAGAAAAGGTCAGTGAAACTGGCCAAGATGCCCTTGCATCACTTAGATTGAGTGTGTATCTCTTAGGTTCCTGGTTCACGAGTTTGATTGCTTCTCCTGACAATAGAGTGTTCAAATCCGTGAAACCAGAGTCTTCATGGTATAAGCTAGAATCAATTGGCGGCAATCTTGAGATCTGAAAAGTCTAAACCTTGTCTGTGGTATTCCGAGTAGGATCTGGGAAGGGGTGACTGTGACGAGCTTCAAACTCACAAATGCCAGGCGCAGTGACAGTGATGGATTCTATTCCAGCACGAGTGAGAACCCACAGATGATTAGCCAAGCGGGAAACCGTAGATGACCTTTTTCACCGAGAGGACGGATGGTAGCCATTGACAACGGTGATCCACCAACATACATCTTGCCATGGAAGGAACCTTGCGTGTGTGAAGAAGACAACAGTAGGAAAGCAGAGATTCAGAAGACAGAGCATCTCCAAAACCTCAACCTGTTGCTCATTACTAAATCACAAGTACTTTTTATTCCATGTTATTTACTCTCCATAAACAAAATAATTTTTATCATTAATCTCCTGACTAAGAATTACAAGATAACCATAGCTTGCTTCAAGCCGACAATCTCCATGGGATCGACCCTTACTCACGTAAGGTATTACTTAGACGACCCAATGCACTTGCTGGTCAGCTGCACGAAGTTGTGTATCACGAATTCGTGTACCAAGTTTTTGGCGCCGTTGCTGGGGATTGTTCGAGTTTGAACAACTGACGGTTTATTTTGTTGCTTAGATTAGGAAAAATTGTCTTTTGTTAGTTTAGAGTCTCTTTATTTTCTTTTAAAAAATTTTCAAAAATCTTATTTTTCCTAGTTAATTTTCTATTTTTCCTTGAGTCTAGTTTCATGTTTTAAGTTTGCTGTCAATTGCATGTTCTTATTTGTTCTTCATATTTTTGAATTTGTGTCCATTGTTCTTTCTTGATCTTCAAGTTGTTATTGTTTATTTTTTGTTTGATCTTTAATTTTTCTTGTTTTGTGTCTTTCCCTGTTTTTCTAAAGATTTTTCAAGAAAATACTTTTTCTTTCATAACTCAGTTGGTTAGAGCGTTGGCTTATGTTTTTGGTATCTTCTTTTCAAAAATAAATTTTCTTTGATTAAATATTGTGTCAAATTTTAAGTTTGGTGTTCTCTTGTTAATTTTTCTTTAGTTTTCGAAAATTTTATTTTGCTTTTCTAAAAATTTTAAGTTTGGTGTTCTTTCTTTTTGTTCTTGTTGTTCTTGTAAGTCTTCAAAGTGTTCTTGAGTTTTCTTTGTGTTTTGATCTTAAAATTTTTAAGTTTGTTGTTCCTTGGTGTTTTCCCTCCAAAATTTTCGAAAACAAGGAGCATTAGATCTAAAAATTTTAAGTCTTATGTCTTTTGTGTGTTTTTCTCTTTCATAATAAAATTCAAAAATAAAAAAATATCTTTTCCTTTAATTGCTCATAATTTTCGAATTCATTAGGTTGATTTGGTCAAATTTTTTTAAAATCATATCTTTTTCAAAAACTCCTAACCACTTCCTCTCTCCTCATTCTTTTTCAAAAATCCTCATAAAATATTTTCAAATTATTTTATTTTATTTTATTTTGTTATTTTAATATCCATTTTATTATATAATAAAATAAATAAAATAAATCCATAGCATCTCCCTTTTTCCATCATGGACCTAAGTGGAAATGAACAGTCCAGATGGACTCTGGGGTCATATGCTAACCCCACTACTGCTTCATATGGGAGTAGTATCTGTATACCCCCCATAAGAGCTAACACTTTTGAGCTAAATCCTCAGCTCATTATCATGGTGCAGCAAAATTGCAAGTATTATGGTCTTCCACAGGAAGAACCTACTGAGTTTCTAGCACAATTCTTACAAAGTGCTGACACAGTACGTGATAAGGAAGTGGATCAGGATGTCTACAGATTATTGCTATTTCCATTTGTTGTAAAAGACCAAGCTAGGAGGTGGTTAAATAACCAACCCAAAGCCAGCATAAGAACATGGAAACAGTTGTCAGACAAATTCCTGAATCAATATTTCCCTCCTAGGAGGATGAAACAGCTAAGGCTGGACATCCAAGGCTTTAAACAAGAGAATAACGAATCTCTTTATGATGCCTAGGAGAGGTACAGAGATATGCTAAGGAAATGCCCCTCTGAAATGTTTTTAAAGTGAGTGCAGTTAGACATTTTCTACTACGCGCTTACAGAAAAAGCTCAGATATCTCTAGACCACTCAGCTGGTAGATCTATACACATGAGAAAGATGATTGAAGAGGCTCAAGAGCTTATAGATACGGTTGCTAGAAATCAGCATCTGTACTTAAATAGTGAGTCCTCCATGAAAGAAGAAGCTAAGGCAGTATCAACTGACTTTAGTCTTCAGTAACAAGCTGCTAAACTCAATCAGCAACTATCTTCTATAACAAAACAGTTGGCAGAATTTAAGGAGATGCTACAAGAAACCAAAAATGCTAATAAGGCTATGGAATCACAATTGAATCAGACAAAACAGCAACTATCAAAACATATAACAGAAGAGTGCCAAACAGTTCAGTTAAGAAGTGGAAAAATATTAAATACCTCAACTCAAAGCAGCAGAAAGCCAAAAAAAGAACAACTGACAGAGGATGAGCAAATTGCCACCCAAAATCCCTTTGAGGACAGTAAGGGCCCAGAGAGGAATGAGTCTGGCGTTTAAACGCCAGAAAAGGGTGAAAAATTGGCGTTGAATACCCAGTGGATGCCCAATTCTGGTGTTCAAACACCAGAAAAGGTGAAAAGTTGGCGTTGAACGCCCAACCCATGTCCAGTTTTGCCATTCAAACGCTAGAAAAGGGTAGGAATCTGGCGTTAAACACCCATTCCTTCTCCCATCCTGGCGTTCAAACGCCAATGAGTGATTAGACACCTACAAGTGCTGATAATAACTCCCTCAAGAAGGCATCTCAACCTGCCTCTGTAGGAAATAAACTTGCAGCAACCAAAGTTGAAGAATACAAAGCTAAAATGCCTTATCATCAGAAACTTCGCCAAGCGGAACAGGATAAACAATTTGCCCCCTTTGTAGACTATCTCAGGACTCTTGAAATCAAGATTCCGTTTGCAAAGGCACTTGAGCAAATACCCTCTTATGCTAAGTTCATGAAAGAAATCTTAAGTCATAAGAAGGATTGGAGAGAAACTGAAAAAGTCTTTCTCACTGAAAAATGCAGTGCAGTCATCTTAAAGAGCTTACTAGAGAAGCTTAAGGATCCTGGGAGCTTTATGATACCATGCACATTGGAGGGTACTTGTACCAAGACAGCTTTATGTGATCTTGGGGCAAGTATCAACCTAATCCCTGCATCCACTATCAGAAAGCTTGGCTTGACTAAAGAGGTCAAACCAACCCGGATTTGTCTTTAACTTGCTGATGGCTCCATTAAATATCCATCAGGCGTAATTGAGGACATAATTGTCACAATTGGGCCATTTGCCTTTCCCATTGATTTTGTAGTGTTGGAAATGGAGGACCACAAGAGTGCAACCCTCATTCTAGGAAGACCTTTCCTAGCAACTGGACGAACTCTCATTGACGTCCAAAAAGGGGAAGTGACCCTGAGAGTCAATGAGGATGAGTTTAGGCTGAATGTTGTTGAAGCAATGAAGCATCCAAACACATCAAAGGACTGCATGAGAGTTGATATTATTGACTCCCTGGTAAAGGAGATCAGTATGGTTGAGAGTCTCGAATCAGAGCTAGAGGACATCTTTAAAGATGTTCAGCCTGATCTAGAGGTACCAGAGGAAATAAAAGAACCTCTGAAAACTCCTCAGGAAGAGAAGAAACCTCCTAAACCCGAGCTCAAACCATTACCACCATCCCTGAAGTATATGTTTCTGGGAGAAGATAACACTTTTCCTGTAATCATAAGCTCTGCTTTAGAGCCACAGGAAGAGAAAGCACTAATTTAGGTGCTAAGGACACACAAGACAGCTCTTGGGTGGTCCATTAGTGATCTTAAGGGCATTAGCCCAGCCAGATGCATGCACAAGATCCTATTGGATGATAACGCCAAGCCAGTAGTTCAACCACAAAGGTGGCTGAATCCAGCCATGAAGTAGGTGGTGCAGAAAGAGGTCACTAAATTACTCGAGGCTGGGATTATTTATCCTATTTCTGATAGCCCCTGGGTGAGCCCTGTCCAAGTTGTACCCAAAAAGGGAGGCATGACAGTGGTTCATAATGAAAAGAATGAACTGGTTCCTACGAGAACAGTTACAGGGTGGCGTATGTGTATTGACTACAGAAGGCTCAATACAACCACTAGAAATGATTATTTTCCCTTACCATTCATAGACCAGATGCTAGAAAAACTAGCAGGTCATGACTATTACTGCTTTTTGGACGGCTATTCAGGTTATAATTAAATTGCAGTAGATCCTCAGGATCAAGAGAAAACAGCATTCACATGTCCATCTGGAGTATTTGGCTACAGAGAGATGCCTTTTGGTCTGTGCAATGCACCAGCAACCGTTCAGAGATGCATGCTCTCTATCTTCTCTGATATGGT
Source organism: Arachis stenosperma (assembly GCF_014773155.1). Lineage (NCBI taxonomy): Eukaryota > Viridiplantae > Streptophyta > Magnoliopsida > Fabales > Fabaceae > Arachis > Arachis stenosperma. The sequence goes on from NC_080386.1 coordinate 88,162,393, forward strand.
GGAAAATTTTCTGGAAGTCTTCATGGATGACTTCTTAGTATTTGGAGACTCATTCAGCTCCTGTCTTGATCATTTAGCACATCTTCTGAAAAGGTGCCAAGAGACTAACCTGGTTTTAAACTGGGAAAAATGTCACTTTATGGTGACTAAAAGAATTGTCCTTGGGCATAAAATTTCGAACAAAGGAATAGAGGTGGATCAAGCTAAGGTAGAGGTAATTGAAAAATTACCACCACCCACCACTATTAAGGCAATCAAAAGTTTTCTGGGACATGCAGGATTCTATAGGAGGTTTATAAAGGATTTTTCAAAAATCGCAAAACCTCTGAGTAACCTGCTAGCTGCTGATACACCATTTGTCTTTGACACAGAGTGTTTGTAGGCCTTTGAGACTCTGAAGGCTAAGTTGGTCACAACGCCTGTCATTTTGGCACCAGACTGGACATTACCATTCGAACTAATGTGTGATGCCAGTGATCATGCTATTGGTGGAGTATTGGGACAGAGGCATAACAAGCTTCTGCATGTCATTTACTATGCCAGCCGTGTTCTAAATGACGCACAGAAGAACTACACAACCACAAAAATGGAACTGCTTGCAGTGGTTTATGCCATTGACAAGTTTAGATCCTATTTAGTAGGATCAAAAGTAATTGTGTACACTGACCATGATGCTCTCAAATATCTACTCACAAAGCAGGATTCAAAACCCAGGCTCATAAGATGGGTGCTGCTTCTGCAAGAGTTTGATATAGAAATACGAGACAGAAAAAGGACAGAGAACCCAGTGGCAGGAGCATCCCTCCCTTCACTGAGATCTCTGAAACCTTCCCCGATGAGCAACTCTTTGCCATTCAGGAAGTGCCATGGTTTGCAGACATTGCAAACTATAAGGCTATGAGATTCATGCCCAAAGAGTACAGCAGGCAGCAAACAAAAAATCTGACCTCTGATGCAAAGTACTACTTATGGGATGAGCCATATCTCTTTAAGAGATGTGCAGACGGAATAATCCATAGATGTGTGCCTAGAGAAGAAGCACAGAAGATCCTCTGGCATTGTCATGGATCACAATATGGAGGATGATGAGCGGATGATTTGTATACTTTTTGGCATTGTTTTTAGTAGGTTTTTGATATAATCTAGTTAGTTTTTAGTATATTTTTATTAGTTTTTAGTTAAAATTCACTTTTCTGGACTTTACTATGAGTTTGTGTGTTTTTCTGTGATTTCAGGTATTTTCTGGCTGAAATTGAGGGACCTGAGCAAAAATCTGATCCAGAGACTCAAAAGGACTGCAGATGCTGTTGGATTCTGACCTCCCTGCACTCGAAGCGGATTTTCTGGAGCTACAGAAGCCCAATTGGCGCGCTCTCAACGGCGTTGGAAAGTAGACATCCTGGGCTTTCCAGCAATATATGATAGTCCATACTTTGCCCAAGATTTGATGGCCCAAACCGGCGTTCAAAGTCACCTCAAGAAATCCCAGCGTTAAACGCTGGAACTGGCACCCAAATGGGAGTTAAACGCCCAAACTGGCACCAAAGCTGGCGTTTAACTCCAAGGAGAGTCTCTACACGAAAAAAGCTTCATTGCTCAGCCCAAGCACACACCAAGTGGGCCCGGAAGTGGATTTTTATGTCATTTACTCATCTATGTACTAGTTTTCTATAAGTAGGACCTTTTACTATTGTATTAGGGACATCTTGGTAGCTATCTTTGAGTTTTATGCTATCTTAGATCATTGGGAGGCTGGCCATTCGGCCATGCCTAGACCTTATGCTTATGTATCTTCAACGGTGGAGTTTCTACACACCATAGATTAAGGTGTGGAGCTCTGCTGTACCTCGAGTATTAATGCAATTACTATTGTTCTTCCATTCAATTCCGCTTGTTCTTTATCCAAGATATCACTTGTTCTTCAACATGATGAAGGTGATGATTGACGCCCATCACCATTCTCACCCATGAACAAGGTGACTGACAACCATTCTTGTTCTACAAGCATCTGAGGCTTAGTGAATATCTCTTGGATTCTTCGGAATCTTCGTGGTATACGCAGGACCTGATGGCGGCATTCAAGAGAATCCGGAAGGTCTAAACCTTGTCTGTGGTATTCTGAGTAGGATTCAATGATTGAATGACTGTGACGTGCTTCAAACCTGTAACCTACTGGGCGTTAGTGACAGACGCAAAAGAGTTATTCTATTTCGGTAGGGGAGGGAACCAAACCGGTGATTGGCAGCACTGTGACAGAGTGTGTGCATTAGCTTTCACTGCGCGGATGGGAGGTAGCTGCTGACAACAGTGAAACCTTACACGAGCTTGCCATGGAAAGGAGTAAGAAGGGCTGGATGAAGGCATTAGGAAAGCAGAGAGACGGAAGGGAAGGCATCTTCATACACTTGTCTGAAGCTCTTACACCAATGAATTACATAAGTATCTCTATCCTTATCTTTTATGTTATTTTCGTTCATCACCATATACATCTGAGTTTGCCTGACTAAGATTTACAAGATGACCATAGCTTGCTTCAATACTAACAATCTCCGTGGGATCGACCCTTACTCACGTAAGGTTTATTACTTGGACGACCCAGTGCACTTGCTGGTTAGTTGTGCGAAGTTGTGTAATGCCATGGTATTGAGCCACCAAGTTCTTGGAGCCATTACCGGGGATTATTTGAGTTGTGAAAAAGTATTGTTCACAATTTCGCGCACCAAGTTTTTGGCGCCGTTGCCGGGGATTGTTCAAGTTTTGAGCAAGCTTTTGGTAACAATGCCTGGGATTGTTCTAGTTTGGACAACTAACGGTTCATCTTGTTGCTTAGATTAGGTATTTATTTTTTTTCGAAATTCTTGAAGATGAATTCTAGAGTTTCATGATGATTTGTTGAAATCTGGCTGGCTGAGAAGCCATGTCTAATCTGATTGGACCGAGGTTTCAACTTATCACCACAAGAGCTTGTTGATTCTCATCAATTTTGCTCTTGGAGCAGTGATCTGCTAAGATTTGGCTGACCTTTGGTCATGTCTAGTGTTTTGGACCGAAGCTTTCTTTGAGAGCTTGGCTGGCTGTGAAGCCATGTCTAATTCCTGGACCGGAGTCTTAGACTAGCATTGCACTGATTCCTGGAATTCTCATTAAGAATTTTGATACCTTTTCCCACTTAATTTTCGAAAAACACAAAAAAATTACAAAATCATAAAAAGACCAAAAATATTTGATGTTTCTTGCATAAGTTTAGTGTCTCATCCTAAGTTTGGTGTCAAATGCATGTTTTTGTTATAATTTTCGAATCCATGCATACATTTCTTTGTTTTGATCTTTGAATTCTATTGACTTGAAGTATTTTGTGTGTCTCATATGCATTTTCATATTGTTAGTGTCAGTAGTACACAAACTGCTAAGTTTGGTGTCTTGCATGCATTGTTATTTGATTCTTGCCACATTTTGATTATTAAAAAATCCAAAAATATTTTTAATTTGTGTCTTTTCAAGTCAATGATACAAAGAATTGAAGATTCAGAACATACTGCAGAGGAATTACACAGAAAAAGCTGAGCATTCAAAAATGCCCAGTGAAGAAGGCAGACTGGCGTTTAAACGCCAGCCAGGGTACCTGGTTGGGCGTTTAACGCCCAAAAAGGTAGCATTTTGGGCGTTAAACGCCAGAATGTATACCATTCTGGGCGTTTAACGCCAGGATGGTGCTAGGGGGAAGATTTTGTTTTCAAATCAATTTTTTTTAGTTTTTCAAAATCAAATCTTTTTCAAATCAAATCTTTTCAATCAAATGTTTTCAAAATCAATTTCTTTCCTTTGTAAAAGATACTTACTAACAATTAATGATTTGATTGAACATCTCAAAATTGTTGCCTTTTCTGTTGAGAAAGGTTTTATGTTTGAATCATATCTTTTCTTGTTAGGCAAGTTATTAATTTTTAAAATCAAATCTTTTTCAAATTGTTTTCAAATCATATCTTTTAAAATTGTTTTCAAATCATATCTTCTCAATCACATCTTTTTAAGACCATAACTTTTCAATCAAATTTTTTTAACCACATCTTTTTTTTTTCAAAATAGTTTTCAATCAAATCCTCTTAATTTCTAATTTTAAAATCTTTTTCGAAAATCACTTGATTTCTTTTCCACTTTGATTTTCGAAAATCAATTAGTGTTTTTCAAAATGTTTTCAAAATCTTTTAATTAATTTTCGAAAAATTACTTCCCTCCTTCTCACATCCTTTTATTTATGGAGTACCACTCCTTCTTAATGCACAATTCGAACCTTATCTAAGTAAAGTTCGAATTCTCCTTCTCCTTCTTCTTTCTATTTCTCTTTTCCTCTGACACCTCAAGGAATCTCTATACTTTGACATAGAGGATTCCACATTTTCTTGTTCTCTTCTCTTTCATATGAGCAGGAGCAGAGACAAAGGCATTCTTGTTGAAGCTGACCCTGAACCTGAAAGGACCTTGAAGAGAAAACTAAGAGAAGCCAAAGCACAACTCTCTTTGGAGGACCTGACCGAATTCTTCAAAGAAGAAGAAGACATGGCAGCCGAAAACAACAATAATGCAAACAATGCAAGGAAGGTGCTGGGTGACTTTACTGCACCTACTCCTGATTTCTATGGGAGAAGCATCTCTATCCCTGCCATTGGAGCAAACAACTTTGAGCTTAAGCCTCAATTAGTTTCTCTAATGCAACAGAATTGCAAGTTTCATGGACTTCCAATGGAAGATCCTCATCAGTTTTTAGCTGAGTTCTTGCAAATCTGTGACACAGTCAAGACTAATGGGGTTGACCCTGAGGTCTATAGACTGATGCTATTCCCTTTTGCTGTGAGAGACAGAGCTAGAATATGGTTGGACTCCCAACCTAAAGAAAGCCTGGACTCTTGGGAAAAGCTAGTCAATGCCTTCTTGGCAAAGTTCTTTCCACCACAAAGATGGAGTAAGCTTAGAGTGGAAGTCCAAACCTTTAGACAGAAGGATGGAGAATCCCTCTATGAAGCTTGGGAAAGATACAAACAGTTAATCAGAAAATGTCCCTCTGACATGTTTTCTGAATGGAGCATCATAGGTATTTTCTATGATGGTCTCTCTGAACTATCCAAGATGTCTTTGGATAGCTCTGCTGGAGGATCTCTTCATCTGAAGAAGACGCCTACTGAAGCTCAAGAACTGATTGAAATGGTTGCAAATAACCAATTCATGTACACTTCTGAAAGGAATCCTGTGAACAATGGGACTAGTCAGAAGAAAGGAGTTCTTGAAATTGACACTCTGAATGCCATTTTGGCTCAGAATAAAATATTGACTCAACAAGTCAATCTGATTTCTCAAAGTCTGTCTGGAATGCAAAATGCACCAAACAGTACTAAGGATGCTTCATCTGAGGAAGAAGCTTATGATCCTGAGAACCCTTCAGTGGAAGAGGTAAATTACCTGGGAGAACCCTATGGTAACACCTATAATTCTTCATGGAGAAATCACCCAAATCTCTCATGGAAGAATCAAGAGAGACCTCAACAAGGTTTCAATAATAATGGTGGAAGAAACAGGTTTAACAATGGTAAACCTTTTCCATCATCTTCTCAGCAACAGACAGAGAGCTCTAAGCAGAATACCTCTGACTTAGCAACCATGGTCTCTGATCTAATCAAAACCACTCAAAGTTTCATGACTGAAACTAGATCCTCCATTAGGAATTTGGAAGGACAAGTGGGTCAGCTGAGCAAGAAAATTACTGAACTTCCCCCAAGCACTCTCCCAAGTAACACTGAAGAAAATCCAAAAGGAGAGTGCAAAGCCATAAATATGGCCGAATTCTGGGAGGAAGAAGAGGCAGTGAACGCCACTGAGGAAGGCCTCACTGGACGTCCACTGGCCTCCAATGAGTTCCCCAATGAGGAACCTTGGGAATCTGAGGCTCAAACTGAGACCATAGAGATTCCCTTGGACTTACTACTGCCTTTCATGAGCTCTGATGAGTATTCTTCCTCTGAAGAGGATGAGTATGTCACTGAAGAGCAAGTTGCTAAATACCTTAGAGCAATCATGAAGCTAAATGACAGGTTATTTGGAAATGAGACTTGGGAGGATGAACCCCCTTTGCTCACCAAGGAACTGGATAACTTGTCTAGGCAGCAATTGCCTCAAAAGAGGCAGGATCCTGGGAAGTTTTCTATACCTTGTACCATAGGCACCATGACCTTCAAGAAGGCCTTGTGTGACTTAGGGTCAAGTGTAAACCTCATGCCCCTCTCTGTAATGGAGAAATTAGGGATCTTTGAGGTGCAAGCTGCAAAAATCTCACTAGAGATGGCAGACAACTCAAGAAAACAAGCCTATGGACTTGTAGAGGATGTCCTGGTTAAGGTTGAAGACCATTACATTCCTACTGATTTCATAGTCCTAGAGACTGGGAAGTGCATGGATGAATCCATCATCCTTGGCAGACCCTTCCTAGCCACAGCAAAGGCTGTGATTGATGTTGATAGAGGAGAGTTGATCATTCAAGTGAATGAAGAATCCTTGGTGTTTAAGGCCCAAGGATATCCCTCTGTCATCATGGAGAAGAAGCATGAAGAGCTTCTCTCAAAACAGAGCCAAACAGAGCCCCCACAGTCAAACTCTAAGTTTGGTGTTGGGAGGCCACAACCAAACTCTAAGTTTGGTGTTGAACCCCCACATTCAAACTCTAAGTTTGGTGTTGGGAGGTTCCAACACGGTTCTGAACAACTCTGAGGCTCCATGAGAGTCCTCTGTCAAGCTAATGACAGTAAAGAAGCGCTTGTTGGGAGGCAACCCAATGTTTTATGGTTAACTATTTTTCTTTTGTTATTTTATCTTTTTTGTAGGTTGATGATCATAAGAAGTCACAAAAACAATGAAAAAAAGCAAAAACAAAATGAAAAACAGGAAGAAAAACAGCACACCCTGGAGGAAGATGCTGCTGGCGTTCAAACGCCAGTCAGCCTAGCAGTTGGGCGTTTAACGCCCAATCTGGCACCCTTCTGGGCGTTTAACGCCAGAAAGGGGCACCAGACTGGCGTTAAACGCCAGTAAAGGGCAAAAACCTGGCGTTAAACGCCAGGAATGGGCACCAGCCCGGCGTTTAACGCCAGAAAAGGCTCAAAACGTGGATTTTGATGCCATTTGGTGCAAGGATGCCTTTTCCTTGACACTACAGGATCTGTGGACCCCACAGGACCCTACCATCACTCTCTCTCTTCTTCCCCCATTCACCAATCACCTCAACACCACCATCTCCCTCTTCCTCATTTCTTCTTCTTCTACTCTCTTCTTTCTTCTTTTGCTCGAGGACGAGCAAACATTTTAAGTTTGGTGTGGTGAAAGCGTTGCTTTTTCGTTTTTCCATAACCATTTATGGCATCCAAGGCCGGAGAAACCTCTAGAAAGAGGAAAGGGAAGGCAAAGGCTTCCACCTCCGAGTCATGGGAGATGGATAGATTCCTCTCAAGGGTGCATCAAGACCACTTCTATGAAGTTGTGGCCTTGAAGAAGGTGATCCCCGAAGTCCCCTTTTCACTCAAAAAGGGTGAATATCCGGAGATCCGCCATGAGATCCGAAGAAGAGGTTGGGAAGTACTTACCAACCCCATTCAACAAGTCGGAATCTTGATGGTTCAAGAGTTCTATGCCAATGCATGGATCACCAAGAACCATGACCAAAGTGTGAACCCGGATCCAAAGAATTATCTTACTATGGTTCGGGGGAAATACTTGGATTTTAGTCCGGAAAGTGTGAGGGTGGCGTTCAACTTGCCTATGATGCAAGGAGATGAGCATCCTTACACTAGAAGGGTCAACTTTGATCAAAGGTTGGACCAAGTCCTCACAGTCATATGTGAAGAGGGCGCACAATGGAAGCAAGATTCAAGAGGAAAGCCGGTCCAATTGAGAAGGCATGACCTCAAACCCGTGGCTAGAGGATGGTTAGAGTTCATACAACGCTCAATCATTCCCACTAGCAACCGGTCCGAAGTTACCATAGACCGGGCTATCATGATCCATAGCATCATGATTGGAGAAGAAATAGAGGTTCATGAGGTTATAGCCCAAGAACTCTATAGGGTGGCGGACAAGACCTCTACCTTGGCAAGGTTAGCCTTTCCTCACCTCATTTGTCACCTCTGTTATTCAGTGGGAGTTGACATAGAGGGAGACATCACCATTGATGAGGACAAGCCCATCACTAAGAAAAGGATGGAGTACACAAGAGATCCTACTCATCATGAGATCCCTGAGATTCCTCAAGGGATGAATTTTCCTCCACAAGACTATTGGGGGCAACTAAACACCTCCCTAGGAGAGTTGAGTTCCAATATGGGACAACTAAGGGTGGAGCACCAAGAACACTCCATTCTCCTCCATGAAATTAGAGAAGAACAAAGAATCATGAGAGAGGAGCAACAAAGGCAAGGAAGAGACATTGAGGAGCTCAAGCACTCCATAGGACCTTCAAAAGCAAGGAAGAGCCGCCATCACTGAGGTGGACCCATTCCTTGATTTCCTTGTTCTTTATTCCTTTGTTTTTCGAATTTTAGTGCTTTATGTTATCCATGCTTGTGTCTTATGATCATTAGTGTCTTAGTGTCTATGCCTTAAAGTTATGAATGTCCTATGAATCCATCACCTTTCTTGAATAAAAATGTGCTTAATTGAAAAAGGAAGAATTGCATGAATTTTGAATTTTATAATAGTTTAATTATTTTGATGTGGTGGCAATATTTTTGTTCTCTGAATGTATGTTTAAACAGTGCATATGTATCTTGAATTTGTGGTTCATGAATGTTGGCTCTTGAAAGAATGATGAAAAAGGAGACATGTTATTGAGGATCTGAAAAATCAATAAAATGATTCTTGAAGCAAGAAAAAGCATTGCTATTCAAAAACCGAAAAAAAAAGAGAAAAAAAAGAAAACGAAAAAAAAAATAATAATAATAATAAGAGTTGTGATCCAAGGCAAATAAGAGTGTGCTTAAGAACCCTGGACACCTCTAATTGGGGACTTTAGCAAAGCTAAGTCACAATCTGAAAAGGTTCACCCAATTATGTGTCTGTGGCATGTATGTATCCGGTGGTAATACTGGAAAGACAGAGTGCTTTGGGCCACAGCCAAGACTCAATAAATAGCTATGTTCAAGAATCATCATACTTTACTAGGAGAATCATTAACACTATCTGGATTCTAAGTTCCTAAAGAAGCCAACCATTCTGAATTTCAAAGGATAGATTGAGATGCCAAAACTGTTCAGAGGCAAAAAGTTAAAAGCCCCGCTCATCTAATTAATACTGATCTTCACAGATGTTTTTGGAATTCATTGCATATTCTCTTCCTTTTATCTTATTTGATTTTCAGTTGCTTGGGGACAAGCAACAATTTAAGTTTGGTGTTGTGATGAGCGGATGATTTGTATACTTTTTGGCATTGTTTTTAGTAGGTTTTTGATATAATCTAGTTAGTTTTTAGTATATTTTTATTAGTTTTTAGTTAAAATTCACTTTTCTGGACTTTACTATGAGTTTGTGTGTTTTTCTGTGATTTCAGGTATTTTCTGGCTGAAATTGAGGGACCTGAGCAAAAATCTGATCCAGAGACTCAAAAGGACTGCAGATGCTGTTGGATTCTGACCTCCCTGCACTCGAAGCGGATTTTCTGGAGCTACAGAAGCCCAATTGGCGCGCTCTCAACGGCGTTGGAAAGTAGACATCCTGGGCTTTCCAGCAATATATGATAGTCAATTACTTTGCCCAAGATTTGATGGCCCAAACCGGCGTTCAAAGTCACCTCAAGAAATCCCAGCGTTAAACGCTGGAACTGGCACCCAAATGGGAGTTAAACGCCCAAACTGGCACCAAAGCTGGCGTTTAACTCCAAGGAGAGTCTCTACACGAAAAAAGCTTCATTGCTCAGCCCAAGCACACACCAAGTGGGCCCGGAAGTGGATTTTTATGTCATTTACTCATCTATGTACTAGTTTTCTATAAGTAGGACCTTTTACTATTGTATTAGGGACATCTTGGTAGCTATCTTTGAGTTTTATGCTATCTTAGATCATTGGGAGGCTGGCCATTCGGCCATGCCTAGACCTTATGCTTATGTATCTTCAACGGTGGAGTTTCTACACACCATAGATTAAGGTGTGGAGCTCTGCTGTACCTCGAGTATTAATGCAATTACTATTGTTCTTCCATTCAATTCCTCTTGTTCTTTATCCAAGATATCACTTGTTCTTCAACATGATGAAGGTGATGATTGACGCCCATCACCATTCTCACCCATGAACAAGGTGACTGACAACCATTCTTGTTCTACAAGCATCTGAGGCTTAGTGAATATCTCTTGGATTTTTCGGAATCTTCGTGGTATAGGCAGGACCTGATGGCGGCATTCAAGAGAATCCGGAAGGTCTAAACCTTGTCTGTGGTATTCTGAGTAGGATTCAATGATTGAATGACTGTGACGTGCTTCAAACCTGTAACCTACTGGGCGTTAGTGACAGACGCAAAAGAGTTATTCTATTCCGGTAGGGGAGGGAACCAAACTGGTGATTGGCAGCACTGTGACAGAGTGTGTGCATTAGCTTTCACTGCGCGGATGGGAGGTAGCTGCTGACAACAGTGAAACCTTACACGAGCTTGCCATGGAAAGGAGTAAGAAGGGCTGGATGAAGGCATTAGGAAAGCAGAGAGACGGAAGGGAAGGCATCTTCATACACTTGTCTGAAGCTCTTACACCAATGAATTACATAAGTATCTCTATCCTTATCTTTTATGTTATTTTCGTTCATCACCATATACATCTGAGTTTGCCTGACTAAGATTTACAAGATGACCATAGCTTGCTTCAATACTAACAATCTCCGTGGGATCGACCCTTACTCACGTAAGGTTTATTACTTGGACGACCCAGTGCACTTGCTGGTTAGTTGTGCGAAGTTGTGTAATGCCATGGTATTGAGCCACCAAGTTCTTGGAGCCATTACCGGGGATTATTTGAGTTGTGAAAAAGTATTGTTCACAATTTCGCGCACCAGAGGACATTTTGGAAGTGAGCAAACAGCCACAAAAGTCCTCCAATGTGGCTTCTACTGTCCTACCCTCTATAGAGACTCCCGAGAGTTTGTACGTAACTATCACAGTTGCCAGAGAGCTGGTAATCTGCCTCAAGGTTACGCCTTGCCTCAACAAGGGATCTTAGATATCGAGTTGTTTGACGTATGGGGTATTGACTTCATGGGGCCTTTCCCACCATCATACTCAAACACTTATATTCGGGTGGCTGTAGACTATGTATCTAAATGGGTAGAGGCAATTGCAACACCCACTAATGATACTAAGACAGTGCTAAAGTTCCTCCAGATACATATCTTTAGCAGATTTGGTGTCCCTAGAGCACTAATCAGTGATGGAGGCACTCATTTTTACAATAAATAGCTTTACTCTGCTATGGTCAGATACGGAATTAGCCACAAGGTGGCAACTCCATATCATGCACAGACAAATGGACAAGCTGAAGTCTCTAATAGAGAACTAAAAAGAATCCTGGAATGGACTGTAATTGCCCATAGAAAGGATTGGGCAAGGAGCTTGGATGATGCTCTCTGGGCATATAGAACAGCATTCAAGACCCCTATAGGAACTTCTTCATACCAGCTTGTGTATAGGAAGGCCTGTCACCTGCCCGTGGAATTGGAGCATAAAGCCTACTGGGCAACCAGATTACTGAACCTTGATGCCAAATTAGCTGGAGAGAAAAGATTGCTCCAGCTGAATGAGCTAGAGGAATTTAGACTCAATGCTTTCGAAAATGCAAAAATTTACAAAGAGAAAGCAAAAAGGTGGCATGACAAGAAACTGTCATCCAGAGTCTTTGAGCCAGGACAAAAGGTTCTGCTGTTTAACTCTAGGCTCACACTATTCCCTGGGAAATTAAAATCCCGGTGGAGAGGACCATATGTGATTACAAGTGTGTCACCATACGGATATGTAGAGCTTCAGGATATTGACTCTGACAAAAAGTTCATTGTTAACGGACAGAGAGTCAAGCATTATCTTGAAAGCAATGTTGAGCAAGAATGTTCAAAACTGAGACTAGATTAAAGCTCAGTAAGGTCCAGCTAAAGACAATAAAGAAGCGCTTGCTAGGAGGCAATCCAGCCATTGGCATAATTTATTTATTATTTAAATAATAATTATAGGAGTTTGATATAAATTTTCTTCAACATTGATTCTTAATTACAGAAGTTCACAGAGTTACAAAAGGATTCAGAGCATAAAGCAGAGAAAAAAGAGCTCAAGGCACAAAAACGCCAATAAGGGATATTTTGGGCGTTAAACGCCAGAATGGGCACCATTTTGGGCGTTTAACGCCAGTGAAGATACCTTTCTGGGCGTTAAACGCCAGAATAGGTACAATTTTGGGCGTTTAATGCCAGAATTGTAGCATCCTGGGTTTTTAGAAAAACGCCCAGTGACAATGGCTTTCTGGCGTTTAACGCCAGCCAGGGTACCTGGCTGGGCGTTAAACGTCCAAAACAAGCAACAATTGGGCGTTAAACGCCAGAATGGATGCCATTCTGGGCGTTTAACGCCAGGAATGTGGAGGTGAGGAAGTTTTGTTTCCAACTCAATTTTTTCTCAAATTTTCATGTTTTCATCCATACTTTCTTGCATGAACATGTTACAAATCCTCATTTTTCAATTTCAATTTCAAAAAAAATCTTAATCCAAAAAAAATCTTTCTTCAACTTCTTTTCAAATCATTTTCAAAATTCATATATCTTTTTAATTTCCTTTCAAATCTTTTTCAAAACTCATCTATCTTTCTAATATCTTTTCAAATATTTTTCAACTCATCATACTATCTTTTCAAATTTATATTTATCTTTTTCAAAACTCTATCATATTTTTTCAATTTTAAAATTACATCTTTTGCGTATCATACTTATCTTTTCTAAATCATATCTTCTCTCATATCTTTTTTTCAAAATTTTCGCCCACCCCCTACTTTTAAATTCCCATTCGGCCTCCCCCTCTCCTCCACTGCTCGAATTTGACTCTCCTCCTATTCCTCTCATTTCCTTTCTTTTGCTTGAGGTCAAGCAAACCACTAAGTTTGGTGTGTTTTTCGTGATCACTGGGCTAAGATTCACCAAGATCATGGCTCATAAGGGAAAACAAACTACTCCAAGAGGCAATAAAGAGAACACTCCAAAACCACTTTGGAATCAAGAGAGGTTCTTAACCAAAGAACATGCGGACCATTACCACAAAATAATGGGTCTAAGGTCAGTGATCCCGGAAGTTAAATTCGATCTAAAAGAAGACGAATATCCGGAGATCCAAGAGCATATTCAAAACAGGGGCTGGGAAATTCTAGCTAATCTTGAGATAAAGGTGGGTAGAAACATGGTTCAGGAATTCTACTCAAATCTGTGGCAAATAGATAAGCAGAGAATGACTGGAACCGCCTTCTATACCTTTCGAACTATGGTCAGAGGGAAGATTATTTACTTCGACCTGGACAGAATAAGAGAGGACTTCAAGCTGCCTCAACTACAAGATGATCCAAAATTCTTTAGTAGGAGAATGGTGAGATTAGATAAGCATTTGGACCAAGTTCTAGAGGACATATGCCACCCTGGAACCAAGTGGATAACCAACACAAAGGGTGTCCCAAACCAACTCAAGAGAGGAGATCTCAAACCAGTCGCTAGGGGCTGGCTGGACTTCATTGAGCGTTCTATACTGCCCACCAACAACCGCTCTGAAGTCACTGTCAAAAGAGCAGTGATAATACATTGCATTATGCTGCGGAACGAAGTGGAGATTCATCATCTGATCTCTTTTGAGCTTTACACAATTGCAAACAAGAACTCCACTGACGCCAAATTGGCTTACCCAAGCTTAATCTCTCTTCTATGTAAAGATGCTGGGGTAAAGATGGGAGTGGACGAATATATCTCAGTCGAGCACCCAATCACCAAAAAGTCAATGGAAGGACAACAAGTGCAAGATAACTCCATCAAAAGGAGGGCGCAGGAGTTCCTCCCAAAAATCCCTCAGATTGACTACTGGACCCGCCTAGAAGCATCTGTCACCAAGCTGCAAGAAGCTATGGATCAACTTAAGGAAGAACAGCAATATCAAAATAGCATGCTTTGCAAACTGCTTAAGGAATAAGAAAAACAAGGGCGTGAGCTACAGGAGCTGAAGCGCCAGAAGCTCTCCCTTGAGGGACCAGACACCCCACAGATTGAAAGAGCATCCATCTCCCAAAATAAAGGTTGTTGAGTCCTAATCTTAAATATGTGATAACTTTTATTATTAGAAACCTATCTTAAGAATTATATGAGTATTAGTAATTAGGGTCCTTATTTTTATTTTTTTATTTTTTTTCTATCTCCAAGTAAGCTATAATTTATTGATAATTTGAAAAACCATAAAGGCGAAAAAGAGAAAGAAAGAAAAAGAAGAAGCAAGTAGAAAAAGTCAATAGCCCTTTAAACCAAAAGGCAATGGTAAAAAGGATCCAAGCCTTTGAGCACTAATGGATAGGAGGGCCTCAAAGGAATAAAATCTTGGCGTAAGCGGCTAAATCAAGCTATCCCTAACCATGTGCTTGTGGCATGAAAGTCCAAGTGAAAAGCTTGAGAATGAGTGGTTAAATTCGTGATCCAAAACAAAAAGAGCGTGCTTAAGAACTTTGGACACGTCTAGCTGGGGACTTTAGCAAAGCTGAGTCACAATCTGAAAAGGTTTACCAAGTTATGTGTCTGTGGCATTTATATATCCGGTGGTAATACTGGAAGACAAAGTGCTTAGGGCCACGACCAAGACTCATAAAGTAGCTGTGTTCAAGAATCAACATACTGAACTAGGAGAATCAACAACACTATCTAAAATTCTAAGTTCCCATAGATGCCAATCATTCTGAGCTTCAAAGGATGAATTGAGATGCCAAAACTGTTTAGGAGCAAAAAGCTACTAGCCCCGCTCATCTAATTAGAATATGAGCTTCACTTAAAACTCTGAGATGTATTACCTCTTGATCTTCTTTTTATCCTATTTTATTTATCTAGTTGCTTGAGGACAAGCAATAGTTTAAGTTTGGTGTTGTGATGAGCGGATAGGATCTAGCTACTTTTTAGTATATTTTTATTAGTTTTTATGCAAAAATCATATTTCTGGACTTTACTACGATTTTGTATATTTTTCTATGATTTTAGATATTTTCTGGCTAAAATTGAGGGACCTGAGCAAAAATCTGATTCAGAGGCTGAAAAAAGACTGCAGATGCTGTTGGATTCTAACCTCCCTGCACTCAAAATGGATTTTCTTGAGCTACAAAAGTTCAATTGGCGTGCTCTTAACTCCGTTGGAAAGTAGACATCTTGGGATTTCTAGCAATATATAATAGTCCATACTTTGCTCGAGTTGTGATGACGCAAACTGGTGTTTAACGCCAATTTTCTACCCTATTCTGGCGTTAAACGCCAGAAACAAGATACAAGCTGGAGTTAAACACCCAAATTCGCACAAAAACTGGAGTTAAACGCCAAGAATAGCCTCTACACGTGAAAGCTTCTTTGCTCAGCCCAAACACACACCAAGTGGACCCCGGAAGGGGATTTCTGCACTATCTATCTTAGCTTACTCATTTTCTGTAAACCTAGGTTACTAGTTGAGTATAAAAACTACTTTTAGAGATTCATTCATTATCTCATGACATTTTACATCTGAATTTGTATCTTCTATGGCATGAGTCTCTAAACCCCATGGTTGGGGGTGAGGAGCTCTGCTGTATCTCGATGAATTAATGTAATTACTTCTGTTTTCTATTCAATCACGCTTGTTTCGATTCTAAGATATTCATTCGAACTTCAACATAATGAATGTGATGATCTGTGACACTCATCACCATTCTCAACTTATGAATGCGTACTTGACAACCACCTCCGTTTTACCTTAGATTGAGTGTGTATCTCTTAGGTTCCTGGTTCACGAGTTTGATTGCTTCTCCTGACAACAAAGTGATCAAATCCATGAAACCAGAGTCTTCGTGTTATAAGCTAGAATCAATTGGCGGCACTCTTGAGATATGGAAAGTATAAACCTTGTCTGTGGTATTCCGAGTAGGATCTGGGAAGGGGTGACTGTGACGAGCTTCAAACTCACAAATGCCGGGCGCAGTGACAATGTGTAAAAGGATTAATGGATTTTATTCCAACACGAGTGAGAACTGACAGATGATTAGCCATGCGGGAAACCATAGAGGACCTTTTTTACTGAAAGGATGGATGGTAGCCATTGACAACAGTGATCCACCAACATACAGCTTGCCATGGAAGGAACCTTGCGTGTGTGAAGAAGACAACAGTAGGAAAGCAGAGAATCAGAAGACAGAGCATCTCCAAAACCTCAACCTGTTCCTCATTACTGAATCACAAGTACTTTTTATTCCATGTTATTTACTCTCCATAAACAAAATCATTTTTATCATTAATCTTCTGATTAAGAGTTACAAGATAACCATAGCTTGCTTCAAGCCAACAATCTCCGTGGGATCGACCCTTACTCACGTAAGGTATTACTTGGACGACCCAGTGCACTTGCTGGTTAGCTGCACGAAGTTGTGTATCACAATTTTGTGTACCAAAGCCTCTTCCCCCACACCTTAAATATGCATTCCTTGGTGAAGAGGATAGCTTTCCAGTGATTATAAACTCAGTCTTAAGTGAAGAAGAAGAAGGCAACCTTCTTGCTGTATTGAAAGCCCACAAAGATGCATTGGGGGTGGACCATTGATGATTTGAAAGGCATAAGCCCTGCCATATGCATGCACAAGATACTATTGGAGGACAATTCCAAACCAGTGGTTCAACCTCAGAGAAGGCTAAACCCCACAATAAAAGAAGTTATTCAGAAAGAATTGATGAAGTTATAGAATGCGAGGATCATCTATCCTATTTCTGATAGCTCATGGGTGGGCCCAATTCAAGTAGTGCTAAAGAAAGGTGGGATGACTGTCATTGTTAATGAGAAGAATGAGCTCATTCCCACAAGAACAGTGACAGGATGGAGGATGTGTATTGATTATAGAAGGTTGAATGATGCCACAAAAAAAGACCACTTTCCCCTCCCCTTCATTGACCAAATGCTTGAAAGATTGGCCGGCCATGCTTATTACTGCTTCCTTGATGGATATTCTGGTTACAATCAAATAATGGTTGACCCTATGGATCAGGAGAAAACTTCATTCACCTGTCTCTTTGGGGTCTTTGCATATAGAAGAATGCCATTCGGGTTGTGTAATGCCCCAGCTACCTTCCAGAGATGCATGCTATCAATCTTCTCAGATATGGTAGAAAAGTTTTTTGAAGTTTTTATGGATGACTTCTCTATTTTTGGTGACACTTTCAATACTTGCTTGCATCATCTTACCCTAGTCTTGAAAAGATGACAAGAAACTAATTTGGTTTTAAATTGGGGAAAATGCCATTTTATGGTGCCCGAAGGAATTGTTCTTGATCACAAAGTTTCAAAAAAAAGGGGATAGAAGTTGATAAGGCAAAGGTAGAAATCATAGAGAAACTTCCTTTACCAACTAATGTGAGAGCTGTTAGAAATTTCTTAGGGCATGCTGGATTCTATAGAAGATTCATCAAGGATTTTTCAAAAATAGCCAAACCACTGAGCAATCTGCTAGTGGTTGACAATCCTTTTACTTTTTATGAAAACTGTAAGCATGCCTTTGAAATTTTAAAAACTAGACTCACCACAGCACCAATCATCACACCCCCGAATTGGAAATTGCCTTTTGAACTTATGTGTGATGCAAGTGATTTTGCTATTGGTGCTGTGCTGGGACAAAAGAAAGGTAACTTGCATCATGTCATTTATTATGCAAGCAAAGTATTGAATGAAGCATAGAAAAACTACACCACAACAGAGAAGGAATTATTAGCTGTGGTTTATGCATTTGATAAGTTTAGATCATACTTGATTGGATCTAAGATTGTAGTTTATACTGACCATGCTGCCCTTAAGTATTTGATGTCAAAACAGGATGCCAATCCAAGACTCATCAGATGGATATTGCTCCTACAAGAGTTTGACATTGAAATAAAAGATAGAAAAGGGAGTAAAAATCAAGTTGCTAATCACTTATCAAGGCTGCCACAAGAAACAAATCAAGAAGCTTCACATCCAGTGAACGAAAGCTTTCCAGATGAACACCTTTTGCACATCCAACAAGCCCCTTGGTTTGCAGATATTGCAAACTATAAGGTTGGAAGGAAGATTCTACAAGAATTCACCAAGCAACAAGTGAAGAAGCTGCTCAATGAAGCCAAGAAATTCTTATGGGATGAACCATTCTTATTCAGCAGGTGTCTAGATGGAATAATTAGGAAATGTGTTCCTGAGAATGAAATGAAAGATATATTGTGGCATTGTAATAATTCAGCCTATGGTGGTCACTTTGGACCAGAAAGGACGGCTGCCAAGGTACTCCAAAGTGGATTTTATTGGCCAACCATATTTAAGGATGCCAGGGAATTCGTCCATCTATGCAATGAGTGCCAGAGAGCTGAAGGATTGACAAGAAAGAATGAGATGCCTCAAAACTACATCCTAGAGGTAGAACTCTTTGATCTTTGGGGCATAGATTTTATGGGCCCTTTTCCACCTTCATACTCCTTCAAATACATACTTATGGCAGTAGAGTATGTCTCAATGTGGGTGGAAGCCATAGCAATAACCATATGTGATGCACAAATTGTCCTTCAATTTCTTAAGAAGCACATTTTTACTAGATATGGAGTGCCTAAGGGTCTTGCCAGTGATGGTGGTAGCAATTTTTGTAACAAACAAATGGAGAAACTACTTCACAAATACGGGGCGATGCATAAAGTAGCCACACCATATCATCCACAGACCAATGGCCAAGTAGAGCTTGCAAATAGGGAGTTGACGATGATTTTGGAGAAAATAGCGAGGACTACAAGAAAGGATTGGGCCAGAAAAATAGAAGATGCTCTCTGGGCATACCGGACGACATTTAAAACTCCTATTAGGAAATCACCTTTTCAGTTGCTGTATGGAAAATCATGTCACCTCCCTGTAGAGCTAGAACATAAATCTTACTGGGCCACTAAACTCCTAAACCTTGATTCTCAAGCAGCAAGAGAGAAGAGGCTACTACAACTGAATGAGTTAGATGAGTTCAGGTTGGACGCTTATGAAAATGCCAAGATATACAAGGAAAAAGCTAAGAGATGGCATGACTAGAGAATCTCAAAGAAAGAGTTCAGACCAGGATAGCAAGTGCTCGTGTATAACTCCAGACTCAAGGTTTTTCCTGGCAAACTCAAGTCCAAATGGACTGGCCCATACCTGGTGACAAAGGTCCTCCCTTATGGAAGCCTTGAACTTCTGAATGAAGCAACAAAGGACATTTTCATGGCAAACATTCACAGGGAAAAGCATTACTTGGGAGGCCATTGGGACAAAGAAGAAAGCATTCATGAGCTGGGATGAACAAGGACGAAGAACGTCAAGCTAATGACGATAAAGAAGTGCTTGTTGTGAGGCAACCCAACCTGAGGTAGTTTTTTTCATTGCTATTTCAATAAAAGGTGGAGTAGATCTCTCTGTATTGAAAGGAGCTAAGTTTGGTGTTGCACACCAAAATAACTTAAGAGTGAATGTATGATTCTAAGTTTGGTGTTCCACCAAAAGTCTCCTTAAGAACTCATTACACTCTTCTGCAAGATCTATCACTAGCTCCAAACAATCAGAGAAACTACTCAACACCTGTTTAATTTCTAGCATCTGATTTATTTCCTTCAAAAGAACAAGGATTCATATAACTGATGCATCATAGACAGAAGCAAGGGACTAAGTTTGGTGTTCCCTCACCAAAGTAAGTTCAAGGACCTACAATAATTCATGCATGCTAACCATCTACCGAAGTTCTTGGAAAACAAGCAACTTCCAATAGTTGTGCAGAAAAAGTATTCAGCCTCTTGAATGAATAGTACATCATCGCCAAAAGAAATGCAAAAATCATAAGTGATGATGACAAAAGGGAAGCTTGAAGACACTCCTGAGAGGTTGTATTATCGCAAAATTTATTTTGCTTTGAAATATTCTGAATCAGAAGTTTATGTATACCTTGCTGATTAATTCAATTAGTGCGAATTTGGATGTCTGCTAATTGCTCTAGTTTAAATGCTTGTTTTCATTTTCATTGACTTGAATACATGTCTTGTTTCCCCTCTGCATAAATAAGAGAAGATGAGCAAAATAGAGAGTAAGTGTCCAATGTGGTAGGAATAAGAATAGAGTTCAGTGGTGGTAATTCCTTGATTAGTTGTTGAGCTCAATAATAAAAGCTGCAAGATGGAATACATCTTTCAAGTATAGACTTAGTTGCTGTTGTAAAGCCTTCAATTAATAAGTATCCTTGGAAAAAGAAGAAGTCAGAAGAAAGAAATGCCAAGAATTGGCAAGAAAAAAAATGAAAAGAAACAAATAACACGACTAGACACCAATAGCTTATACCTTAGGACATATGCCTGTGGTGCTTTTTGTACTAGGATCTGCTTGGACAATTAGGTTCTAAGGAGTATTTTAAAACTTGGTAACTTGGGTTGATTAATCTGGGATTATCAACCGAAAGTCCATTATCAAGAGCAACCTAGTTACAAGGCATTTAGTAACCCAAAGAGGTACTCGGCATCAATGTTCCTAAGAAGAAGTGTGAGCCAAGTGTCTGTAGTGAAAAAGTTTTGAGAAAAATTGAGCCAAAAGGCTACTGCAACACTTGACACTGAGCTACCATTAAGAAATAAGTTTCTGAAGCAAAATAAAGAAGGAAAAATCTAACAGGGATCAACAAAAGAACAAGGCATTATAGCAGCAACTCTAGTTAATCCTCAAAGAGACATTTCACAATTGGAAGCTGATAATAATTGAGCTGCATTCTGTCTGCATAAAGCCCCATGAACCAAATTCAATTATCTGCTGAATAAGGACATATGCTTCTCTGTTTTCTTTCATTTATTCTCATGTTTTAGTGCTTGTTTGGGGACAAGCAAGATTTAAGTTTGGTATTGTGATGACAAGTCATCTTATGCTAGTTCCACAAGCATTTTTCATCTGTTTCATTAGGTTTTATACACATTCTTGCACAATAAGTAAGTGATTGGAGTGGAATTTCATGTTTATCTTGATTTAATCAAACATAATTAATTTTATACAAAATCATGAGATTTATGCAAGAATCAAATAATTATAATAAACGATGCAATTTCTTATGATTTTGGTGAGACTTTGATTTCTTGTTTGATTGATTTTAGGTGACAAAATAGGGAGGAAGATATGCATTCTAGGGCAACGCTACATTCAATTAGGGAACGCTACGCTCAGTAGCGATGCGCACACGCACAAGGCGCCTACGTGTCAGCAATGACTTTTGAAGATCCACGTGCACGCACGCATGACGCGTACGCATGGATGTGCTTGGCGCTCATTTACAAAGAAAGCACTACGTTAAATTAGTGAACATTTTCCGGCATTTTAAGGTTGGGATTGGAAGTTTTGCACCCGACGCGCACGTGTCGATGGAGCACCGAGATAAAGCACGCGCAGAGGACGCACATGCGTGGGAGCGTTCATGGCGCGAACGTAGCGCTCATTTAACGAACGCTATCAAGGACGCGCACACGCAGAGGACGCGTATGCGTGAGTAAGTGAATGCTGCGCTCAATTTGCCAACTCTATGTTCTCCTAGACGCAGCAACCCAGCACCATCTCTGACCCACTCCATGAGAAGGCCAAAAAGCCCATTCCAAGTACTAGAGGACTAGATTAGAAAGTGTATAAATAGGAGAAGATTTGATTTCATTGGGGTTCAGCCTAGAGATTTTCTTTTCATATCTTTTTAGTCTCTCTTTAGAATTTTTAGATCGAAGTTCTGTTTTATTTTGTTCTTCATCTTTTGGATGATTTTCTTTTCTATTTTTGTCTTACTTGAGCTATGATGAACTAAACCCCAAATTCATTAGGGGGAGGAGCTCTACTGTAATTCCAATGAATCAATGAAATTCTTCTTCTTCTAAATTCATTTCTGTAGCAATTGGGTATCTTCTGCTTTGTTTGTGAATTATTGACTCTGAAAGGGGGTTTAATTCAGTGAATGTGGGTGTGAGCCTCGAAAGGGGAATCACCTTCATTTGAACTGAAGCTCTGTCCAACACAATTCTCATTATCAACACTATTCGGGAGGAATTGAGATTTTGAGAATTTGTGTGGCTTATAGATAAGAGAATGTGCTTTAAATCTTCTCATGACAATTAGATCAAGGAATTGGCAAGATTGATTGTGATTAGAGAGATTGGGTTGGCAAGGAATTGGGATCCAATTAATTTCAATCCGCTATAGATCTACTTAAATGATTGAGAAAGGAGTTGAGACTAATTGATTCAGGCAGGATTACAGTACCTCCAATCCCTGATGAACCACTTTCTCTGAATTTCCATTTAGATTTCTTTGCAATCTATAGTCTCTAGTTCAGTTCTAATTTCCCACACCCAAATCCCTTTATTGTTCATGCAATTTAAGTTATCTACCAATTTAGATTCTGCAATTTAATTTCCTTGCACTTTATAATTCCGTATTTACTTTTCTTGCAATTTAAGCTTCAGCTCTTTTACTTGCTTACACTTTAAGTTACAGTCTATTTAATTTTCTGCTATTTACTTTCATGCCAATTTACCTTTAGCATTTCCAGTTTCTTTCAATTTACTTTCGGTTAAGTCAATGCCACTCAATTCTTCAATATTCGCTTAACTAAATTCATCACCTAACTAAAGTTGCTTGATCCAATCAATCCTTGTGGGATCGACCTCACTCTTGTGAGTTTACTACTTGATGAGACCTGGTGCACTTGCCGGTTAGTTTGTGCGAAAATCTATTTCCACGCCATCAGAGGGTTGAAGTATGCGAGGTGAATTCAGGGGTAAAATAAGGGTTGGTGAAAATTGAAATGGTGAATTTAGGGAAATGAAAAAAATGACATCTTCGGCATCGATTTTATACATTAAATCTATACCATCCATTTAATTTGAAAAAGTGATTAAGACCGTTTAAATTTATCGACGACAAAATGTGTCGATATTTTAAATAATAAAATAGACGCTACGTTTGTCGATTTTTAAATAAAAGTATTCTTAGCTCACAATTCGTCGATAATATGTTGATAATGAGAAGACTGTTAAAGGATTACCAAAAAATCGACGACTTTGCTGTCGATTTCAATATATTTTATTTTTAATTATCTTTTTTAATAATATCGACAACAAGCCGTCGAAAAATATCGACGGGAGAGATATCTGTCAATTTTTAGCGTAGAAAAATACACATTTTCTTGTAGTGCTTTGTAAGCCATTTTTTTAGCCTTTTAATTCTCCTTTGTTCTCATTTTAAGCACATCATTCACCCTAAGTGAAAGACCATTATGTCCTTGAATTGTATCTTTGATTAGCTTGGGTTTGAGTGTGTGTGTTATTCAAGTGTGGGAGGAATTTGTGGGAAAACATTGGTAGTTAGTTTGTTTTGGGTGTTCATTGAAAAATAATTTGGAAAAATGGGTAAACACTCATGCATCTATTACTTGAAACATATGCATCTCTCTTTGTTGATAAAAGAAAAATTTTGGTGTATATACCTTTTGAAAAAAAAGAAGAAAGGAAAAGAAAAAAAAATGATAATAAGAATGTAAATAAGGATGCATAGGTAGTTGAATTGAAAAGAAAAAAAAAGCATGAGTGAATGTGAAAAAGGGATAAATGGGTAGTTAGGTTGCTTTGTTATGCATATAGGATGATATAGGATTAGGTGGGATACTGGAGCTAATCAAAGATCCAATCCACTAGTCCACTTAACCATATTAATCCTACCTTTACCCTAGTCCCATTACAACCCTCAAAAGTCCTCATGATATTTGCATTCATTCATCAAATATTAGTTGATTGTTAGATGACTTGCAAATCTTTGAGAAACAAGATTAAAGGAGAATTGAGTGATTAAGCCCTACACACTGAGCGATTAGAGTGTAAACACATCCGGTAAGGGGTTCGATCGCTCAATTCTATGTTTCCATCCCTTATCTTATGTCTTCTTGCAAGTTGTTGAACTTAATTTTGGAAACTTCAAATCAAATCCTTGGACATTGATCATATTGTTATATTTGCTTTGTCTTGGCCCCAAGGTTTTATTTTGGATTGATTGAGATTCTCTTGTTTGTTTTTACCAACTTCAATAGGAACCATAGTATAGATATAGATAGATAGCATTTAGTATAGTTGCATGCATATAAGTAGTTGCATTGAATAAATTGTGTACCCTTTCATTCATCTTCCTTGGTTGTGTTTATCATGAGGACATGATATTGTTTAAGTGTGAGGGAATTGATGAATCCCTATTTGACAATATATTTCGGGTTGATTTGAGTAGATTTCATCATATAAACCACATTTATGCATCTAAATAGCATGCTTTTGAGATTTCTTCCTAAAATGTGCTTAAAAGTGAAAACATGCTCTTTTATGCTTAATTTAGTCTTTTATTCACTTTAATCCCATTTGGTGCCTTGATGTATTTGTTGAGTGATTTTATGTTTTTAAGGCAAGTATGGGTTGAAGAAGTGAGGAAAAAAGCATGCAAAAGGGAAGAAACCATGAAGAAATGGAGTTTGGACATTCCAGCATCCGTGCGTGCGCACAAGCAACGTGTGCGCGCACACAAGCGCGAGCTCAGCAACACGTACGCATGACCCACGCGTACGCGTGGGTGTGAATTTTGTCCGGTGACGCGTACGCGTCACCCGTGTCACCTGAGCTCATTAATTGTAAATTGCTGGGGGCAAATTCTGGGCCTCCAAAACCCAGTCCAACTCATTTCTGGAGTTATTTGAGGCCAAAGTGAAGAGGAATGAAGAGGGAGCAATTAGGTTTAGCTTTTACATGCTTTTCTCTTAGTTTTCTGGAGAGAGAAGCTCCCCCCTCTCTCTAGAATTAGGTTAGGTTTAGTTAATTTCTCTTTAATTTCAGCTTTTAATTCTTGTTCTAGTGTAGATTCATTTATGTTTTCATGTTCCTTTATCTTTTTCTTCTTCATTTCTCTTGTTATTTCCCTTATTTTGTCATTTTTATGTTATGAGCACTCTTTATTAATTTTAATTCCAATTAATGCAAATTTAAGTTTCCATGTCATTATTGCTTTCTTTAGTTGTTATTATGATTTTCTTACTTTTGGTAGTTAGATTTTATTTTTAAAGCAATTTAATATTATTTTATTTTCATGCACACCAAGTGTTTGATAAAATGCTTGGCTTAGTTTTTACTTAGTTTTTCCTCACTATTGGCTTAGAATTGATGACTTTGGTGACCCTTGAGTCATTGATGTCCATTCTTGTTGATACATTAGAGTAGTTAATTGATTTGGTTTCTCTTGACTCTAAGTGACCCATTAATAGTGTTGACTAGGACTTAGGGGTTGGAATTAACTATACCTATTTGACTTATCTTCGATGTAAGGTTGACTAAATAGGATTAACTCTTCATAATCATCATGTGTTTGTGGTCAATGGCTAGGATAGGTAACCTTAGCTCTCAATTACTAGCCAAGAGGTTTCTTGCATTTCCATTTTACTTTCCTTGCTTTAATTGTTTTGATTTTTATTGCTTTGACTTTTAATTTCTTGCTTGATCATTTAATTCCTTGCTATTTACAATTCCTTGCTTTTTGCATTCCCAATCCCCAATTCCTCCCTAATAGCCAATGCTTGGGCACCTTAATTGCAACTCCTAGGGAAGACGACCCAGGAGGCTAAATACTCTCGGTCTATAATTGTTTGGATTGTTACTATCTTTTAGATTTAAATTTGATTGGGAATTAATTGTTGATTTGGACAATACTTGCAACGAAAGGAACTCTATTTTGTGAAAATCTAGATCAATGATAAATTCTCATCATCAATGCTTTTATGCTTCTTTATTGCTTGTTTGGTTGTCTTAACCTACAAGTTTTCTTTGAAGTATTTCAAGCACGCTAGAATGACTGAAGTGCACCCTTCTTTTGTGTAATCGTGACATAGCTCTCTATGCTAGTGTGTGTGTCCTAAACCGCATGTAACTTAGAACTCACACACTATTCTTCCTTAATGTCACACTAATTCACTCACTCAATTCTAGTGATTCTTACCTCATTCCAACAATCCATGCTTCCTTGCTTGTGCATTTACTTGTCTTATTATATCTTGTTTCCTTTTGCTCAGGATGAGTCATCATAAGCAAAAACAAAAGCGAAAGAAAGAACACGCAGCAGCCGGTTGATCCACCGGCTGAAGGTGGCAATCCGGAAAGTCACCGTACCCCCTTGCTCATCTTTGAATGGACCGAGGACGGTGCAAATTTTAAGTGTGGGGAGGTCGTCCGACCAATCGGCATTTTTGGGTGACAATTTTCTAATACCAATACTTTTGCATTTCATTTTTAGGTCATTTAGAATTTTTTGTTGCATTTTCTTGTTTTACATATATATAATAAGCTTAGTCAAAAAAATAAAATTTTCCAAGGATTTTATTTATAGGGCACCCCAATTGATTTGAGAAAAAAAACTTTTAGAACTTGCTTGAACTATACATTGTGGTACATGATTTTTGCGCTAAGAACACATAAGCATGTGAGATTTTGAGCCTAATTGTGTGGTTACATCATATAACCACTATATTCATTCTTGCGTGTATTATTCTCTTTCTATTATTGCAATCTTTGATTTGTTTGATTCTTTATGTCCATTCTTTTGTGTATGAATGCACTTATATGATTGAGGCCATCGTTTCAAATAGCTCACTTACCTAAATAGCCTACCTTTTATCTTCCATTGTTAGCCAACTTTGTGTAAAACCCGGTTAATTAACGGCTAATTAACCCATAAATGAGAATTTATTCTAGAAAGCCTAAAATGTGATTTTTATGGCTAAATGTGATAGAGGAGACTGAGACGAGAATTTTGGTACCAATTTCATAGAATTCGGACCAAGATTGGACCGAACGGGCCAAACCGGGCCAACCGGACCCAAAGTGGGCCCTTGGCCCAACATAACTAAACCAAAACCCTAGTTTTCAGCACTCTCTCTCCTCACACAACACCAAACACGCTGAAAAAGAGAGGAAATGGGGGAAGAACACTCTCTCAAACCTCTATCTCTCACTTGATCTTCAAACCACCATAACTTTTGATCTAGAGCTCCGATTGCCGCTCTGTTTGTGGCCACGCGTTCACCGCGGAGAGCTCTACAAAACCCATACAACTAATCTTGAGGTAAGCCACGTGTTTCTGTTCGAAATTCCAGCCCTTATTTTCGAGTTTCATGGGTAAAATGTTGAGATTTTGGGTTCTTTGATGTTATAGGACCCAACTCTCTTGAAGGAGAAGGTTAATCTTGTCTCCTTGGACCTTGGGTGTGGTAAGATTCTCAACCCTAGTGTAATTTTGTTGTTCTATGATGTTTGGGTTTTGAGATGTTGTGTATGGGTATGATGGTTGTGGCTTAGGTTGTGTATGTGTGGATATTGGAGCTTGATTGGTGACTTTGAAAAGCTTGGAAAGGGTTTGGTGGTGAAAAATCTGTTCTTGGAGGTGTTGAGGCCTTGAGAGCTTGTGGATAAGTGGTTTAGAAGTGCTCCGGGGGAGCTTGGGAAAATCGGCTAAGGTATGGTTTCGGTTTCCCGTATCTAATATGTAATGTGGTAGGAAATACTTAGGCTAGAGGCCCTAAGATAGGCATTGAATGGTTGAAGTTGTTAAATGATTGAGATATATGATGTGGTCATATATGTGATGATGATTATTGATGCCTTAATGGTATGATGTATGAGAAGTATGCATGTTGTGATATGTGCTTGATGATTGGTTATGGTTGAGTTGTGGGTTGAACCATGTTGATGGTGAGTATAATGTTGATTGTGTACAATAATGATTTATTGGAATTGGTGTTGTTGAGAATTGGCATGAGGAATAGTATATGATATGTCAATGTGTTTGAGTTTGAGCCACTTGCGTGAAGTGGGGTAAAATGATGAGATAGTGATTTTGGTAAATTGTGGTAATGTATCAATGTGTGAGTTGAGAAGGCTTGATGTTGAATTTGATATATTTTGATTGATTTCAAAGAAAAGGGATGAACTTGGCATGTTTTGATTGGTTTTGAAAAGAGTTGGAAATGGCTTGTTTTGAAAATGGCACTTTGTGGTTTTGTATGAAAATATGGTTTTTGGGCACACTTTGGCGGGACATAACTTGGACTACGGATCTCTGTTTTGTACCAAATCTGTTTAGAAATGAAATTGGATCCGGGATG
The DNA here is from genome assembly GCF_014773155.1 of Arachis stenosperma. Classification (NCBI taxonomy): domain Eukaryota; kingdom Viridiplantae; phylum Streptophyta; class Magnoliopsida; order Fabales; family Fabaceae; genus Arachis; species Arachis stenosperma. The sequence continues at coordinate 88,190,861 of NC_080386.1, forward strand.
TCCATGCCGTTCAAAGAACGGGTGAGAAACGATTTAAAATGAGGAAGTTATGTCCGTTGGAAGATTGGGGTTTAAATCTGTGAATTCTGCAGCTTTTAACTTAGAAAATTTTTAGCAGAATGACCCCTTGCGCGTGGGAGCACTTGGCGCGTACGCGCCGATCTTCCAGAAAACGCCATCCACGCGTGCGCGTGATGTGCGCGGGCACGCCGATTGTGCTGCACCCAATGCCCAGCCATTTTCCAGAGAGTTATGCCAGAACTGTGCCAGTGTTGTGCCTGGGGCACGAGAACACCCGCGCGTACGCGTGGTTGACGCGTGCGCGTCGATTGGCAAATTTTTAATCCACGCGTTAGCATGCATGACGCTTGCGCGTCGATGAGTTTTCGAGGCCATCCACGCGTGCGCGTGGAGTGCGCGTACGCGTGGCCCTATTTTCATCCCAAAGTTGATTTTTGAGTTTTAAAAGCCAAATCTCATACTCCTAAGCCTCCGATCTCACCATTTATGTCTTAAATCATTATGATATACCTAGCATGAGGAAAAGGGCTAGTGAATGTGGTAACTTGCGAGTGAAGCAAGGGGGAAATATGTATGATCATTGAGGATCAAAGATGATTATGTGAGATGCGGAGAATGGCGGTGGAGGTGCTTGTTATGCCATGGGCCGAAGGGCCGTAAATGTTAATGAATTGGCTGGTTATGGATTTAACCGTGAGCCGGATGGCTAGATTATTGCCGTGTGACGGCGGAGCCATGTTTATGGCTAAGTATAAATGCATATATGCTGTTGAATGAATTGTGAATGTTTGCACTTCCACCATCGGAGATGAGGGTTTCCCTGGGTAGTAGCAGTGGCTAGCCACCACGTGCTCCAGGTTGAGACTCGATGCTCTGTTAACCCTATGTCGTAAGTGTGGCCGGGCACTGTGAAAGGCCTGGATGAGCTCGCCCCCGTAAATATTCACCAGTGAGGGTGATGGAAATGGATCATGTTTATGATCAAGTTTATAATGAGTATAACTCGAGTTGGGGATGCGCGACAGAGGGACAGTCCAATGGTTAGCGACCAGGACTTGTCGGGTTGGCTCTATAACCGACAAGATGATATCATCGGCCACTAGGGACAGGAATTCATCATATGCATACTATGTGAATTGTTTGAGATTGCCTATTTGACTGCATATTACTTGCTAATTGTCTAAATGCTTTAACTGTTCCTATTTGTATATTCTTTGTTTGATATAACTGTGTTTGCTACATTATATCCTACTGGTGGTTGGGAGGTTTGAAGGAATTGGAAAGGGAAGTATTAGTTAGACTGGAAAATCTTTAGTCAGATGCCCTAATATGGTTTAGCTTGTTTATAAGCTTTGATATTATCTGGAGGAAGTTCTAGGATTGCCTTTGGCTTTCCTCTATTATTATGTATTATATATGTGGAAGCTGTTACCATGCTGGGGACCTCTGGTTCTCACCCATGCGGATTTTGTGGTTTTCAAATGCAGGACGTGAGGGTTCCCGCTGAGGCATGCTAGAGACTTCTAGATTTACGAAGATCCTTTGTTCTCGGGACTATGTTTCGGTTTATATGTTTTGCTTAGATACTTTTATTTCCATTAAATAATACAAACTGTGATAACTCCTCTTATGGGAGATCTTGGAGAATAAGTTTTATGTATTTGTGTCCCTTTGGGTTTCCTTTGGGGTTTTCCTTATTTTATCATATGTATATATTGCTATGCTTGGACCGGTTATCTTCGCAGCCGGATCTTGAGTCTTGATATTCCTGTTTTTGAACACTCCTTTGTATATATATAATCTCGCGTTGGTTATCCTTGTTCATTACGTTATCGATCGGAGTGTTGCGCTTTTGAGTTGCGATTTTTGTTTACCCCTTTTTCTACAAAGGCTCCTAGTTATAATCAATCATTCATACTACTATACGTACTAAATTTTTATTTTAGAGGTCGTAATACCTTGCCATCTCTGAATTATGACTTAAGCATAAGACTTTGTATGGTAGGGTGTTACATTATGGTATCAGAGCAGTTCGTTCCTGTAGAGCCTAAGGGATGGACTGATTATGCTTCTGTGCATTCTCTGTGTGTGTGTTATGTGCTATTAGTATATCTGCTTGATATAATTGGCATAAACGTTCATGAGCATGCATTTGGGACTTTGAAGCACTAGACTTCCGATATTGAGACTGATCAACTTAATATCGATTGTTTGGTGTGTATAGGAACCAGATGGCGCCTCGTGGACGCGATAGAGGTAGTGTGAGAGGTCGTACGAATGCTCGTGCGCCGGAGAATAACTCGAATAACCTGGTAGACCTTATGGCGGCATTGGGGAACATGGCTGCGGCTATGTGGGCCACTGCAGAGGCTCTTGGACAACAGATGAGCAACCATGGCAACGACGGAAATGGAGCTCAGGGACCAATAGAGATCAGAACTTCCGTTGTGTTGGTGAACAAGTGTGGGGTTGCTGAAGAGTATGTGAAGAAGACAGCTGCTGAGAGAGGGAGTCACAAGGGATCATTCCCACGGAACCGAGAGAAGAGCTTTGCACCTAGAGGTCTGCCTTTCAAGAGGAGAGGTTCCTTTAGGAAGACCAGCAACAACAACTCCCAATGTAAAAGGTTTGGGAAGCAACCTCAGAATGATCAAGTTTGTACTAGGTGTGGAAGTCACCATCCGGGAGCACCATGCAAGGCCGGATGGGGTTTGTGCTACAATTGTGGAAAGGCAGGACATAAGCTCCCATGGTGTCCAGAGCGGCAGAAGCAAGGTGCTGGGAGAGCACAACAAACTGGTCGGGTGTTCACCACCTCAGCTGTGGGTGCAGAGGGATCCGAGACACTCATTCGAGGTAACTGTGAAATGGCTAGTCAAACTTTAAATGCTTTATTTGATTCGGGAGCATCGCATTCATTTATTGCATTTGAGAAAGCCCATGAGTTAGGATTGAAGATCGTAACCTTAGGATATGACCTAAAAGTGTACAATGCTACCCCTGAGGCCATGGTAACTAGGCTAGGATGCCCGAAAGTTTCGTTTAGGTTCAAGCAGCGTGATTTTGTCCATAATTTAATCTGCTTACCGACGATCGGTCTTGACCTTATCTTAGGATTGGACTGGTTATCGGAGAACCATGTCCTGCTTGATTGTTCTACAAAGTCGGTGTACTTTATGCCGGAAGATACAGAAGGGCCGGTCGTGGTGAATAATTATTACTTGAATTCGATGATGGTGAACTGTTCTGGAATCGAATGTCAGGGTATCCTGTTGTTAACTGCGGGTGTTTCGGGTGATGATCAAAGGTTGGAATAGATTCCGGTTGTGTGTGAGTTTCCGGAAGTGTTTCCCGATGATATTGATGAGTTTTCACCTAACCGAGAGGTTGAGTTTGCTATTGAATTGGTGCCTGGGACAGGCCCAATCTCAAGTGCTCCTTATAGGATGTCACCGTTAGAAATGAACGAGCTAAAGTCTCAGTTAGAGGATTTGTTGGGGAAGAATTTTATATGACCAAGTGTCTCTCCATGGGGTGCTCCAGTGTTACTGGTGAAGAAGAATGATGGGAGTATGCGGCTCTATGTGGATTACAGGCAGTTGAACAAGGTTACAATAAAGAATAATTACCCATTGCCGAGAATTGATGATCTCATGGATCAGTTACAAGGAGCTGGAGTTTTCTCCAAGATCGATTTGCGATCCGGTTATCACCAGATAAGGGTGAGGGGTGAGCATATCCCTAAGACCACTTTTAGGACTCGTTATGGTCATTACGAGTACACTGTAATGTATTCATGGATTACATGAACAGAGTTTTCCGTCCGCTTCTGGATAAATTTGTTGTCGTCTTCATTGATGACATTCTAATTTATTCCAAGACTGAGGAAGAGCATGCGGAACACTTGAGGACCGTGTTACAGATTCTAAAGGAGAAGAAACTTTATGCAAAACTGTCTAAGTGTGAGTTTTGGAAGAGTGAGGTGAAGCTTTTGGGGCATGTGGTGAGTAAGAAGGGAATAGCCGTAGATCCAACTAAGGTGGAGGCTGTGATGGATTGGAAGCAACCAACCACCGTAACAGAGATAAGGAGTTTTCTGGGCTTAGCTGGCTATTACCGAAGGTTTATCAAGGGCTTTTCACAGATAGCTTTGCCAATGACGAAGTTAACCCGCAAAGACACTCTGTTTGTTTGGACTCCTGAGTGCGAGGAGAGCTTTCAGACATTGAAGAAAAAGTTGACCACTGCACCTGTGTTAGTGTTACCCGATCCGAATTAGCCATTTGAAGTGTATTGTGATGCCTCATTGAAGGGTTTAGGGTGCGTGCTGATGCAGCATCATAATGTGGTGGCGTATGCCTCACGACAGTTGAGACCTCATGAAGTTAGTTACCCTACGCACGATTTGGAACTCGTTGTGGTTGTGTTTGCCTTGAAGGTGTGGAGGCATTACCTCTATGGGGTTAAGTTCCAAGTTTTCTCCGATCATAAGAGCTTGAAGTACCTTTTTGATCAGAAAGAGCTTAATATGAAGCAGAGAAGGTGGATGGAATTGTTGAAGGACTACGACTTTGAGTTGCATTACCATCCGGGAAAGGCGAACGTAGTGACAGATGCGTTAAGTCGGAAGTCGTTATATGCGGCTTGGATGATGCTTCAAGAGGAGAAGTTGCTCAAGGGATTTGAGAGTCTGAAAATTGGTGCTCGAGAAGTATCCGGAACTTTGTGTTTGAGCCGATTAGAAATCTCAAGTGACTTTAAGTCTGAACTCCTAAAGGCTCATCAAAATGATGAAGCGTTATGGAAGGTTGGTGCACGAAATTGCAATCACACTTTTGCAATCCCGCACAACTAACCAGCAAGTGCACTGGGTCGTCCAAGTAATACCTTGCGTGAGCAAGGGTCGATCCCACGGAGATTGTCGGCTTGAAGCAAGCTATGGTTATCTTGTAAATCTTAGTCAGGATATTAGAAATTATCAGGATTGATTGTGAAAAGCAAAAGAACATGAAATAGGTACTTGTTCAGCAGTAATGGAGAATAGGTTGAGGTTTTGGAGATGCTCCATCTTCTGAATCTCTGCTTTCCTACTGTCTTCTTCATCAAACACGCAAGGCTCCTTCCATGGCAAGCTGTATGTAGGGCTTCACCGTTGTCAGTGGCTACCTCCCATCCTCTCAGTGAAAATGTTCCTATGCTCTGTCACAGCATGGCTAATCATCTGTCGGTTCTCGGTCAGGCCGGAATAGAATCCATTGATTCTTTTGCGTCTGTCACTAACGCCCCGCCTGCTAGGAGTTTGAAGCACGTCACAGTCATTCAATCATTGAATCCTACTCAGAATACCACAGACAAGGTTTAGACCTTCCGGATTCTCTTGAATGCCGCCATCAGTTCTAGCTTATACCACGAAGATTCTGGTAAAGGAATCCAAGAGATATCTACTCAATCTAAGGTAGAACGGAGGTGGTTGTCAGGCACACGTTCATAGTTGAGAATATGATGAGTGTCACGGATCATCACATTCATCCGGGTTAAGAACAAGTGATATCTTAGAATGGAAGCAAGCATGATTGAATAAGAAACAGTAGTAGTTGCATTAATCCATCAAGACACAGCAGAGCTCCTCACCCCCAACCATGGGGTTTAGAGACTCATGCCGTGGAATGTACACAAAGAAACGTGTAAAAATGTCATGAGATCCTGATACAATGTCAAAAGATCCTATTAATAGTAAACTAGTATCCTAAGGTTTACAGAAATGAGTAAATGACAGAAAAATCCACTCCCGGGCCCACTTGGTGTGTGCTTGGGCTGAGCAATGAAGCATTTTCGTGTAGAGACCTTTTCTGGAGTTAAACGCCACCTTTCATGCCAGTTTGGGCGTTTAACTCCAAGTTTTATGCCAGTTCCGGCGTTTAACGCTGGAATTTCTGAGGCCGAATTGCTACGCCGATTTGGGCCATCAAATCTTGGGAAAAGTATAGATTATCATATATTGCTGGAAAGCCCAGGATGTCTACTTTCCAACGCCATTGAGAGCGCGCCAATTGGGCTTCTGTAGCTCCAGAAAATCCACTTCGAGTGCAGGGAGGTCAGAATCCAACAGCATCTGCAGTCCTTTTCAGTCTCTGAATCAGATTTTTGCTCAGAACCTTCAATTTCAGTCAGAAAATACCTGAAATCACAGAAAAACACACAAACTCATAGTAAAGTCCAGAAAAGTGAATTTTAGCTAAAAACTAATAAAAATATACTAAAAACTTAATTAATTATACTAAAAACATACTAAAAACAATGCCAAAAAGCGTACAAATTATCCGCTCATCACAACACCAAACTTAAATTGTTGCTTGTCCCCAAGCAACTGAAAATCAAAATAGGATAAAAAGAAGAGAATATACTATAGACTCCAAAATATCAAAGTGACATAGTTCCAATTAGATGAGCGGGACTAGTAGCTTTTTGCCTCCGAACAGTTTTGGCATCTCACTCTATCCTTTAAAGTTCAGAATGATTGGCATCCATAAGAACTTAGAACTCAGATAGTGTTATTGATTCTCCTAGTTAAGTGTGATGATTCTTGAACATAGCTAGTGTATGAGTCTTGGCTGTGGCCCAAAGCACTCTGTCTTCCAGTATTACCACCGGATACATACATGCCACAGACACATAATTAGGTGAACCCTTTTCAGATTGTGACTCAGCTTTGCTAAAGTCCCCAATTAGAGGTGTCCAAGGTTCTTAAGCACACTCTTTTTGCCTTGGTTCACAACTTTATTTCTTTCTTTTTCTTTTTCTTCTCTTTTCTTTTTTTTTTCGAAATTTTTTTTTTTTGTATTCACTGCTTTTTCTTGCTTCAAGAATCATTTTTATGATTTTTCAGATCCCCAATAACAGTTCTCTTTCTCCTCATTCTTTCAAGAGCCAACAATTTTAACATTCTCAAAACAACAAATTCAAAAGACATATGCACTGTTCAAGCATTCATTCAGAAAACAAAAAGTATTGTCACCACATCAAGCTAATTCAACTAGTTTCAAGGATAAATTTCGAAATCCTGTACTTCTTGTTCTTTTGTGATTAAAGCATTTTTCATTTAAGAGAGGTGATGGATTCATAGGACATTCATAGCTTTAAGGCATAAACTTTAAATTTTATTAATTATGAATTAAGACAAAGACTCAGAAAATAAATATAAGATGAAACTAAAAATAGAAAAACAAAACAAAAACGAAAAAAAAATAGGCTCCTAATGATAGAGGTTTTCACAGAGTTAGGACTCAACAACCTTGATTTTGAGAAGTGGATGCTCCCTCAGCTTGAGAGGAGAGCTTTTGGCGTTTGTTGGAGTTCACGCCCCTGCTTCTCTTGCTCCTTCCATTGACTTCTTGGTGATTGGATGTTCAATGGGTATGAATTCATCTGCTTCCATCTTCACCCCAGCCTCTTCACAGAGCAAGGAGATCAAGCTTGGGTAAGCCAATTTGGTTACAGTGGAATTTTTATTTGCAATTGTGTAGATCTCACAAGCAATCACATGATGAACCTCCACTTCTTTTCCAAGCATAATGCAATGAATCATTACTGCTCTCTTGATGGTGACCTCTGAACGGTTGCTAGTGGGCAATATGGAACGCCCAATAAAGTCTAGCCAATCTCTTGCAATTGGTTTGAGGTCTCCCCTCTTGAGTTGGTTTGGGACACCCTTAGAATTGGTTATCCACTTAGTTCCAGGGAGGCATATGTCCTCTAGAACTTGATCCAACCCTTTATCTACTCTCACCATCCTCCTATTAAAGGAGTCAGGATCATCTTGCAGTTGAGGTAACTTGAAGATTTCTCTTATTTTGTCCAGATGGAAGTACATAACTTTCCCTCTGACCATGGTTCTATAGGTATGGTAAGCGGTTCCAGTCATTCTCTGCTTATCTGTCAGCCACAGATTTGAGTAGAATTCCTGAACCATGTTCCTTCCAACCTTTGTCTCAGGATTGGTTAGAACTTCCCATCCTCTGTTTCGAATTTGCTCTTGGATCCCCTGATATTCATCTTCTTTTAGATCAAATTTTACTTCCGGGATCACTGACCTCAGACCCATTATTTTGTGATAATGGTCTTCATGTTCTTTGGTTAGGAACTTCTCTTGATTCCAAAGATTCTTTGGATTATTCTCTTTCTTGCCTCTTAAATTGGTTTGTTTTCCCTTAGGAGCCATGATATTGATGAATCTTGGCTTAGTGATCACGGAAAATCACACCAAACTTAGAGGTTTGCTTGTCCTCAAGCAAAAGAAAGGAAGGAAGAGAGAGGGAGGAAGAGGAAATTCGAATGGTGTGGTGGAAAGAGGGAGCCAAACGTGTATTTATAAGGTGGGGAGGGGAGTTTTCGAAAAAAAAAGAGAAATTTGAAAGGAGATTTGAGAAGATATGGAAAGAAATTGAGAAAAGGGTGAAATTTTTGAACAATGTTTGTAATTGATTTGAAATAAATTTGAAGAATGGTTTTGATTTTTGAAGATTTGAAAGTGAATGATGAATTATTGAAGTGTGATTTTGTAGAAAAGTATGGGTAAGAAAAGGAAAGTTTGAAAAAATTTGATTTGAAAACAAAATTGTGGTCCCCCCACCTTGCTGGCGTTAAACGCCCAGAATGGCACCCATTCTGGCGTTTAACGCCCAATTGATGCCCCTTTTGGGCGTTTAACGCCCAGCCAGGTGCCCTGGCTGGCGTTAAATGCCAGAAATCCTTTATCACTGGGCGTTTTTCTAAACGCCCAGGATGCTGCACACCTGGCGTTAAACGCCCAGAATGGTGCCCATTCTGGCGTTTAACGCCCAATTGATGCCCCTTTTGGGCGTTTAACGCCCAGCCAGGTGCCCTGGCTGGCGTTAAATGCCAGAAATCCTTTATCACTGGGCGTTTTTCTAAACGCCCAGGATGCTGCACACCTGGCGTTAAACGCCCAGAATGGTGCCCATTCTGGCGTTTAACGCCCAAAATGGCACCATTCCTGGCGTTAAACGCCCAGAATGGTACCCATTCTGGCGTTTAACGCCCAAAATGCCCCTTACTGGTGTTTTTTCGCCAGTAAGCTCATTTTCTCTGCTTTTTGAGCTGAATCCTTCTGTAACTCTGTGAATTCCTTCATTTTTGATACTTGCCTCCGTAAGAACTAATCATATAACCTCCTAATGACTGGGTTGCCTCCCAGCAAATGCTTCTTTACTGTCTTTAGCTGGACCTTCACTGAGAATCACTCAAGTCTCAGTTTTGAGCATTCCTGCTCAAAATTGCTCTCAAGATAATGCTTGATTCTCTGTCCATTAACAATGAACTTTTTGTCCGAATCAATATCTTGAAGCTCAACATATCCATATGGTGACACTCCTGTGATCACATACGGACCCCTCCATCGGGATTTGAGTTTTCCTGGAAACAATTTGAGCCTGGAGTTGAAGAGCAGAACTTTTTGTCCTGGCTCAAAGACTCTGGTTGACAACTTCTTGTCATGCCACTTCTTTGCCTTTTCCTTATAAATTTTTGCATTTTCAAAGGCATTGAGTCTGAACTCCTCTAGCTCATTTAACTGGAGCAATCTTTTCTCACCAGCTAACTGAGCATCCATGTTTAGGAATCTGGTTGCCCAGTAGGCTTTATGTTCCAGTTCCACAGGCAAATGACAGGCCTTCCCATACACCAGTTGGTATGGAGAGGTTCCTATAGGAGTCTTGAATGCTGTTCTGTATGCCCACAGAGCATCATCCAAGCTCTTTGCCCAATCCTTTCTCTGGGCTATCACAGTCCATTCTAGGATTCTTTTTAGCTCTCTGTTAGAGACTTCAGCTTGCCCATTTGTCTGTGGATGATACGGAGTTGCCACTTTATGGCTGATTCCATATCTAACCATAGCAGAGTATAGCTGTTTATTGCAGAAATGAGTGCCCCCATCACTAATTAGTACTCTGGGAACACCAAATCTGCTGAAGATGTGTTTCTGGAGGAATTTTAGCACGGTCTTAGTATCATTAGTGGGTGTAGCAATTGCTTCTACCCACTTAGATACATAGTCCACTGCCACCAGAATGTAAGTGTTTGAGTATGATGGTGGGAATGGACCCATGAAATCAATTCCCCATACATCAAACAATTCTATCTCTAATATCCCTTGTTGAGGCATGGCATATCCGTGAGGCAGGTTACCAGCTCTTTGGCAACTGTCACAGTTACGCACAAACTCTCGGGAGTCTTTATAGAGAGTAGGCCAGTAGAAGCCACACTGGAGGACTTTAGTGGCTGTTCGCTCACTTCCAAAATGTCCTCCATATTGTGATCCATGGCAGTGCCATAAGATCCTTTGTGCTTCTTCTCTGGGTACGCATCTGCGGATCACTCCGTCAGCACATCTCTTAAAGAGATATAGTTCATCCCAGAGGTAGTACTTGGCATCTGAAATTAATTTCTTTCTTTGCACATTGCTGTACTCCTTGGGTATGAACCTCACAACTTTATAGTTTGCCATATCTGCAAACCATGGAGCTTCCTGAATGGCAAAGAGTTGCTCATCTGGGAAAGTCTCAGAGATCTCAGTAGAAGGGAGGGACGCCCCATCTACTGGTTCTATTCGGGACAGATGATCAGCTACTTGGTTCTCTGTCCCTTTTCTGTCTCTTATTTCTATATCAAACTCTTGCAGAAGCAACACCCATCTGATAAGCCTGGGTTTTGAATCCTGCTTTGTGAGTAAGTATTTAAGAGCAGCATGGTCAGTGTACACAACCACCTTGGATCCTACTAGATAAGATCTAAACTTGTCAATGGCATAAACCACTGCAAGTAATTCTTTTTCTGTGGTTGTGTAATTCTTCTGTGCATCATTTAGAACACGGCTAGCATAATAAATGACGTGCAGAAGTTTATTATGCCTCTGTCCCAACACTGCACCAATGGCATGATCACTGGCATCACACATTAATTCAAATGGCAATGTCCAATCTGGTGCAGAGATGACTGGTGCTGTGACCAGCTTAGCTTTCAGGGTCTCAAACGCCTGCTGGCACTGTGTGTCAAACACAAATGGCGTGTTAGCAGCTAGCAGGTTACTTAAAGGTTTTGCAATTTTCGAAAAATCTTTGATAAACCTCCTATAGAATCCTGCATGCCCCAGAAAGCTTCTGATTGCCTTAACATTGGCAGGTGGTGGTAATTTCTCAATTACCTCTACCTTTGCCTTATCCACCTCTATTCCCCTGCTTGAAATTTTGCGCCCAAGGACAATTCCTTCAGTCACCATAAAGTGACATTTCTCCCAGTTTAAGACCAGGTTAGTCTCTTGGCATCTTTTCAGGACAAGTGATAGGTGGTTAAGACAGGAGCTGAATGAGTCTCCATATACTGAGAAGTCATCCATGAAGACTTCCAGAAATTTCTCTACCATATCTGAGAAGATAGAGAGCATGCACCTCTGAAAGGTTGCAGGTGCATTGCACAGACCAAAAGGCATCCTTCTGTAGGCAAACACGCCAGAAGGGCAAGTAAATGCTGTTTTCTCTTGGTCCTGAGGATCTACTGCAATTTGGTTGTAGCCTGAGTAGCCGTCCAAAAAGCAGTAGTATTCATGACCTGCTAGTCTCTCTAGCATCTGGTCTATGAATGGTAAAGGAAAATGATCCTTTCTGGTGACTGTATTGAGCCTTCTGTAGTCAATACACATGCGCCACCCTGTAACTGTTCTTGTAGGAACTAGTTCATTCTTTTCATTATGAACCACTGTCATGCCTCCCTTCTTAGGGACAACGTGGACAGGGCTCACCCAGGGGCTATCAGAAATAGGATAAATAATCCCAGCCTCTAGTAACTTAGTGACCTCTTTCTGCACCACCTCCTTCATGGCTGGATTTAGCCGCCTTTGTGGTTGAACCACTGGCTTAGCATCATCCTCCAATAGGATCTTGTGCATGCATCTTGCTGGGCTAATGCCCTTAAGATCACTTATGGACCACCCAAGAGCTGTCTTGTGTGTCCTTAGCACTTGAATTAGTGCTTCCTCTTCCTGTGGATTTAAAGCAGAGCTTATGATTACTGGAAAAGTGCCACCTTCTCCTAGAAATGCATATTTCAGTGATGGTGGTAATGGTTTGAGCTCTGGTTTAGGAGGCTTGTCTTCTTCCTGAGGAATTTTCGGAATTTCTTTTATTTCCTTTAGTTCCTCAAGATCAGGCTGAACATCTTTAAAGATGTCCTCTAGCTCTGATTCAAGACTTTCAGTCATATTGACCTCCTCCACCAAAGAGTCAATAATATCAGTGCTCATGCAGTCATTTGATGTGTCTGGATGTTGCATAGCTTTAACAACATTCAACTTGAACTTATCCTCATTGACTCTCAGGGTTATTTCCCCCTTTTGTACATCAATGAGAGTTCGTCCAGTTGCTAGGAAAGGTCTTCCTAGAATGAGAGTTGCACTCCTGTGCTCCTCCATTTCCAGCACTACAAAGTCAGTTGGAAAGGCAAATGGCCCAACCTTGACAATCATGTCCTCTATTATGCCTGATGGATGTTTAATAGAGCTATCAGCAAGTTGGAGGCATATCCTGGTTGGTTTGACTTCTCCAGTCAACCCAAGCTTTCTGATAGTAGATGCAGGTATTAGATTGATGCTTGCTCCAAGATCACATAGGGCTGTCTTGGTGCAAGCACCTTCTAATGTGCATGGTATCATAAAGCTTCCTGGATCTTGAAGCTTTTCTGAATGACTGCACTGCATTCTTCAGTGAGAAATACTTTTTCAGTTTCTCTCCAATCCTTCTTATGGCTTAAGATCTCTTTCATGAACTTGGCATAAGAAGGTATTTGCTCAAGTGCCTCTGCAAACGGAATCTTTATTTCAAGAGTCCTTAGATAGTCTGCAAAGCGGGCAAATTGCTTATCTTGTTCCGCCTTGCGGAGTTTCTGAGGATAAGGCATCTTGGCTTGATATTCTTCAACCCTTGATGCTGCAGGTTTATTCCTTACAGAAGTGGTTGAAGAAGCCTTGTTAGAGGGATTAATGTCAGCACTCTCAGGTGTCTGATCTCCCCTTGGCGTCTGAACGCCAGACTTGGCTACCCATTGGGCGTTTAACGCCAACTTTTCTCCCTTTTCTGGCGTTTGAACGCCAGAACTGGGCAAGGAATGGGCGTTTAACGCCAGCTTTCCTTCCCTTTCTGGCGTTTGAACGCCAAAAGTATTCCTCTCTGGGCTCTTACTGTCCTCAGAGGGATTTTGGACAGTGGCTTGGTTATCCTCTGTCAATCGTTCTTTATTTGACTTTTTGCTCTTTTGAGTGGTGTTGTTCAGTGTCTTCCCATTCCTCAGTTGAACTGCTTGACACTCTTCTGTTATCTGTTTAGATATCTGCTGTTTTGCTTGATTCAACAGCAGTTCTATGTTCTTGTTAGCAACTTTAGTTTCATAGAGCATCTCTTTAAATTCTGCTAATTGTTCTGTCATCAGGAGCAATTGTTGATTAAGCTCAATCATCTGTTCTTGAGGATTAGGATTAGTGACTACTGCCATGACTTCCTCTTTTGGAGAGAACTCATTGCTAGAGTATAAGTATTGGTTTCTAGCAACAGTGTCTATAAGCTCTTGAGCTTCTTCAATTGTCTTCCTCATGTGTATAGATCCACCAGCTGAGTGGTCTAAAGACATCTGAGCTTTTTCTGTGAGCCCATAGTAGAAGATGTCTAACTGTACCCACTCTAAAAACATTTCAGAGGGGCATTTTCTAAGCATACCTCTATACCTCTCCCAGGCATTATAAAGGGATTCATTATCCTCTTGTTTAAAGCCTTGGATGTCCAGCCTTAGCTGTGTCATCCTCTTTGGAGGGTAAAAATGATTCAGGAATTTGTCTGATAACTGTTTCCATGTTTTTATGCTTGCTGTAGGTTGGTTATTCAACCACCTTTTAGCTTGATCCTTTACAGCAAATGGAAACAGTAATAGTCTGTAGACATCCTGATCTACCTCTTTATCATGTACTGTGTCAGCAATTTGTAAGAACTGTGCCAGAAACTCAGTAGGTTCTTCCTGTGGAAGACCGGAATACTGGCAATTTTGCTGCACTATGATAATGAGTTGAGGATTTAGCTCAAAGCTGCTTGCTTTGATGGGAGGTGTACAGATGCTACTCCCATATGCAGCTGTAATGGGGTTAGCATATGACCCCAGAGTCCTTTTGGACTGATCAATCCCTCTTAGGTCCATAATGGACAAAAGGGAAATGATAATGATTGCAAACAGATAAATTTTGTTTTTTTTTTTTTTTGAATTAAACGAAAAAAAAATTAAAATAAAATAAAAGGAAGTTAAGATAAAAATTCGAAAATCAAAAAGAAGATAAAATCAAAGCAAATTGAGAACTGAATCAATTAGTTAATTAAAAAGATTTTGAAAACAGCAATTAAAAAGATATGATTGAAAATTTTTTTTTTGAAAAAGATTTGATTTTTGAAAAGAGGAAAGAGAAAAACAACAAAAAGACACCAAACTTAAAATTTTTAGAAAATCAAACACTAATTTTCGAAAATTTTAAAGGAAAACACAAAGAGGACACCAAACTTAGAATTTTTATGAATCAAAAAGGGACTAAGAACATGCAAAAACGAAAATTTTAAAAGAAAAATAAAAGCATGCAATTGACACCAAACTTAGAATATGAAACTAGACTCAACTAAAAGACTCTAAACCAACAAAAACAAACAGTCCTAATCTAAGCAACAAGATAAGCCGTCAGTTGTCCAAACTCGAACAATCCCCGGCAACGGCGCCAAAAACTTGGTGCACGAAATTGCAATCACACTTTTGCAATCCCGCACAACTAACCAGCAAGTGCACTGGGTCGTCCAAGTAATACCTTGCGTGAGCAAGGGTCGATCCCACGGAGATTGTCGGCTTGAAGCAAGCTATGGTTATCTTGTAAATCTTAGTCAGGATATCAGAAATTATCAGGATTGATTGTGAAAAGCAAAAGAACATGAAATAGGTACTTGTTCAGTAGTAATGGAGAATAGGTTGAGGTTTTGGAGATGCTCCATCTTCTGAATCTCTGCTTTCCTACTGTCTTCTTCATCAAACACGCAAGGCTCCTTCCATGGCAAGCTGTATGTAGGGTTTCACCGTTGTCAGTGGCTACCTCCCATCCTCTCAGTGAAAATGTTCCTATGCTCTGTCACAGCATGGCTAATCATCTGTCGGTTCTCGGTCAGGCCGGAATAGAATCCATTGATTCTTTTGCGTCTGTCACTAACGCCCCGCCTGCTAGGAGTTTGAAGCACGTCACAGTCATTCAATCATTGAATCCTACTCAGAATACCACACACAAGGTTTAGACCTTCCAGATTCTCTTGAATGCCGCCATCAGTTCTAGCTTATACCACGAAGATTCTGGTAAAGGAATCCAAGAGATATCTACTCAATCTAAGGTAGAACGGAGGTGGTTGTCAGGCACACGTTCATAGTTGAGAATATGATGAGTGTCACGGATCATCACATTCATCCGGGTTAAGAACAAGTGATATCTTAGAATGGAAGCAAGCATGATTGAATAAGAAACAGTAGTAGTTGCATTAATCCATCAAGACACAGCAGAGCTCCTCACCCCCAACCATGGGGTTTAGAGACTCATGCCGTGGAATGTACACAAAGAAACGTGTAAAAATGTCATGAGATCCTGATACAATGTCAAAAGATCCTATTAATAGTAAACTAGTATCCTAAGGTTTACAGAAATGAGTAAATGACAGAAAAATCCACTCCCGGGCCCACATGGTGTGTGCTTGGGCTGAGCAATGAAGTATTTTCGTGTAGAGACCTTTTCTGGAGTTAAACACCACCTTTCATGCCAGTTTGGGCGTTTAACTCCAAGTTTTATGCCAGTTCCGGCGTTTAACGCTGGAATTTCTGAGGCCGAATTGCTACGCCGATTTGGGCCATCAAATCTTGGGCAAAGTATAGATTATCATATATTGCTGGAAAGCCCAGGATGTCTACTTTCCAACGCCGTTGAGAGCGCGCCAATTGGGCTTCTGTAGCTCCAGAAAATCCACTTCGAGTGCAGGGAGGTCAGAATCCAACAGCATCTGCAGTCCTTTTCAGTCTCTGAATCAGATTTTTGCTCAGAACCTTCAATTTCAGTCAGAAAATACCTGAAATCACAGAAAAACACACAAACTCATAGTAAAGTCCAGAAAAGTGAATTTTAGCTAAAAACTAATAAAAATATACTAAAAACTTAACTAATTATACTAAAAACATACTAAAAACAATGCCAAAAAGCGTACAAATTATCCGCTCATCAAAGGTGCTACCGGCCATTGAGCAAGGAAAACAGTGGAGAGTGTCGGAAGAAAAAGATGGGTTATGGAGATTCAAGGGTAGGATCATTGTGCCGGATGTCGGCACTTTGAGGCAAGATATTTTAAAGGAGGCACACAAAAGCGGATTCTCCATTCACCCTGGAAGTACTAAGATGTACCATGATTTAAAGGCGATGTTTTGGTGGCCGGGTATGAAGAATGATGTGGCGGAATATGTTTCGAAGTGCTTAACTTGTCAAAAGGTAAAGATTGAACATCAAAGACCTTCCGGGATGTTGCAACCTTTAAAGATTCCACAATGGAAGTGGGAAGATATTGCAATGGACTTTGTGTCAGGATTGCCAAGGACTAGGGCTGGTTTTGATGCTATTTGGGTGATTGTGGACCGACTGACGAAGTCAGCTCACTTTTTGCCCATTCGTATGACTTACACCCTTGAGGAGTTAGCACGGTTATACATAAAGGAGATTGTGAGACTTCATGGTGTACCTGCTACTATAATCTCTGATAGAGATCCTCGTTTCACTTCAAGGTTTTGGGGTGCATTTCAGAAGGCTTTTGGAACCCGATTAAGCTTGAGCACGGCTTACCATCCTCAAACAGATGGTCAATCTGAGAGGACGATCCAAACACTAGAGGATATGTTGAGAGCTTGTGTTTTGGACCAACCGGCGAGTTGGGATCGGTATATGCCATTGGTGGAGTTTGCATACAATAATAGTTATCATGCGAGCATCGGAATGGCTCCGTATGAGGCCTTGTATGGGAGGAAATGTCAATCTCCGCTATGTTGGTATGAAGCTGGAGAGAAAAGCTTGTTGGGGCCAGAAATGATAGTTGAGACTACTGAACAAGTCAAGAAAATCCGAGATAGGATGTTTACGGCGCAGAGTCATCAAAAGAGTTACGCCGATCAAAGGCGAAAGCCCTTAGAATTTGAGGAAGGGGACCATGTCTTCCTTAAGGTTACTCCGACTACAGGAGTAGGTAGGGCGATTAAGACAAAGAAGTTGAATCCTCGATACATTGGTCCATTTCAGATCCTAGAGAGGATTGGACCGGTGGCGTATCAGATGGCTCTACCACCTTATCTTTCGAACCTGCACGACGTGTTTCACGTGTCGCAGCTTCGGAAGTACACTCCTGATGCTAGCCATGTGTTGGAACTTGAATTGGTTCAGTTAAGGGAAGATTTGACGCTTCCAGTGGCTCCAGTCAGAATTGATGATACTAGTATTAAACGGTTGCGTGGAAAAGATGTTTCATTAGTCAAAGTGGCATGGAGTCGAGGCGGTGTTGAGGAACACACTTGGGAACTTGAGTCGGAGATGCGAACGGATTATCCACATCTATTCTCAGGTAATTGCATTTGAATTTTGTGGGCAAAATTCCCAATTAGGTGGGTAGAATGTAAAACCCGGTTAATTAACGGCTAATTAACCCATAAATGAGAATTTATTCTAGAAAGCCTAAAATGTGATTTTTATGGCTAAATGTGATAGAGGAGACTGAGACGAGAATTTTGGTACCAATTTCATAGAATTCGGACCAAGATTGGATCGAAGGGGCCAAACCGGGCCAACCGGACCCAAAGTGGGCCCTTGGCCCAACATAACTAAACCAAAACCCTAGTTTTCAGTACTCTCTCTCCTCACACAACACCAAACACGCTGAAAAAGAGAGGAAATGGGGGAAGAACACTCTCTCAAACCTCTATCTCTCGCTTGATCTTCAAACCACCATAACTTTTGATCTAGAGCTGCGATTGCCGCTCCGTTTGCGGCCACGCGTTCACCGCGGAGAGCTCTACAAAACCCATACAACTAATCTTGAGGTAAGCCACGTGTCTCTATTCGAAATTCCAGCCCTTATTTTCGAGTTTCATGGGTAAAATGTTGAGATTTTGGGTTCTTTGATGTTATAGGACCCAAATCTCTTGAAGGAGAAGGTTAATCTTGTCTCCTTGGACCTTGGGTGTGGTAAGATTCTCAACCCTAGTGTAATTTTGTTGTTCTATGATGTTTGGGTTTTGAGATGTTGTGTATGGGTATGATGGTTGTGGCTTAGGTTGTGTATGTGTGGATATTAGAGCTTGATTGGTGACTTTGAAAAGCTTGGAAAGGGTTTGGTGGTGAAAAATCTGTTCTTGGAGGTGTTGAGGCTTTGAGAGCTTGTGGATAAGTGGTTTGAAAGTGCTCCGGGGGAGCTTGGGAAAATCGGCTAAGGTATGGTTTCGGTTTCCCGTATCTAATATGTAATGTGGTAGGAAATACTTAGGCTAGAGGCCCTAAGATAGGCATTGAATGGTTGAAGTTGTTAAATGATTGAGATATATGATGTGGTCATATATGTGATGATGATTATTGATGCCTTAATGGTATGATGTATGAGAAGTATGCATGTTGTGATATGTGCTTGATGATTGGTTATGGTTGAGTTGTGGGTTGAACCATGTTGATGGTGAGTATGATGTTGATTGTGTACAATAATGATTTATTGGAATTGGTGTTGTTGAGAATTGGCATGAGGAATAGTATATGATATGTCAATGTGTTTGAGTTTGAGCCACTTGCGTGAAGTGGGGTAAAATGATGAGATAGTGATTTTGGTAAATTGTGGTAATGTATCAATGTGTGAGTTGAGAAGGCTTGATGTTGAATTTGATATATTTTGATTGATTTCAAAGAAAAGGGATGAACTTGGCATGTTTTGATTGGTTTTGAAAAGAGTTGGAAATGGCTTGTTTTGAAAATGGAACTTTGTGGTTTTGTATGAAAATATGGTTTTTGGGCACACTTTGGCGGGACATAACTTGGACTACGGATCTCCGTTTTGTACCAAATCTATTTAGAAATGAAATTGGATCCGGGATGTCCATGCCGTTCAAAGAACGGGTGAGAAACGATTTAAAATGAGGAAGTTATGTCCGTTGGAAGATTGGGGTTTAAATCTGTGAATTCTGCAGCTTTTAACTTAGAAAATTTTTAGCAGAATGACCCCTTGCGCTTGGGCGCACTTGGCGCGTACGCGCCGATCTTCCAGAAAACGCCGTCCACGGGTGCGCGTGATGTGCGCGGGCGCGCCGATTGTGCTGCACCCAATGCCCAGCCATTTTCCAGAGAGTTATGCCAGAACTGTGCCAGTGTTGTGCCTGGGGAACGAGAACACCCGCGCATACGCGTGGCTGACGCGTGCGCGTCGATTGGCAAATTTTTAATCCACCTGTTAGCATGCATGACGCTTGCGCGTCGATGAGTTTTCGAGGCCATCCACGCGTACGCCTGGAGTGCGCGTACGCGTGGCCCTGTTTTCATCCCAAAGTTGATTTTTGAGTTTTAAAAGCCAAATCTCATACTCCTAAGCCTCCGATCTCACCATTTATGTCTTAAATCATTATGATATACCTAGCATGAGGAAAAGGGCTAGTGAATGTGGTAACTTGCGAGTGAAGCAAGGGGGAAATATGTATGATCATTGAGGATCAAAGATGATTATGTGAGATGCGGAGAATGGCGGTGGAGGTGCTTGTTATGCCATGGGCCGAAGGGCCGTAAATGTTAATGAATTGGCTGGTTATGGATTTAACCGTGAGCCGGATGGCTAGATTTTTGCCGTGTGACGGCGGAGCCATGTTTATGGCTAAGTATAAATGCATATATGCTGTTGAATGAATTGTGAATGTTTGCACTTCCACCATCGGAGATGAGGGTTTCCCTGGGTAGTAGCAGTGGCTAGCCACCACGTGCTCCAGGTTGAGACTCGAAGCTCTGTTAACCCTATGTCGTAAGTGTGGCCGGGCACTGTGAAAGGCCCGGATGAGCTCGCCCCCGTAAATATTCACCAGTGAGGGTGATGGAAATGGATCATGTTTATGATCAAGTTTATGATGAGTATAACTCGAGTTGGGGATGCGCGACAGAGGGACAGTCCAATGGTTAGCGACCAGGACTTGTCGGGTTGGCTCTATAACCGACAAGATGATATCATCGGCCACTAGGGACAGGCATTCATCATATGCATACTATGTGATTTGTTTGAGATTGCCTATTTGACTGCATATTACTTGCTAATTGTCTAAATGCTTTAACTGTTCCTATTTGTATATTCTTTGTTTGATATAACTGTGTTTGCTACATTATATCCTGCTGGTGGTTGGGAGGTTTGAAGGAATTGGAAAGGGAAGTATTAGTTAGACTGAAGAATCTTTAGTCAGATGCCCTTATATGGTTTAGCTTGTTTATAAGCTTTGATATTATCTGGAGGAAGTTCTAGGATTGCCTTTGGCTTTCCTCTATTATTATGTATTATATATGTGGAAGCTGTTACCATGCTGGGGACCTCTGGTTCTCACCCATGCGGATTTTGTGGTTTTCAGATGCAGGACGTGAGGGTTCCCGCTGAGGCATGCTGGAGACTTCTAGATTTGCGAAGATCCTTTGTTCTCGGGACTATGTTTCGATTTATATGTTTTGCTTAGATACTTTTATCTCTATTAAATAATACAAACTGTGATGACTCCTCTTATGGGAGATCTTGGAGAATAAGTTTTATGTATTTGTGTCCCTTTGGGTTTCCTTTGGGGTTTTTCTTATTTTATCATATGTATATATTACTATGCTCGGACCGGTTATCTTCGCAGCCGGATCTTGAGTCTTGATATTCCTGTTTTTGACACTCCTTTGTATATATATAATCTCGCGTTGGTTATCCTTGTTCGTTACGTTATCGATCGGAGTGTTGCGCTTTTGAGTTGCGATTTTTGTTTACCCCTTTTTCTACAAAGGCTCCTAGTTATAATCAATCATTCATACTACTATACGTACTAAATTTTTATTTTAGAGGTCGTAATACCTTGCCATCTCTGAATTATGACTTAAGCATAAGACTTTGTATGGTAGGGTGTTACACTTTGAGCCTATGCTAAACCCCTTTTGTTCTTAATTTTAGCACACTACAAGCCTTAAAGCGAAAAACAATAAATATTCCTTGTTTGGATCTTTGATTAGCTTAGGCTAGTGAGTGTGTGTATCATTTAATTGTGGAAGAGTTAGGAATATTAGGTAGAGATAAAAGTGTATTTTTTGTATTTTTGTTGAAAATTTTGGGAATTGGGTACATACTCATACATTAAATGTTTAAACCATATGCATTGGTACTTTTTTTATATAAGTCATCAAAAAGAAAAAGAAAAAAAATGTAGAAAAATAATAAGGGAAAAATATATAAAAAGAAAAAAAAAGACAAAAAAGAAAAGCAATAAGAAGGGGATAAGAATAATCACTTTTTCTTGCAAGTTTGTAAATTCTTTTTAATAACTCAATTCAATTGTAGGTTTGATTTGATTACTAATGCTCTAGTCCTTGTATTCATATATGTATTCTTGGAAATTGATTTAGATAAATTGCATTTAGATAGTTTGCATTGAATAAATGTTGATACCATTTGCTTCTTACTTGAGTTTAGCATGAGGCCATGCTTAGTATAAGTGTGGGGAGGTTTGATAAACTCCAATTTTGTGGTTTATCTTGTGTTGATTTTAGGAGATTTTATCAACTTATCCCACATTTATTCAATTAAATAGCATGGTTTCATGAATTTCTCCTAATTATGCTTAATGGTTAAAAACACGCTTTTTAAGCTTTAAATTGGCAATTTTAATTCACCTTTGATTCCACTAGATACCTTCATCTTAGTGAATTCTGGATTGAAAAGGGCAAGGAATTGATCAAAGAAGTGAAGGAAAAATATGCAAAATGGAGGATTCATGGAAAAACAAGGATTTGGAGTATTCAGAGCGACGCGCACACGTGAAGAGGTGCACGTCGAAGGCGACGCGTACGCGTGACCCATGCGTACGCGTCACAATCAGCATGTGACCTCATTAAAGTGAAAATGCTGGGGGTGATTTTTGAGCTTTTCAAGCCCAAATCCAACTCATTCCTGAGGCTATTTCATGCAAAATTCAAGATGCGTCAAGGGGGGAGCAATTAGTTTAGGTTAGGAAGCATGCCTTATGCTAGTTTCTAGAGAGAGAAGCTCCCTCTTTTCTCTAGAATTAGGTTAGAATTAGGTTAATTTCTCTTAGATCTAGGTTTAATTTCTTGTTTCCATCTTGTTTTCTTTACAATTTCTTGTTCTATTGTCTTGATTTCCCTATTTCTTCTTGTTAATTTATTATTCTGGTCACTTTTATGTTCATGCACTCTTGTTGATTTTCATTCTCTTTAATGCAGTTTATGTTTTATGTTTCTTTGATGCTTGTTTGAGTTGTTATTGTTAATTTCTTGTATTGGGTAGTTGTAAAATTTACTTTTCTTGCACTTTTATGATGCTTTCATTTTGTGCCTTCCAAGTCTTTGACAAAATGCTTTTTTGGATGTTAGAGTAGTTTTTTTTAGCATTCTTTACTTGGAAAGAGAAATTAGGCAATCTTGAGTCATTAATACCCAACTTATGTAGGTGATCTAAGGTTGTTAGTTAATATTGTTTCGATTGACTCTAATCTCTTGCTAATTTAATTAGTGAGTTGAATAGGACTTATGGATTGAGATTAACTAGTCTTATTTAACTTTTGCTCAAGTGAAGATAACATTATATCTTCTTCCTATGTTGGAGATGACTTAATAGGATTAGCTTTTGTTAATCATTGTATGATTATTAATAACTAGGATAGAAAGCCTGGATTCTCAATTCTTGCCATGAATGTCTCTCTTTAGTAATTGCTTTCTTTAATTATTTGCTTTACTTTCTTGCCATTTAACTTCTTGCACTTTTACCAACCCAATCCCTTTTGATACTCATAACCAATAATTGAGCACTCGATTGTGATTTTTAGGGAGAACAACCCGAGACTAATACTCTCGGTTATCTTTATTGGGTTGGACTTGTGACAACGAAAAATTAAACTTTGATTTGAGCATTACTTGTGGTTTTGGAACTATACTTGCAACGAAGGTATTTCCTCTAACAGAGAAGAAATTTTAAGCCGACGGTATTACTCTATCACACACACACCCTGCAAAGTTTACAAGTTGTGCGTATGCACAGCATTGTGCGCACGCACACTCTGGGAAGTGGCTTTTGTTGGGGGTGTTTGCACGTTCCTGTGCATGCACTCAACAAGGAAAATTTTTCCTTCTATGCGTACGCATACCTCTATGCGTATGCGCACTTTGAGAAACTCTTCTAGGAGTGGGTATGCACAACCCTATGCGTACGCACACTACCCTATTTTTCAATGAAAACCTTGTTTTTAACTGTTTTACCTTCCCGGCAAGCTTGTAAGCTTCTGTAACACTTATTTAAGATTCTTTAACTTGATTTTAGGCTTTGACACATAGAGAATACCATAAGTAGGTTAACTAGATAATTTCTGGTAAAATGTTTAGAAGACGGAGCCCTAGGATTCTAGAGTACTGAGGGTGGATTAGCTGAGTGAAGTGGTAGAGTACTATAAAGACGAATAGTATGATGAAATTATGGAGTTGTGATCTTGATGATGCTTGAGACGAGTCTAGGACTCGGAGTGGACCGAATACTGAAAATAATTTCTGAAAACCACTGAATTACTATTTCATACTGAGATTTTTGAGAAGCTATGCGCCTGGCAGGGACGGTAGGTTAATCCCGCCTGTCGAGGTCGCGGCGCGGCGTAAGGGCTGTGGTTAGTCCCGCTTACGTTGAGATGTGAGGTCCATGGCAAGAGTATCCCTCTCGCATCCTTTCGGAATTACTAGAGTGTATATGCACTATATCCTCGATCGTGTTCCGGACACGATATATCGGGGGTTCCCATTCTGAGACCGAAAGGCGACATCTCCATAGAGGTGTGTCGGGTTGGCAGTTAAACCGACAATGTGATATAACAGCCAAATAGGACAGACATTCATCATGTGCATCTTTTATCTGTTTGCTTGCTTTGCCGACTTGAATTGCTTGCCTAATTGTATAACATGATTAATTGCTACTTGAATTTCTTGATATACATGCTATACTTGTGCTTTACTTGCATTATTATTATTTGTATTCTCTACTAGGATTGAAGAGGTTCGGAAGGCAGTGGCGATGGCAATGGGATCGCATGGCGGTTAGGCTGGTGAAGGTTGTGGGATAGCGGTGAACTGATAGTTAGAAATCCCTTAAGTTAGTTTGCCCTATTTTATAAGGTTTTAAAGTATGATTTTAAGTTTTAGTATGCTTTAAGTTGAATCTCATGATGGATATAAAGCTCTAAGATTGCCTCTTGTGTCCCAAAGTCTTATATCTTACATTACTGGGTACTGTTATCATACTGAAAACTTCCGGTTCTCATTCCACACTTTGTCGTTGTTTTTCAGATGCAGGTCGTAACCCACCTCAGTGAGTTGCTTAATGGTGACAGAGCGGATGACCTTTATCACGTTTTGGAGTATTTTGATTATTTTGATTTAGTTATCTCACTTTTATATTTATTTTGACTTAGAGGCTTACTTTGAAAGAGATATTTTGTACAAGATGTTTTACTTCAAAACTCTATATGTCTGTGTATACTAGTCGCTTAAACTCCATGGGTTGCGGCTAGTTCCTTAAGGCTATTATACTCTTATATCTATAAATGTTCTATTCTTTTGTATCTATATCTTTTGCCTTAAGTTGGTGTATCTTACTGTGAACGTTTTGCACTTTTGTAACTCTGTTTTTGAGCTTATTTCTTTATCAGGCTTCTAGAATGATTATTTTCTTCTATATTTATTAATGTATAAGTCTTAAAATTGTCGTGACCTCTGATTAACCATTGCTTTATGGCATGAGGTAAGGCTTAGGGAAATTAGGGTGTTACACTTACCCCATCGTTCTATTAATCTACTACCCTTTTAGAGATATTAGTCACACCCTATATAAGCGTGGTTATCATAGTTTTAGGAGTTAAGATGGCGGTCTACGTCATAATCGTGTGTGTAGGATGTGACTGATATCAGTCAACATATCAAGTCAAGTGTGAATATTTCCTAAACAAGGGCTCACAGACAATCATGCCAAATATATCACTAAAGATACTAATAAATGCCCAACTGCACAGGTTTGGATTTTCGCACTAAAAATGGAATTTGTCCGTTGCAAGTACAGTCCAAACCCAACAATTGAACATCAATCAAATGTTAAATTTAATACAAAATAACTAGGAGTTTTAATTCCCAGGTCGTCTTCCCTAAGAGTTGCAATTAAAGTGTCATATTGTTGGCTATGAGGAAATTGAGGTTGGATGATAGCAAATGGCAAGAAATTAAAAGGCAAGAAGGTAACTTAACATGCAAGAAATTAAATGAAGGCAAGTAAAGACAATGAAAATAGAATTTAAATACTAAAAGAGCTCTTGGTGAGGATTGGGTAATTAGGGCTTGCTATCCTAGTAGTGGACCACAAACGTGATAATTGTGTGTGAATTAATCCCAATTAGTCAACCCTACATCGGGGATAAGTCAAAAGGGCATTGACGTTGGGTTTTTTGTTCGTAAAGAATTATTAAAAATATTTGCGTTGTAGATATAGTTTCTAAACTAACAGAAATCCCTTCGTACAAATGTTTTGGTTGTCACAAGTAACAAACCCCTAAATAAATTGATAACCGAAGTATTTAAACCTCGGGTCATCTTCTCAAGGAATTGCAGGGAGGTATGTTCTTATTATTGGTTATGAGTTTGCAAATTGGGGTTTTGGAGTTTGGGCAATGGGCATAAGCATATTTAAATGACAAATAAAATAAAATAATAACAATAAAATCTCTTGGCAAGGTATAAGAAATTGGAAGTCCAGACCAAATTATCCTTATCAATGATAATAAAAATTGAATCTTAATTTCACTTAGTTAACCCTTACTTAAAGCAGAGGAAGGTCAAGTGACTAATTAGTTTGATCTTCAATTAGAGGAGATAACAATTATCAATTATGCTGTTGAGTTGGATAACTTCCTGAGTTACTGATTTCTTAACCAAAACCAAAAGGAAAGGAAATTGAAGCTAATGGAATAAAAATGTCTTCAGATTGAGAACAACAATAACATAAATAAAAAAAGCAATATTAAACTGAAATATCTCAAATAACATTAATTTAAAAGAGTAATCTGTAACATGGAAGAGTTCATAAATTAAATTGGGATAAATAAAAATAAAGAACCTGGGATTGAGAGTCACTCCTAAAACTAAGAGAAGTCCTAAATCCTAATCCTAAGAGAGAGAGAGAGGAGAGAACCTCTCTCAAAACTAAACCTAAATCATGGAAAGTGACTAAAAATTTCGAGACTCCCTCAATGGATGCATTCCTCCACTTCATAACCTCTGGTCTATGACTTCTGGACTTGGATTTGGGCCAAAGAGGCTTCAGAATCCGCTACGAGCGTTTTCTGCAATTTCTGGTGCGTGGCCTCTGTCACGCGTCCCCGTGGGTCACACGGTCGCGTCATTCGTAGTTCTCCTTATCACGCGGTCGCGTCGGTCACGCATCTGTGTTGTATGTGATTTGCTCAAGTCGCACGGTCGCGTCAGTCATGCGGCCGCGTCGTTGCCTCTTCGGTTCTGGCACGCGATCGCGTCGTCCATGAGATCACGTGGATGCCAGTTCTTTCAGAAACTCCATTTTGCGCTTTCCTTCCATTTTTGCTTGTTTCCTTTTCCATTCTTTAAGTCATTCCTGCCTTAGAAGATCTGAAACTACTCAACACACTAATCACGGCATCGAATGGAATTAAAGGTGATTAAAATAATTAATTTAAAAGCATAGGAAACATGTTTTTCACATACATCACATAATAAGGAAGGAGAAGTAAAACCATACAATTAATATGAATAAGTGGGTGAAGGATTGAATAAATCACTCAGATTAAGCTTAAAATATATCATAAAATATGGGTTTATCAACCTCCCCACACTTAAACATTAGCATGTTGGTGGACGAAATTGTGATCCTTATTCTTTAAGTTGCACTCCTTGTAAAATTATGGAACTTGAAATTGGCACGAGTGAACAATGGATCAATTGTGATCAATGTTCTAACTATTTTGAGTGAAATCATTATTATGGCACTGGTTGAATTCACAACTCCGTTCAACTAACCAGCAAGTGTACTGGGTCGTCCAAGTAATAAACCTTACGTGAGTAAGGGTCGATCCCACAGAGATTGTTGGTATGAAGCAAGCTATGGTCACCTTGTAAATCTCAGTTAGGCAGATATAAATTGGTTTATGGTTTTGGAAATTAATAATAAGAAAATAGATGATATATAATAAAAGGGATAGAACACTTATGCAGATTCATTGGTGGGAATTTCAGATAAGCATATGGAGATGCTGTATGGCTCAAGGACGCTTGCTCTCCAACTGCTTCAACTCAATCCTTCTTACTCCTCTCCATGGAAAGCTGTGTATAGGGGTTCACCGTTCGACGATAGCTACTTTCAATCCTCTCGGGAAAATGGTCCTCTGCGGCTGTCACTCGCATGGCTAATCGTCTGGAGGCATCACCTGGCCGAAGGCTACATCCCATCCTCGCAGTGAAAACTACGCTCACGCGCTCTGTCACAGCACGGCTAATCACTGGTTGGTTCCCGCGCCTACTGGAATAGAATCCCTTGATTCTTTTGCGTTTGTCATCACGCCCAGCACTTGCGAGTCTGAAGCACGTCACAGTCATTCATTACCGGAATCCTACTCGGAATACCACAGACAAGGTTAGACTTTCCGGATTCCCAGGATCCTACTCGGAATACCACAGACAAGGTGAGATTTTCCGGATCCTCATAAATGCCGCCATCTATCTAGCTTATACCACAAAGATTCTGTTGGGGAATCTAAGAGATACACATTCAAGCTTGGTTGCATGTAGAACGGAAGTGGTTGTCAATCACACGCGTTCATAGGTGAGAATGGTGATGAGCGTCACAAAATCATCACCTTCATCATGTTCTTGGGTGCGATGAATATCTTGGAATAAGAATAAGAGAGAATTGAATAAAAGAAAATAGAATTGCATTAATACTTGAGGTACAGCGGAGCTCCACACCCTTACTCTATGGTGTGCAGAAACTCCACCGTTAAAAATACATAAGCAAAAGGTTCAGGCATGGCCGAATGGCCAGCCCCCATAGTCTAAGAACTATGCGTTCAAAGATCTGATCCTAAGATCTAAAGTGATCAAAAGATGTCAAATACATTAGTTAAATGTTCTATTTATAATAAACTAGCTCCTAGGGTTTACATGAGTAAGTAATTGATGCATAAATCCACTTCCGGGGCCCACTTGGTGTATGCTTGGGCTGAGCTTGATCAATCCACGAGCTGAGGCTTCTCTTGGAGTTGAACTCCAAGTTATGACGTGTTTTGGGTGTTCAACTCCGGATCATGACGTTTTTCTGGCGTTTAACTCCAGACAGCAGCATGAACTTGGCGTTCAACGCCAAGTTACGTCGTCAAATTCCGAATAAAGTATGAACTATTATATATTTCTGGAAAGCCCTAGATGTCTACTTTCCAACGCCGTTGAGAGCGCGCCATTTGGAGTTCTGTAGCTCCAGAAAATCCATTTCGAGTGCAGGGAGGTCAGAATCCAACAGCATCAGCAGTCTTTTTGTCAGCCTTTTTCAGAGTTTTGCTCAAGTCCCTCAATTTCAGCCAGAATTTACCTGAAATCACAGAAAAACACACAAACTCATAGTAAAGTCCAGAAATGTGAATTTAACATAAAAACTAATGAAAACATCCCTAAAAGTAGCTTGATCTTACTAAAAACTACCAAAAAACAATGCCAAAAAGCGTATAAATTATCCGCTCATCACATGTCCTCATGCTAAGCTCAAGAGAAGCTATAAAGGAATGAAGAGGAATGATAGAATGTATGAGATGCAACCTATGAATGCAACTAAATGCAAAATGTTTCTACCTACTTGGTTAAAAATAAATAAGTTCTTCAAGACAAATATGAACTGGATTTCACTAATTCAAATCACAAAATACAATACAAATAACTTGAAAGAAGAAGATAGCTCATAAAAGCAGGGAACATAGAATTGGGTACTGAACCCTTACTGGTAGTGTATATCATTCTAACTCTCAAGTGTCTAGGGTCAATTCTCTCAATTCTCTACTAATCTTGCTTTCTATAGCTTGCTCTTCATCTAACAATCAACAAAAATTTAATGCACCAATACACAAATCAAGAGGTCTTTTAAGGGTTGTAATGGGGTTAGGGTCAAGGTAGGATTGTATTTGGCCAAGTGGACTAAAATTTGAATCCTTAATTAACATAAACTATTCCACCTAACTTTTGACAATCCATGTAATCATAATATAAAATCTGACTTCCCATTAACTATGTTTTCCACATATTCATGCATTCTAATTTCAAGTACAACTCATATGCATTGCTTTCACCACTTACTTTGGGGCATTTTGTCCCCTTTCACTTATTTTGCTCTTTTTTTTATATATTTTTTTCTTTTGTTTTTCTCAATGCATATGATTAATTTATTGAATGCATGAACATGTCCTAAACATTTCTTTCACATTTTCAGAAAATTCTAACTTACTCAATTCTCAAACCAGATGTTTCCAAACCCACTCTTCCCCACACTTAATTCATAAACATTCTCACTAGTCTAAGCTAACCAAGGATTCAAATTAAGGACATTATTGTTTTTCGCTTAGAGTTAATGATGTGCTAAAATAAAGAACAAAGGGGTAAAATAGGCTCAAAATTGGTTTGCAATAGATAATGAAAAGGTTAAGGCCATATGGGTATGTAAGCTCAATGAAACAAGGCCTCAATCATATAAGTGTATGCATACATTAAACAATGGAAATATAGAATCAAGCAAGACAAATATCACAATTTTAGAGAGAAAAACACACACCAAAATTAAAATATTGGTTGATAAAATGCAACCAATCAAATAGGCTCAAAATCTCACTGGTTTTGTGTGTTCAAGCTTTAAACCATGTTCCAAAATAAAATTTTTTCATACAAGTTATTCAAAAAGTTTTTAATTTAAATTAGTGAAATACTAAAAAAAGTTTCTTAAAAAAGAAAATATTACTTCAACCAAGTGGTAAAATATGCAAAAATCAAATAAACATGAAAATGCAACAACTAATCTACAAAGAAAATTTAAACATTGGTGTTGAGACAAGAAAGTACTAACCCATGGAGATCGGTATCGACCTCCCCACACTTAAAGATTGCACGGTCCTCGGTGCATGCTGAGATGTGCAGGTGGACGGGTTGTTCCAACTGATGCCTTTCTTCAAGGATTGTGCAGATGGACTTGTTTGTCTCCCCATGTAAACGTCTTCCGGTTCCCCTCCGGGTGGCCATCCTGAAAGAAAAAGGGAAGAAAAGTAACTCAGAAATAAAGATAAGAAAATAAATAAAGTATGGGTGGGTTAATGCCAAATGATAAGGGTCTCATTTACATGGAAGCTTTAACATGTACGTGAGAAAATAATAGAAGCCATGGCATACCAGTGGTATAAAATTTGTAACATAGGGGAGGAGAGTGGGTAATGGAAGTATCAATACAAGTTCATGCCAAAGCAAATGGAGTGCAAGTATCATAAAAGATTGGCATTGGCAGATAATTAATATCATCTCACAGTGTAAAACAAGTTACCAAAATAAATTCAAGAAAAGATGCAACAGTAGAATAAGAAATTTTTTTGAACACCAATGGGAAAATAAAAAAATTCAGAAAAGAAAATAAAAATAATATGCACAAAATTAAGATGCGATGAATGAGATATGCAGATAAATTAAGTAAAATAAAATAAAAGATAAGAAGAATGAGAAGGGAAAGAAGTAAAGTAAGAAAGAAAGAAGAAAGAAGAAGAGATAGAAGAAATTAGGATTGGGGAAGAAAAGATAAGATATTTGGAAAATTAGGATAAGCTGTGCGGCGCAAGCGACGCGGACGCGTAGGGCACGCGGTCACGTGACTTGCGCTGTAAGTTAATCGACGCGGTCGCATCAGTCACGCGGTCGCGTGACTCAATTTATGCTGCCCTCGTGCTCGCACAACTCTCTGTTCAAAATCTTATTTTGCCAAATTTTGGGTGACGCGATCGCGTGGATGGCCATTTTTGAAAAATAACACGGCCGCGTGGGGCATGCGTTCGCGTGGGAGGGCTTGGGCTTCTGGCACGAGTCCAGCCCAATTCCAACACAATTTTCGGCCATGCACCTTTTTGACGTCGATTTTCAGGGCACGCGGCCGCGTGGGTGACGCGGTCGCGTGGGAGGCCAAAGTTCCACATGACGTGGTCGCGTGAGCGACGCGGTCGCGTGGGGTCAAATGATGCTAAAGGCGCGGCTCCAGTCACGCTCTCGCGTGACTCTCTGTTCAATGCTTTTCTTCCTCGCGCACTAGTGACGCGGACGCGTCAGCGACGCTGCCGCGTCGCGTGCGTGTTTTTCCTTTTTTTTTGCAGATATGTAATTATGCAGTATGCAGAATGCAAAATGATATGAATGTTATGAGTAATTCTAGGTTCAATGAAAAATAAAATAAAACTTGAAAACAACTAAAACTAAATAAAAATGAAAAAGGAACGATCATACCATGGTGGGTTGTCTCCCACCTAGCACTTTTGGTTAAAGTCCTTAAGTTGGGCATTGGTTGAGCTTCCTGTTATGGCGGCTTGTGTTTAAATTCATCCAGAAATCTTCACCAATGCTTGGAATGCCAATAGCCTTCGGGGTCCCAAACTAGGCATGTGAAGCTTCTGAGCAGCTTCAAACAGATTTTCAGGCTCCCGGGGTGATGAATATCAGAATATTTTCCAGGATCCCAAACTTTGGTTCCAAATCCGCTTTCGTTTTGATCTATACTTTTTCATCTGGGCGGTTTGGAAATTAGATTCTCACCACGGTGGCCAAACGTTCTCCGTGATCCACTCAATTGAGCATGATACCAATCCTTGCATTTCAAGTTGAAGCGTGGAACCTTATTGAACCTTGTGCACCGGCTCTGAGTATGAGCCATTTCACTTTTACTCTTAAAGCCGCAGAGAGCTCTAAGCTGGCTGATGACAAGTCATCATATACCCATTTTTCAAGCTAATTTCACTTGTTTTGTTAGCATTTATGCACTTTCTTGCATCCTAAGTTAGTGATTTGGAGTGAAAATGCATAACTTCTATAAATCAAGCAACCACTATGAATTTAATGTTAATCATTGAGGTTTGAGCTAATTTTAACTGCATTTTAATTGATTTATAAGCCTCTTGAATTTAGTGATACTTTGAGTGGTTGTTTGGTTTATTATAGGTGAAGAAAAGAAAAGAAAATGAAAAGCGTGGCATAAAAAGTGTAGCCAAGAAAAGGAAAGCGTGGCCGAATCAAGAAATAGCGTGCCGCATCACAATGGAGGAAGCAACCTTGCCCTCCACAAGGGCAGAATGCCCTCTAGGAGGGCAGCATTAAGTGACCGAACCAAGAAAGGCAACTCTGCCCTGCCCATTCCAAAGGGCAGAGCACAAAATAATGCCTTGGAACCAAGAGAAGCAATTTCTGCCCTGCCCTTGTGGAGAGCAGGATCGGGCTCCATGAAGAAAGAAATTCAAGGGAAAATGACACCCATGCATGCTACAAGGTTCGAACCAAGAACCATGAGGAAGCCAAGCCTTGAGACCAACTAGCGTGCCAAGAAATCAAAAGAAAAAGTGGCGTATTTGCAAGCTCCCAGGATCGAACCCGAGGCGTGAAGGAAGGACCCTGCCCTGCCCTTGGCACGGGCAGGGCGGCAATTGAACTTGGCGCATCAACAAGCACCAACGCGCGCACCAATTCCTTCCTTGGCACGATCCTGGCGCGCGCGTCCCATCCCTGGCGCACCAAACCGATCCTGCCCTGCCCTTGGCGCGGGCAGGGCAGCCTCCCACGCACCAGCGCATCCTAGCGCGCCAAATTTCTTCCTGGCGCATCAATTTTCTTCTTGGCAGCACCATCCGCGCGCAACGCTCATCCTGGCGCATCAACCTTTCTCGCCCTGCCCTTGGCGCGGGCAGGGCAGCCTCTGGCGCACCACACTCATGCCAAACACGCACCAACTCGCACCAACATGCAACATGGCCGCACCAACTCCAAGCACCAAGCATCAATTTTCTGCCCTGCCCTCCACAAGGGCAGGGCAGCCTCCTGGGAGTGGTTTTTGGGCCAAAATTCAAATTAAAAATTAATTTGAATTCATTTCTTCACCAATCCAAAAGCCCATCCAAATCCCATTATCCAAGAATAGAAAGTGTATAAATAGGACTTAGTTTGATGTAATTAGGACCTTTTATGCTCACTTTTGAATTTTTACTTTTACCTTGGCTTTTGAATTTTCACTTTCACATTCCTTTGGAGCTTTGACTCTCTTGGAATTGTTCTTGAGAGAATTGGCCGAGACTTCAGAGGATCAAGGGAGAATTGGTTGATCTCCTTCCTCAATTCCCTTGGGCAATTCTACTCTTCTGTTCTCTGAGTTGTGGATGTGTGAAATTGGGGAAATTCTGTCCCAATTCCCATTCTAGCTCTGTTTAAATTTGTTTTCTGCATAATTCACTTTCAATTCGGTTCTTCTATTACTTCTTCTTTCATTTTCTGTCAATTGCTTAGTTCATTCAGATCTGGGAAGGAAATTGGGTTTTAGGCTCTGCTACCTAAGCCCTTGGGATCCTGAGATCACTTTTGGTTCTTCTATGAACCTTACTGCATTTTAATTTCCTTGCTGTTTAAATTTCTGTTTGCATCCAATTCAATTTCTGCTACCTTCATTTCTGTAATTTACTTTTCCTTCGTTTAGATCCTGCAAGCCCATTCCTCAATTCCCTTTTATATTCAAGCAATTTACATTACTTGCCATTTAAGTTACTGCAATTTACCTTTCTTGCACTTTAAGTTTCAGTAATTTAGTTTCTTGTTCTTTAAGATTCTGCAATTTTTCTTTCTTGTTCTCCAATTTACTGCCCATTTCCCTTTCCCCCTTTTACATTTACTGTCATTTACTTTCTGTTAAGCACAAATCACTCAACCAACACTTGATTTGCTTGACTAAACCACCCACTAAACTAAAATTGCTCAATCCTTCAATCCCTGTGGGATCGACCTCACTCATGTGAGTTATTATTACTTGATGCGACCCGGTACACTTGCCGGTGAGTTTTGTGTTGGATTGTTTTCCACACATCAAGTTTTTGGCGCCGTTGCCGGGGATTGAAATAGATTGACAATGATTAAGTGAAGTGGAGGTCTAGATTAAGCACTTTTTCTTTTCTGTTATTCTAACTTTCACTAACACACTAACTGTTTGAAACTTTGCTTAAACTAACCAAAACCTCATTCTAGCAATAGATTGAAGTTCTGTCAATTTTCTGGGTTTGTGTGTTTATTGTTGTGTGTTTGTATGTCAGGTATAGGAAGATCCTCTACTATCCACTCTGAAATTGATCAAAGGACTCTTCGGAGAATAAGAAGAGCTGAAAGAGGGAAGAATATTGTTGGAGAAGAAGAAGAATCTGAGGAAGAATTCCAAGATATGGAAGGAGACACCAATCACCCAGGAGGAGGAGCCAACAATGACCAACAGAGAAGAGTCTTGGCTTCATACACATTTGCTAATGCCAAACATTGTGGGAGTAGCATTCTTCCTCCCAATGTCAATGCAAACAACTTTGAACTCAAGCCACAACTCATAACTCTGGTGCAAAACAATTGCTCTTTTGGAGGAGGGCCCTTGGAGGATCCAAACCAGCATTTGTCCACCTTTTTGAGAATCTGTGACACAGTGAAGACAAATGGTGTGCCCCCTGATAGCTACAAGTTGCTACTCTTCCCATTCTCTCTCAGGGATAAAGCAACTCAATGGCTAGAGACCTTTCCAAAAGAAAGCATCAACACTTGGGATGACTTGGTGAGCAAATTTCTTGCCAAATTCTACCCTCCTCAAAGAGTCCTAAGGTTGAAGACAGAGGTTCAAACATTCACTCAATTGGAGGCCGAGAGCTTATATGAAGCATGGGAGAGATACAAGGCTCTATTGAGGAAGTGTCCACCAGAGATGTTCACTGAGTGGGACAAGCTACAAAACTTCTATGAAGGCTTCACTCTTAAAGCTCAAGAGGCTCTTGATCACTCTGCCGGAGGCTCTCTACAACTCATGAAAACCACAGAGGAAGCTCGAAACCTCATTGATATGGTGGCCAACAACCAATATTTCTTTGCTCATCAAAGACAACGCCAACCATCACAGAGAAGAGGAGTCATGGAGTTGGAAGGAGTTGATTCAATCTTAGCTCAAAACAAAATGATGCAGCAACAGATTCAACAACAATTTGAGCAAATGACTAAGAGAATTGATGGCTTGCAAGTGGCAGCAGTGAGCACCACAAGCCAACCTCCAACCACTTGGGTGCAAAGTGAAGAAACTCAAGAGGAACAACAACAAGAGCAGGTTCAATACATGCACACCCAAAATCCTGGAACAAATGAAGTCTATGGAGATACCTACAATCCATCTTGGAAGAACCATCCCAACCTTAGATGGGGAGACAACCATAATCAAAACCAACAACCATGGCAAAGAAACACAGGCCAAAACAATTGGAAAAACACAAACCACAACCCCCAGCCAACCACTAACCAAAATTCATATAGAAAACCACAAAACAACTACCCAAATTCTAACCAATACCCACCCAATAACCACCCAACTAACCAAAACACTTATCCTCACCCATCAACACCCCAAAATCAACCCACCTCACAAGACTCACAGAGAATCACCCATCTAGAATAGCTCATGGAAAAACTGATGAAAAACCAAGAACTGACCACCAAGAATCAAGAAGCTACCATGAAGAACTTAGAGAGGCAAATTGGCCAAATCTCTAAGAAGATCTCTGTTGAGAAACCATCAAGTTCACTACCTAGTGACACCATTCCCAACCCAAAGGAAGAATGCAAGGTGGTGCAACTGAGAAGTGGAAGGGTGTTGACAGATGGTGACCAAGGAGCAACAAAGAAGCTTATGGAGAATGACACTGAGCCAACAAAGAAGGATGAAACCATCAACCAAGACAAGATAAGCAAGAGTGCTTCTGAAAAGGTCACAGAGGAAGATAACAAGCCACAGAATTTAAAGAAAGGCAAGCAAATCATGGAGGAACCAATTCCAGAACAGCATCAAGTGGTGAAGAGCTCAACACCACCACTGCCTTACCCACAAAGATTTCACAAGGAAACAAAGGATCAGCACTTCCACAAATTTCTTGAGACTTTCAAGAAATTGGAAATTAACATACCTTTGGCAGAAGCTTTAGAGCAAATGCCCCTGTATGCTAAGTTTCTAAAGGAGCTCATCAACAAGAAAAGAAGATGGGATGAGCAAGAAACCATAGCAATCACTGAGGAATGCAGGGCCTTGATTCAAAAGGGGCTTCCCCCCAAACTTGAGGACCCAGGGAGCTTCCTGTTGCCATGCACCATTGGAGAATTAACCATTACTAAAGCAATGTGCGATCTGGGAGCAAGTATTAATTTAATACCATCCTCCCTGGTGAAAAAGATGCACATAGAGGAAGTCAAACCAGTGCAAATGTCCCTGGAGCTGGTAGATAAGTCAATAGTGCACTCTAGGGGTATAGTTGAAAACCTCTTGGTTAAGGTGGACAACCTCATATATCCTGCTGACTTTGTGATTCTAGAATCAGATGAGGAGGATGGAGACTCTGTTATACTAGGAAGGCCATTTTTGGCAACTGCAAGAGCCATCATAGACATAGAAAAAGGGGAGTTAATTCTCAGAATGCATGATCAGAATGTCATTCTGAAGGTCCTACCAGAGGAACAGTTTAGTGAAAAGAAGAAAGACTATGTGGACATTGATAAGGGAGGATCACAGCTGAAGGAAGAAATTGACAAGGAAAATCACAGCAACACCCTAAAGCCAAGGATTATGCAAATCAATGAAGAAGCCCAAGAAGATATTGAAATACTAGCTACTGAGAAGAGATATCCTCAAAAGAAGCCAATGGCCAGAAAAGAAAGGTCAACAAAAGGAAAGATGAAACATAGGAGCAAACCAAAAAGGGGTTGGAAGAACAGAAAAATCCCAACAGAAGGATTTGCCAAAGGTGACAAGGTACAACTTGTGTATCAACAATTGGGAACAAAGGATTACTACACTGTTAATCAAATACTTTCTCTTGAGCATGTGGAAATTGAACATCAAGACACTCAGAGAAAGCTGACAGTAAGGGGTGACAAGTTGAGACACCACCAACATCAACCACCTTAAAGGGAGTTCAATGTCAAGCTAATGACAATAAAAGAGCGCTTCATGGGAGGCAACCCATGATTTAAAATTTTCTGCCTTCTCTTTAATAAGTTATGATTTCCTGAGTATGATTCTGAACCTTCATATTTGATAAGTGCACATTTTATAGCATAAGTCAGAGTTCTAAGTTTGGTGTCCCTTAAGGTACACTAAATTTTAGCTTTTCAAAAAGAAAGGGAGCCATATTTTTTAGAACATATGCATAATTCATTTGAATAAAGCATATGACCAAACACTAAGTTTGGTGTCTGCAAGTGCAACAAAATTCAGAATATCATTTACCATTTATGGAATCAAAAGCATACAAAGAGGAACATACGACACAATTATTTTTAAAAAAAGAAAATGTCAATTGTGAAAAATGGTTGATAGTTGTTTGGCCATTCCCTTAATAAAAGAATAAGTTTGGTGTTCACCAACTTTCAACATCTTCAATTAAGGGACACAATTGACCATAAAAATATTTTTTTCTTAATAATACACAAAACAAAACAATTCTTCCTCTTTAATACAAATTAATTACCAACAACCTTATTAATGATCTAAGGCTTGCTGCTTTGATTCATGCAGGAGAAAAAGATTAAAACAAGCTCAAGGAGGGGCCACGGCTAGGAGGAGCTATGTAAGGGAGGTCACATGTGCCTAGGAGAACGTGCTCATGGGGAACAAAATCTGCATGCATGCAACATTGGACACCGAAGTGCATGCAACCAATGGGAGGAGAATCCTCGTCAAGCCTCAACCATGCATGCAAGCCGTCCATCTCATGCATTCCTTGAAAGAGCAAACCAATCTCAGCCCTTCATGAACACTCACGGTCCCTTCTTCATTCATTCATTGTGGTTTTGTTGAAAAGCTTGGAAGCATGGCCTATAAATAGCCGTTGCACCAACACGGCCTACACACTCTCCTTCAAACTACTTTCATGTGAAACCAACATATTTCTTCCTCACCTCACACATCAAAACCGAACCAAAGTTCACCCCAAACACAACACATATTTCCTCTACTCTTACTTCCTCTCTCTTTTCACTTCAACCTTCAATGGCCTCCTCAAGCTCAAAAAGAAGGCCCGGAAAAGAACCTATGGTAGCCGAACCTATGGCAACCGAACCCCCATCATTTGATGCAAGAAGGTTTAGATCCCAATTCCATGAAGGGAGATATCATAGGTTCATGGAGGGGAAGAATGTCATCTATGAGAAAGGCCTTGATTTAAGGGAAGGAGAGTACCCCATCATGAAGCAAATTACAAGAGAAAGAAGATGGGAACTCTTGTGTTCTCCTCTGACTGACATCAGTGCGGTAATGATTAAGGAGTTCTATGCAAATGCTGCCAAAGAAAACAAAAATAGTGCTCCCTACACAAGCTATGTCAGAGGGGTTGAAGTGAGTTTTAGCCCTGCTGCTATCACAAGAGCTCTCAAGTTGAGAACCATCACCTATCCAGAGCTTAGCTATGAGGCCAGATTGCAAAGGGAAAACAATCCTGATGAAATTCTGCAGGGGCTATGCATGGAAAATACAGATTGGGAAAGAGACTCAAAGGGAGTTCCAAGTCACATAAGGAGGATAAATCTTACTCCTGTGGCTAAGGGATGGTTTGAAATAGTGAGGAGATCTATCCTTCCTACTGGAAATGCATCTTGGGTCACAATCAAAAGAGCATTATTGACATACTGCATCTTGCATGGAGGTGAGATCAATGTTGCACAACTCATAGCCGACAGCATTCAAGAAATGGCCAATAGCACGAGCAAATCAAAAGGTCTTGGTCATCCAAGTACCATTCTCAGGCTATGTAACAGAGCCAATGTGATCTTTGAAGATGAAGATACAACAAAAGTGAAAGTAGGAAAATGGATCACCAAGAAGAGCATGGAGGGAATTAATGAAGAAGAAAATCAAGAAGGGGTGGTAGCTCCTAGACAAAGGAGATCACAAAGAGAGGAAGGACGAAATCAGGCTTATAATGCCATAGATATGAGCCAATTGCAAAGATCAATTGAAGAATTATCTCATCAACTTATGCAGGCTCAACAAGGTCAAAATCAACTTATGCAGGCCGAACAAGGCCAAAATCAAGAAGGCCAAGTGAAATATCTAGAGCCACAAGGCCAAAATCAGGAGGGCCAAGAGAAATATCGAGAGCCCCATCCTGAATTTATGGAACAATTCTTGAAAGAAAAGGAAGAACGAGAAGCTTGGCAGCATCAAATGGAGGAGAAACAGGAGAGATGGCAACAACAAATGATGACTCAGCAGCAAGAATTTCAAGCACAGATCCTTGAAGGGCAGAAAGAACAATACAAAGAATTCAAGGAATCATATGATAAGCTGTATTTCAGTCAAGCTAAAGCATCGGAATACAGTCACAACCTGTATCAATGGAAGAATGTTCATCATACCTTGGGAGAAGCTAGACACGTGCAAAGAATGGAGTATGATGAAAACATGCAAGCAAGGTTGGAGTACTTGACCCACAATTTGCCAACACTCAATCCTGAGATCAAGCCATTTGAGCAATGCCCTGAATTCTTAGCCAAGCAACAAGCAAAATCTCGTCAATACACTGAGTCAACCTTTAACGCATTGGAAACTTTTGGGCTCAAAGGACTCCTAGATTCTGTGTGGGCTAGAAGATGTCCTGGAGAAGAAATCCAAGATTACTCCAAGACAGGGAAGAGAAAGAAGAAGAAGGGAGAATCAAGCAGCAGCCATGACCATTAGAAGGTGGCAAAGTTCTTTCATACTTCTTCTTCCATGTCTCTAATAAGGAGATGCATGTCTGAAACATGATATGCCTCCATCATTTATTTCCTTTACTTTATGCATTTTCTGTTCTTTGCTTTTCATTTTAAGTTAGTTAATAATTAGCTAGAAAAATGCCAAGTCTGCACAATGCTTGTATCCATCACTTAGCTTTAAATATTGCTTTGTTTCCCATATGCTTGAATAAAAGAGTTTGGTTTGAATTGAAAAGTAAAAAAATCCAATGTTGCATGAGTATGAATGGAAGTTAGTGGTGGCACATGTGTATGATTAAATGCATAACTCATGAAATAAGTGTTGCATAATATCATTCTCATTCAATTGTGAGTTAGCTTGCTGTTACAAAGACTTCTATCTATAATGAAACATCCTTGGTAACAAAAACAGAAAAGAAAAGAGAAAGGAAAAAGCCAAAATGGCAAGAAAAAAACAAAGAATAAAGGTTGGACACCAATGGTTTGAACCTTAGGACAAATGCCTGTGGTGTTCTTGTACTGAGATCTGCTTGGATGAGTAAATTCTAAGGGGTATTTTGAAACCCGGTCACTTAGATCAACTGATTTGGGATGGCCAATTGAAAATCCACAATAAAGAGCAACTTAGATACAAAGCACTTAGTGATCCAAAGAGATGCTGGGCATCAATGATCCTAGGAAGAATTAGTGAGCTAAGTGTCTGTGGTGGAAAGATGTTGAACAAAATAAAAGAAAATGAAGCCAAAGGCTAAGCTGCAACATTTAACACCCAACCTCTAAAAGAATAAAAAGCTTGTTAAAGCATTTTAAGCCAAGAAAAGTTACCAAGGGAGTAATCAAAAGGTGAGTCTTATGACAGCAAGTTTAGCAAACCTTTGATGCAAAATGTGTATTATGCAGCAGCAACAATAAGTGAGTATCATTGTCTGCATAAATGCCCCATAAATTGAAGTTCTGCTATCTGCATAATAAGGATTTGTGTTCTTTTCTTATTCATATCATTTACTCTTAGTTTTGATGCTTGCTTGGGGACAAGCAAGGTTTAAGTTTGGTGTTGTGATGACAAGTCATCATATACCCATTTTTCAAGCTAATTTCACTTGTTTTGTTAGCATTTATGCACTTTCTTGCATCCTAAGTTAGTGATTTGGAGTGAAAATGCATAACTTCTATAAATCAAGCAACCACTATGAATTTAATGTTAATCATTGAGGTTTGAGCTAATTTTAATTGCATTTTAATTGATTTATAAGCCTCTTGAATTTAGTGATACTTTGAGTGGTTGTTTGGTTTATTATAGGTGAAGAAAAGAAAAGAAAATGAAAAGCGTGGCATAAAAAGTGTAGCCAAGAAAAGGAAAGCGTGGCCGAATCAAGAAATAGCGTGCCGCATCACAATGGAGGAAGCAACCTTGCCCTCCACAAGGGCAGAATGCCCTCTAGGAGGGCAGCATTAAGTGACCGAACCAAGAAAGGCAACTCTGCCCTGCCCACTCCAAAGGGCAGAGCACAAAATAATGCCTTGGAACCAAGAGAAGCAATTTCTGCCCTGCCCTTGTGGAGAGCAGGATCGGGCTCCATGAGGAAAGAAATTCAAGGGAAAATGACACCCATGCATGCTACAAGGTTCGAACCAAGAACCATGAGGAAGCCAAGCCTTGAGACCAACTAGCGTGCCAAGAAATCAAAAGAAAAAGTGGCGTATTTGCAAGCTCCCAGGATCGAACCCGAGGCGTGAAGGAAGGACCCTGCCCTGCCCTTGGCACGGGCAGGGCGGCAATTGAACTTGGCGCATCAACAAGCACCAACGCGCGCACCAATTCCTTCCTTGGCACGATCCTGGCGCGCGCGTCCCATCCCTGGCGCACCAAACCGATCCTGCCCTGCCCTTGGCGCGGGCAGGGCAGCCTCCCACGCACCAGCGCATCCTAGCGCGCCAAATTTCTTCCTGGCGCATCAATTTTTCTTCTTGGCAGCACCATCCGCGCGCAACGCTCATCCTGGCGCATCAACCTTTCTCGCCCTGCCCTTGGCGCGGGCAGGGCAGCCTCTGGCGCACCACACTCATGCCAAACACGCACCAACTCGCACCAACATGCAACATGGCCGCACCAACTCCAAGCACCAAGCATCAATTTTCTGCCCTGCCCTCCACAAGGGCAGGGCAGCCTCCTGGGAGTGGTTTTTGGGCCAAAATTCAAATTAAAAATTAATTTGAATTCATTTCTTCACCAATCCAAAAGCCCATCCAAATCCCATTATCCAAGAATAGAAAGTGTATAAATAGGACTTAGTTTGATGTAATTAGGACCTTTTATGCTCACTTTTGAATTTTTACTTTTACCTTGGCTTTTGAATTTTCACTTTCACATTCCTTTGGAGCTTTGACTCTCTTGGAATTGTTCTTGAGAGAATTGGCCGAGACTTCAGAGGATCAAGGGAGAATTGGTTGATCTCCTTCCTCAATTCCCTTGGGCAATTCTACTCTTCGGTTCTCTGAGTTGTGGATGTGTGAAATTGGGGAAATTCTGTCCCAATTCCCATTCTAGCTCTGTTTAAATTTGTTTTCTGCATAATTCACTTTCAATTCGGTTCTTCTATTACTTCTTCTTTCATTTTCTCTCAATTGCTTAGTTCATTCAGATCTGGGAAGGAAATTGGGTTTTAGGCTCTGCTACCTAAGCCCTTGGGATCCTGAGATCACTTTTGGTTCTTCTATGAACCTTACTGCACTTTAATTTCCTTGCTGTTTAAATTTCTGTTTGCATCCAATTCAATTTCTGCTACCTTCATTTCTGCAATTTACTTTTCCTTCGTTTAGATCCTGCAAGCCCATTCCTCAATTCCCTTTTATATTCAAGCAATTT
Source organism: Arachis stenosperma (assembly GCF_014773155.1). Lineage (NCBI taxonomy): Eukaryota > Viridiplantae > Streptophyta > Magnoliopsida > Fabales > Fabaceae > Arachis > Arachis stenosperma. Next base: position 88,234,192 of record NC_080386.1, read on the forward strand.
ACATTACTTGCCATTTAAGTTACTGCAATTTACCTTTCTTGCACTTTAAGTTTCAGTAATTTAGTTTCTTGTTCTTTAAGATTCTGCAATTTTTCTTTCTTGTTCTCCAATTTACTGCCCATTTCCCTTTCCCCCTTTTACATTTACTGTCATTTACTTTCTGTTAAGCACAAATCACTCAACCAACACTTGATTTGCTTGACTAAACCACCCACTAAACTAAAATTGCTCAATCCTTCAATCCCTGTGGGATCAACCTCACTCATGTGAGTTATTATTACTTGATGCGACCCGGTACACTTGCCGGTGAGTTTTGTGTTGGATCGTTTTTCACACATCACTGGCCATCTGTTTCAAGCAAACCATATTCAAGTGGAATATTGAAGATAAAAGACAAGGATTTTACCCACTTGTAGTTTGTGGTGGGCGGTAACGGCCTTGGGATAGGTGTTTCCAGTGGTTCTGTAAGTTCTACTCCCTTATAATCTTCTGTGAATTCTTCCACTTCAACCATCTCTTGATCAGAGTCTTCAATTTCTCCCTCATCATCGCTCAAGTCATATATTGAAGTTTGAGAAAGATCTACCCTAGCATCATCTTCATATTCACTCGGGGAAGATTCTTCTGTCTCAAAGAAATCACTTGTGGATGCAAGTTCGCCGCTAAGAGAATAAGTCTCGTGATCATCATCATCAAGGAAACCTGTGTCTTGGGTTATCCCGTTCAGTTCTTCATAAGATATTTGCATTGGAGGCAGTGCAAAATCCTCCTCAGCGTCAATTATAACATCCTTGACAGAGTTCTCCACAACAACCAACTTTTCTTCTTTTGCAATGACAGCTTTCTCTACTTGTTCTAGTACGAAGTTATGCTCTATGTTGTTTACTGGGGCTTCCAGCGTCTCCTTTGTACTGCGTTCTTCATTGGATTCTCTACATAAAGCCATGGGGGTCTGTTGAGGGGCTGAGCGTCTGGAAGATAATTGTTTTAACTTCTCCACTATTGCTTGCTCCGGTTGATGAAGGAGTGCGGTACATTGTTTCATTGATTCTTTGAGGCTAACCCGTGATTTTGACTTTGATGGATATGGGTAATGTGTATGGGGGAGTGGTGGTTCTTGCGAGTAATTGGATTGGTATTGAGGCGGATAAGGATCGTATGATGGTGAATGGTGAAAAGAAGCTTGTGAGTGTGATGGTTCGAGGTCATGTTGAGAGGATGGTCTATAGGCACGGGGTGGGGCTTGTTGGTAGTTACAAGGTTGTCCACCATATCTTTCAGCTGGGTATGCATTGTAGAATGGTCGTTGTCCATGATATCTTGGAGGGTGTTGTTGCCTAAAGGGTTGATTAGATCCTCTTGACTCTATCCATCCTTGATTGGTCCGACCTTGATGCATATTCCTGCTGTGGTTTCTATTTCCTTCAACAAAGTTAGAACTAAACTCAAAGCGAGAGGGGTGAGAATTCATAAAAACCTTCAAAAATAAGGGGGAAAAAGAGAAAACAAATAAACAAGTAACAGAAATATATATATATATATATATATATATATATTTTGAAAAATATTTACAATAACCAATAATAAGGCACACGTTTGCAACTCCCCGGCAACGGCGCCATTTTGACGTTGGATTTTTTGCTAGTAAAGAATAATTAAAAATATTTGCGTTGTAGATATAGTTTCTAAACTAACAAAAATCCCTTCGTACAAACGTTTTGGTTGTCACAAGTAACAAACCCCTAAATAAATTGATAACCGAAGTATTTAAACCTCGGGTCGTCTTCTCAAGGAATTGCAGGGAGGTATGTTCTTATTATTGGTTATGAGTTTGCAAATTTGGGTTTTGGAGTTTGGGCAATGGGCACAAGCATACTTAAATGACAAATAAAATAAAATAATAACAATAAAATCTCTTGGCAAGGTATAAGAAATTGGAAGTCTAGACCAAATTATCCTTATCAATGATAATAAAAATTGAATCTTAATTTCACTTAGTTAACCCTTACTTAAAGCAGAGGAAGGTCAAGTGACTAATTAGTTTGATCTTCAATTAGAGGAGATAACAATTATCAATTATGCTGTTGAGTTGGATAACTTCCTGAGTTACTGATTTCTTAACCAAAACCAAAAGGAAAGGAAATTGAAGCTACTGGAATAAAAATGTCTTTAGATTGAGAACAACAATAACATAAATAAAAAAGCAATATTAAACTGAAATATCTCAAATAAAATTAATTTAAAAGAGTAATCTGTAACATGGAAGAGTTCATAAATTAAATTGGGATAAATAAAAATAAAGAACCTGGGATTGAGAGTCACTCCTAAAACTAAGAGAAGTCCTAAATCCTAATCCTAAGAGAGAGAGAGGAGAGAACCTCTCTCAAAACTAAACCTAAATCATGGAAAGTGACTAAAAATTTCGAGACTCCCTCAATGGATGCATTCCTCCACTTCATAACCTCTGGTCTATGACTTCTGGACTTGTATTTGGGCAAAAAAGGCTTCAGAATCCGCTACGAGCGTTTTCTGCAATTTCTGGTGCGTGGCCTCTGTCACGCGTCTGTGTGGGTCACGCGGTCGCATTATTCGTAGTTCTCCTTGTCACGCGGTCGCGTCGGTCATGCGTCCGCGTCATATGTGATTTGCTAAAGTCGCGCGGTCGCGTCAGTCATGCGGCCGCGTCGTTGCTTCTTCGCTTCTGGCACGCGATCGCGTCGTCCATGCGATCGCGTGGATGCCAGTTCCTTCAGAAACTCCATTTTGCACTTTCCTTCCATTTTTGCTTGTTTCCTTTTCCATTCTTTAAGTCATTCCTGCCTTAGAAGATCTGAAACTACTCAATACACTAATCACGGCATCGAATAGAATTAAAGGTGATTAAAATACTTAATTTAAAAGCATAGGAAACATGTTTTTCACATACATCACATAATAAGGAAGGAGAAGTAAAACCATACAATTAATATGAATAAGTGGGTGAAGGATTGAATAAATCACTCAGATTAAGCATAAAATATATCATAAAATATGGGTTTATCAAGCATAATTAACCTCAATCCACAAGCCATATCCAACTCACTAATTAACTTAGTGAAAGATTAGCATTAGTGGAAACCAAACTAACTAACAATCCTAATCACAATATCAAATGGACATCTATGACACAAGGTCACCTAATTATCCAATTCCAAGCCAAGAGTGTGAAAAACTAGGCAAAAGCTAAAAGAAACATTTTGTCAAACACTTAGCATGCATGAAAGGGGAAAGCATATTAAATTGCAACAATAATAAAATCTATAACTACCAATTTCATGAAAATGAAAATAACAACTCAAATAAGCATTAAAGAAACATAAAACATCAAAATTGCATTAAAGGAAATTAAAAGTGACAAGTGTGTTCATACAACTAAAATGAGCATAACAGAGAAATTAACAAAGGAAACAAAGAGAGTAAAGGCAATAGAACAAGAAAATGTAAATGAAACTACAATTAAACAAGAATTAAAGAGAGAATAAAGATAAAAACCCTAATTTTAGAGAGAAGGGAGAGCTTCTCTCTCTAGAAACTAAGACAAAAACATGTAAAAACCTAAACCTAAGTTCTCCCCCCTTTCACATGGAGTGAGACCCTCTTAGATATAGGAAGAATCAACTTCAGAAAGTCCAAAAACTGGGCTCTGGAGGCCCAAAAATTGCCCCTAGCGATTTCCATTAAATGAGTCACGCGCTGAGACCTGTGCGTACGCACAGGTGTGTGTGTGCGCACGCACACATGCTAATTTTCTTCTTGTGCGTACGCACAGTAGGTTGTGCGCACGCGCACTCCAATGTGTGCTTCTCCTTTATTTTCTTCATGTTTTCTCCCTTTGTACATGCTTCCTTCCACTTTTGCGTTGCTAAACTTGCCTCTAGGACCTAAATTCACTCAACAAACATGTCATGGCATCGAATGGCATAAAAGTGGGATTAAAATTAGCTATTTTAAGGCTTAAAAAGCATGTTTTCACAATTAAGCTCAATTTAGGGAGAAAGCACAAAAGCATGCTATTTAAAGGAATAAGCATAGGAAAAGTTGATGAAATCCACCCAAATAGAGCAAATAAATATCATAAAATATGGATTCATCACATCCCCACACTTAAACAATAGCATGTCCTCATGCTATACTAAAGGAGAAAGAGAAGGGAAATGATTATTTATTCAAAGCAAGGAAACTACCTATATGTAATCTACCTATATGAATGCAACTACTTAGTCAAAATAAATCAATTTCCAAGAAAGCATATATGAACATAAGGGCTCGAGCAATCTCAACCAAGTCAAATCCATCATTGAGTAGAGTTATTGAAAAGAATTAATAACTTGCAAGAAAGGAATTAAGTAAAGGTGAAAACATGTAATTGAGCAATTGAACCCTCGCCAGATGTGTATCTGCTCCAATAACTCAAGTGTATAAGGCCAATTCACTCATTTCTCTTCTAATCATACTTTCTAAGATTTGTCTTTCATCTAACAATCAACAATTGTTCAATTTATGCTAAAGAGAGGATTTTTGCGTGGTCTAAGAATCTTTACAATTAAGTATCGTTGCAAGTATAGCTCCTAAACCAACAAAAATCTTTTCTTACAAACGTTTTGGTTGTCACAAGTAACAAACCCCTTTGAAATTGATAACCGAGTATTTAAACCTCGCGTCGTCTTCTCAAGGAATTGCAGGGAGGTATGTTCTTATTATTGGTTATGAAAAAGTGTGTTTTAGGGTTTTGGATTAAGGTAAAAAGTTAGTTGAATGACAAGTAAAATAAAATAATAATAGTTGTAAAATAAACTCTTGGCAAGGTATGAGAAATTAGAAGTCCTATCCTAGTTATCCTTATTAATTGTGATGAGAATTTGATTTTTCTCCCACCTTGTTAACCTCTAACTATGAAGGTAAGTTAAGTGGATGAATTAATTTGAATCTTCAAGTCCCAGTCTTTCCTTGGGAAAAGTTGGAGTTATTGGATCTCGAATTAATTTTTGAAGAATTCCAATTTTCAGTCAACAATGAGTTTGATAACTCAAGAGTTACCAATTAATCAACCAGAGTCAAAAGGTAGAAAATCTAAATTAAAATCATTTATCTGGAAACATCTCAATAATGTATAATCCTAACATGAAAAGTTCATAAGCCAATTGGGCAACATAAATCAAATACAAATGAAAACATCAGAGTAAATAAAAGTAGAAGGGAAACATAAATTATTGAACCTGATGAAGAGTTGAAATAAATCCTAATTTCTAAAAATCCTAATTTCTAAATCCTAAGAGAAAGGAGAGAGCCACTCTCTCTAAAAACTATATCTAAAACTAAAATTGTGTATTATGAGTCTAATCTCAAGTGTCCCCTTCATTCCTTCACTTTGCAGCCTTTAATCTGTGTTTTCTGGGCTTGAAACTGGGCCAGAAATAGCCCAGGATTCGCTGTTTGCGAAATCGGCCACGCTGATTTTCGCAAATGCGATGCGTCCGCATGGATGACACGTTCACGTCGCCTATCTGTACGGCCACTATGGCAAATTATATATCAAATCGAAGCCCCAAACGTTAGCTTTCCAACGCAAGTGAAACCATGTCATTTGGAACTCTATAGCTCAAGTTATGATCGTTTTAGTGCGAGAGGGTCAGGCTGACAGCTTTGCAGTTTCTTCAACTTCTTGTATTCCTTCCACTTTTGCATGCTTTCTTTCCATCCTCTAAGCCATTCTTGCCTTGTAATCCCTGAAATCACTTAACACACATATCAAGGCATCTAATGGTAATAAGATAGGATTAAATAAAAGAAAATAAAAGCCAAAGAAGCATGTTTTCAATCATAGAACAAATTCTGGGAAGGAATTGTAAAACATGCAAATCATATGAATAAATGTATGAAAGATTGATAAAATCCACTCAATTAAGCACAAGATAAACCATAAAATAGTGGTTTATCAACCTCCCCACACTTAAACAATAGCATGTCCTCATGATAAGCTCAAGAGAAGCTATAAAGGGTTGAAAAGGATGGTAGAATGTATGCAATGCAACCTATCTATATGAATACAACTACATGCAAGAATGTTTCTACCTACTTGGTTAAAAGTAAATAAGTTCTCCAAGACAAAAATAACTCAAATTCCACTAATTCAAATCATATAAAATAAAGACAAGTAAACTTGTAAGAAGATAGCTCATGAAAGCAGGGAACATAGAATCAAGCATTGAACCCTCACAGGAAGTGTATATCACTTTAATCTCTCAAGTGTCTAGGGTCAATCACGCTACTCTTCCCTAGTCATGCTTCCTAAACCTTGTTCTTCATCTAACCAATCAACAAATATTTAGCATACCAATGCAAACATCATGAGGTCTTTTTAGGGTTGTAATGGGGCTGAGGTAAAGGTAAGGATACATGTATGGCCAAGTGAGCTTTATAAAGTGAATCCTTGATTAGTCTAAGATCTCACCTAACATATACATACTTTATACACTTTTAGAATACTTTACCTAACTACCCAAATTTTTCCCACTTTTGTATTTCAAGCTCATGTATCAAACTTATTTTTGAATTTTGTCCCATGTGCATTGATCCTTTTTATTTTGCATTTGGAGTAATATTATTTTTCTTCTCTTTTCTTTTTTTTGTATCCCCTTATTTAATTACTTAATATTTTTTTTTCAATGCACATGGTAATTTAATTATTTTGATTTCACATGAGCATGCTTCCCAAAACTTTTATTTTGAAATGTCTTTATTCTTTTTAACTTTCTACCTTTGTTTTTATCATCCATGTTCCCATAAGGTTCCCCACACTTAAACAATACACAATTTCTATCTTAAGCTAACCAAGGATTCAACGTGGGATTTTTATTTTGTTTTTCTGCTTAATGCTAGTAATGTGGTTATAAAATAAGAGGGGATTAAAAGCTCAAGGGGGCTAACAAGGGTGATGTAAAAGATAGGCTAATTTGGAAATGGTGAGCTAGAATCAAACAATGGTCTCAGTCATATGCAAGCATGTAAATATACTAAATAATGGACATATAGAATGGAACAAAGCAAAGATTTATAATCATAGAGAAGAAAACACACAAGAATAAAATATTATGGTTAAATAATATAACCATACAATTAAGCTCAAATCTTACAGGTTGTGTGTTCTAGCTTTTACCTATGTTCCAAATAAAACTTCAAACAAATTTAACAAAAATTTTAAATTTAAATTAGTGAAATACTATAGAAATTTTTTGAAAAAGAAAATATTACTTCAACCAAGTAGTAACTAAATGAACAAAATCAAACAAACATGCAAATGCAACAATTAACAAATTAACATTGGTGTTGAGAAGGGATTAACTAACCTGCGGAGATCGGTATCGACCTCCCCACACTTAAAGATTGCACCGTCCTCGGTGCATGCTGAGATGTGCAAGTGGATGGGGGTTGTGGTTCCTCAGCCGGTGCTCTCTTTGTTCCTTTCCTTGCCGGTGGTTTGGGAGTAGCTTTCTCTGTACCCTTCTTGGTGGCTATCCTGAAAAAGGAAAAGAAAGTAACAAGTAAAGCTAGGGGATCCAGCAAGGAAGAGAGTGGGAAAGGTGATAATCAATGCACAGTAAAGAAGAATGATGTTAACACATAGTCATGACTACATGTGAAAAGTCATCAATGGAAATATAGTAAGTGCATGTGATGACAGTTAAATGCAAGAAGTTTATTGGCATGCTGGCAAAGGCATGAGTAGCATAGATCAAGCATTCAATGTCCAAGTTGGATTACCAAGTCTTCCAAACTAATAATATGTTTGTAAAAATAATTATATTTAAATAATAAAATAGAGAAGGGGTTATGTGAAAAGCAGGCATTTAGAGTAGTAGGTTTACAAGAAATCTAAAAATAGTGTAAAATGCCATATGGGCGTTTTCACAAGCACATAGCATGCATGGTAAATAAGCTATTTGAAAGTATTAAATTGAACATGCAAGCATCCCTTTAAAAAGTAATATATAATTGTCAAATAATCCACAAAAATATAGAAAAAAAACAATGACCCAAATAAAATTCCAACACCAATGAAAATAATGCAATGAATGAAAGTATGCAATTAAGTAAAAGAAAATGAAAGATAAGAAGAATGAGAAGGGAAAGAAGGGAAGAAGAAGTAAGCAAGAAAGGAGGGAGGAAAAATTAGGGTTGGGGAAGAAAAGATAAAATATTTTGGCATATTAGGTTAAGGTGTGCGACGCTGGTGACGCGGTCGCGTGGGTGACGCGGCCGCGTGGTGCGCAATAAGGTCAGGTGACGTGGACGCGTGGGTCACGCGATCGCAACACTTGATTTGTGATAGTGGCGCAAGTGCAGCCTCGCATTCACACAACTCTCTGTTTGAATTGCATTTGCCAAAAATCTGGGTGACGCAGTCGCGTGGGTGACGCGATCGCGTGGGTGGCCATTTTTGAAAAACGATGCGGCCGCGTAGGGCACGCGTTCGCATGGGAGGGCTTGGGCTTCTAGCACGAGTCCAGCCCAATTTCAGCACAACTTTCGGCCATGCACCTTTTTTACGTCGATTTTCATGGCACGCGGCCGCGTGGATAACGCAGACGCATGGGAGGCTTATTTTCCATAGGACGCGGACGCGTTAGTGACGCGGTCGCGTTGGCAAACTGTGCCACGGGCACGCCTCCAGCCACGCTTTCGCGTGACTCTCTGTTCAACTTTCTTTTCTTCATAACGCACTGGTGACGCGGACGCATCAGCGACGCTGCCGCGTCACGTGCGTGATTTTTTTTAATGTAATATGCAGAATGAAAAATGCAATGAATGTTATGTAAAAATTCCAGGTTCAATCAAAATTCAAAAATAGACAAAAATTCAAACTGAAGAAGAAACGATCATACCATGGTGGGTTGTCTCCCACCTAGCACTTTTAGTTAAAGTCCTTAAGTTGGACAATTGAGGAGCTTCCTGTTATGGCGGCTTGTGCTTGAACTCATCCAGAAATCTCCACCAATGTTTGGAGTTCCAGTAGCCTCCGGGGTCCCAAACAAGGCGCAGAAAGCCTTCAAGCAAGTTAAAGCAAGTGACAAGGCTCCAAGAGTGTTGATTTCTAGATTGAATTCCGGGGTCCCAAATCTTGCTTTTGCACCCGTCTTCTTGTTGAGCAATATTGTTCCATCCAGGTGGCAAACAGTCTGAATTCTCACTGAAACGGCCAAACAACTTCCTAGACCCATTCAGTTGAGCTTTACACTAACCTTTATGTTTAAATTTTGAGCACACAACCATGTTGAACCTTGCAGGATAAATCTTATCACTGACCATCTTCTTCTTACTCTTAATCCCACAGAGAGCTCTAAGTTGACCATCCGTCTCCAGTAGCCCATATTCAAGTGGAATTAGAAAGCTAAGGGATATGAATTTTACCCACTTGAATGTTGTGAAGGATGATGGCAACTTAGGGGAAGGTGTTTCTAATGAACGTGGAAGCTCCACTCCCTTGTGCTCTTCTTTGACAACTACTACCTCTTTGCAAGCTTCTTTAATATCAACCTCTTCCTCTTGGTAGCTTTCTTCTGATTCAATTTCCTCTTTATTGTTCACCAAGGGCATAGGAGGTTGTGCTTTTTCTTCTTGAATCTCCATCTCTTGATCAACCTCTTCCAAGTCTTCAACCATAACATGCCTTGGGGGTTGTACACCCTCCTCAACAACAAATTCAAACTCCTTAGAAGAGAGTTCTGTGACTTGAGGTTCCTGTGGAGGTTCTGCATCTCCTAAATCTTCAACCACTTCTTCCTCTGCAACTATTATGGCTTTCTCCACTTGTTCCAGTGCAAAGTCATGCTCCTTATTGTCCACTGGAGTCTCTAGTGTCTCCTTCATGCTACGTTCTTCATTAGATTCTCCACATGAAGCCATGGGGGTTCCTTGAGTGTCCGAACGTCTAGAAGATAATTGATTTATTGCTTGCTCCAATTGATGAAGGGTTGCATGAAATTGATCTACTGTTTCCTTGAAATGATCCCTTGACTCTTGTTCCTCCTTGATGATTACCTTTCCATGACAACTCCCTTTAATTACTCCTTCACCTTCAAGGGTCTCTTCTACCTTCACCTCTAGTGCCTCCTCGAGCTCCTTATGACGTATGGATTTGCGAAGACGATCCTCTCTCTCTTGTTCCATATCAATAGCATCATAGGGATCATCTTGCTCTTGGATTGATGGATGTGGGTGCTCTTCCATGGATTGTGGTGATGGGATGGGTGGATCATTATGTGGTTGAAAAGGAAGTGCACTAGAGCTTGAAGGTTGATTGTTGAAGGTATTTGATGGTCCAATTCGGGCGGCGAGAGCTTGTATAGTAGAGTTTAGATCGATAAATGCTTTTTCAATAGAGGTTTGGGGAGGATAGAAGGGTTCATTTGTTGGGAGAAAGGGTTCATGGTAGGAAGGTGGTTCATCTTGATAAGGATATGGAGATGGTGAATATTGAGGTGGTGGTTCTAAGTATGGCTCGTAGGGTGGTTGGTGTGGTGGATAAGGATTAGGGACATATGGAGGTGTTTGGTGGAAAGAGGCTTGTGAGTATGGTGGTCCAAAGTCATGTTGAGGATATCTATCATTTTGGTATGCATTGCTGAATGGTCTTCGTCCATGATATCTTGGAAGGTGTTGTTGCCTAAAGGGTTGATCAAATCCTCTTGGCTCCATCCATCCTTGATTGGTCTGACCTTGATGCATATTCCTGCTATGGTTTCTATTTCCTTCAACAAAGTTAGAACCAAACTCAAAGCGAGAGGAGTGAGAATTCATAGTAGTTATCAGAAATAATGGGAAAAAGAGAAAACAAATAAAAAAGTAAAAGGAAAAATATTATTTTTTTTTGAAAAATATTTACAATAACCAATAATAAGGCACACGTTTGCAATTCCCCGGCAACAACGCCATTTTGAAGAGAGGATTTTTGCGTGGTCTAAGAATCTTTACAATTAAGTACTCGTTGCAAGTATAGCTCATAAACCAACAAAAATCTTTTCTTACAAACGTTTTGGTTGTCACAAGTAACAAACCCCTTTGAAATTGATAACCGAGTTTTTAAACCTCGGGTCGTCTTCTCAAGGAATTGCAGGGAGGTATGTTCTTATTATTGGTTATGAGAAAGTGTGTTTTGGGGTTTTGGATTAAGGTAAAAAGTTAGTTGAATGACAAGTAAAATAAAATAATAACAGCTGTAAAATAAACTCTTGGCAAGGTATGAGAAATTAGAAGTCATATCCTAGTTATCCTTATTAATTGTGATGAGAATTGGATTTTTCTCCCACCTTGTTAACCTCTAACTATGAAGGTAAGTTAAGTGGATGAATTAATTCGAATCTTCAAGTCACAGTCTTTCCTTGGGAAAAGTTGGAGTTATTGAATCTCGAATTAATTCTTGAAGAATTCCAATTTTCAGTCAACAATGAGTTTGATAACTCAAGAGTTACCAATTAATCAACCAGAGCCAAAAGGTAGAAAATCTAAATTAAAATCATTTATCTGAAAACATCTTAATAATGTATAATCCTAACATGAAAAGTTCATAAGCCAATTGGGCAACATAAATCAAATACAAATGAACGCATCAGAGTAAATAAAAGTAGAAGGGAAACATAAATTATTGAACCTGATGAAGAGTTGAAATAAATCCTAATTTCTAAATCCTAAGATAGAGGAGAGAGCCTCTCTCTCTCTCTAAAAACTATATCTAAAACTAAAATTGTGTATTATGAGTCTAATCTCAAGTGTCCCCTTCATTCCTCCACTTTGCAGCCTTTAATCTGTGTTTTCTAGGCTTGAAACTGGGCCAGAAATAGCCCAGGATTCGCTGTTGGCGAAATCAGCCACGCTGATTTTTGCAGATGTGACGCGTCCGCGTGGATGATGCGTTCACGTCGCCTATCTGTACGGCCACTATGGCAAATTATATATCAAATCGAAGCCCCAGACATTAGCTTTCCAACGCAAATGAAACCGCGTCATTTGAATCTCTATAGCTCAAGTTATGGTTGTTTTAGTGCGAGAGGGTCAGGCTGACAGCTTTGCAGTTTCTTCAACTTCTTGTATTCCTTCCACTTTTGCATGCTTCCTTTCCATCCTCTAAGCCATTCTTGCCTTGTAATCCCTGAAATCACTTAACACACATATCAAGGCATCTAATGGTAATAAGAGAGGATTAAATAAAAGAAAATAAAAGCCAAAGAAGCATGTTTTCAATCATAGAACAAATTCTGGGAAGGAATTGTAAAACATGCAAATCATATGAATAAATGTATGAAAAATTGATAAAATCCACTCAATTAAGCACAAGATAAACCATAAAATAATGGTTTATCATATGCATACAAGTATCATGAGGACTTTTCCATGGTTGTAATGGGGCTAGGGTGAAGGTAAGGTTATATATGGTTAAGTGAGCTTGATATTTGCATCTTTGATTAGCCTAAGCTCTCACCAAACCTACTTAACAACCTATTCAACTCAAAGAAAATCTAACTACCCATTTCTCATTTTTCTTACACACTCATGCACTTTCTTTTTAATCACAACTCATATGCATTGTTATTGTTACTTTGGGGCACTTTGTCCCCTTTCTTCTTCTTTTTTTTCTTTTTTTTTATTTTGTTTTATTTTATTTTTATTTTATTTATTCATATATACAAAAGTGACAATGCATATGGTTTAAGCATTAGATGCATGAGTATGTACCCAATTCCCAAGATTTTCAACAAAGTACAAAAGTTCACTTATACCTCAACCAAAGTTCTCAAACTTTCCCACACTTAGATGATACACTCTCACTAGCCTAAGCTAACCAAAGATCCAAATAGAGGACATTTATTATTTTTCACTTTAAGGTTAGTAATGTGCTAACTTTAAGAACAAAAGGGGATTGAAATAGGCTCAACGTTGGTTAACGAAGGGAGATAAAAGGGTAGGCTATTTGGGATAAGTGAGTTTAATGAAAAAGATGGCCTCAATCACATACATGCATATATACATCAAACAATGGAGATAAAAAATCAAACAAATCAAAGATTGCAATCTTAAAAAGAGAATAACACACACAAGAATAAAAATAGTGGTTATATAGTGCAACCACACAATGAGGCTCAAAACTCACATGCTTATGTGTTCTTAGCTCAAAAACATATTCCACAATATATAAATCATGCAAGTTTCAAAAGATTTCAACTCAAATCAATTAGGATATCAATGCCCTATCAAGAATATTTTTCTTGGAAAATATCATTATATCAACTAAGCTTATTATATGTATGCAATAAACTAAGAGAATGTAATTAAGACTCTAGAATATATACATACTAATAAGAAAGATGTAATTAATAATTCGAAAAAAAAGAGTGCGAAAGTGTTAGGATTAGAGTTTGTCACCGAAGATGGTCGGACGGTGACGACCTCCCCACACTTAAGGATTTGCACCGTCCATGGTGCAACAAAAGGTGCACAATGATGGTATAGTGACCTTGGATTGCCACCTTCAGCTGGTGGATCAATCGGCTGCCGCGTGCTCTTCCTCTCGCTTTCCTTGTTATTTATGGGGACTCATCCATGCAAAATAGACAATAATATAGTAAGATGAGTGAATGCAAAACAAGGAAGCATGGATTGTTGTAATGAGGTGAGAATCACTAAAATGAGTGAGTGAATAAGTTTGTGACATGAATGAAACAAGTGTGTGTGTGTGTTCTAAACCGCGCAACTTAGAATACACACACTAGCATGGAAAGCGATGTCACAATTGCACAAAGAAAACATGCACTGCACTTATTATAGTGTGCTTGAGATACTTTAAAAGAAACTTGGAAGTTAAGATAAACTAACAAGCAACAAAGAGGCGTGAAAGCATTCAATCAAGAATTAGGCAATTGTGAATTGGATAATAAAGCAACACTTAAATGACATGAAGTGGAAGACATGACAAGCATAGTCCACAAATCTTAAAGGCTCAAAAAATGTCACTAGATAAGCTTATGATCCAATTTCACAATTCCTAAAGTTAATGCATCAAATAGGTGACTTTAAATAAAAATCAATCATAAACAAGGGTCACCTAACAAAAAATGCGTCGAGAAAGAACGAATTGCTTAACTTAGGTAATGAAATCAAATTACATGGTGATTGATGAGCGCATACTTTATACGCTTTTTGGGGGTAATTTCATGTAATTTTAGTATGTTTTAGTTAGTTTTCAGTATAATTTTATTAGTTTTTAGGCAAAATTCATATTTCTGGACTTTACTATGAGTTTGTGTGTTTTTCTGTAATATTAGGTAATTTCTGGCTGAAATTGAGGGAGTTGAGCAAAAATCTGATTTAGGCTGAAAAAGGACTGCTAATGCTGTTGGATTCTGACCTCCCTGCACTCGGAATGGATTTTTTGGAGCTACCGGAGTCCAATTGCACGCTCTCAATTGGGTTGGAAAGTAGACATCCAGGGCTTTCCAGCATTATATAATAGTTCATACTTTGCGCGAAGATAGACGACGTAAACTGGCATTCAACGCCAGTTCCATGTTGCAGTTTGGCGTTCAGCGCCAGAAACAGGTTGCAAGTTGGAGTTCAACGCCAAAAACAGGTTACAACCTGGCGTTCAACTCCAGAAATAGCCCAGGCACGTGAGAAGCTTAAGTCTCAGCCCCAGCACACACCAAGTGGGCCCCAGAAGTGGATTTCTGCACTATCCATCCTAGTTTACTCATTTTCTGTAAACCTAGGTTACTAGTTTAGTATTTAAACAACTTTTAGAGATTTATTTTGTATCTCATGATATTTTTAGATCTGAATTTTGTACCTTTTAACGGCATGAGCCTCTAAACCCCATTGTTGGGGGTGAGGAGCTCTGCAGCGTCTTGATGAATTAATGCAATTATTTATGTTTCCCATTCAAACATGCTTGTTCCTATCTAAGATGTTCATTTGTGCTTCACTATGAAGAAGGTGATGATCCGTGACACTCATCAACTTCCTCAATCCATGAATGTGTGCCTGACAACCACCTCCATTCTACACTAGATTGAATGAGTATCTCTTAGATCCCTTAATCAGAATCTTCGTGGTATAAGCTAGAATTGTTGGAGGCATTCATGAGGATCCGGAAGGTCTAAACCTTGTCTGTGGTATTCCGAGTAGGATTCTAGGATTGGATGACTGTGACAAACTTCAAACTCGCGAATGTTGGGCGTAGTGACAGACGCAAAAGGATCAACGGATATTATTCCGACATGATCGAAAACCAACAGATGATTAGCCGTGCTGTGACAGAGCATTTGGACCATTTTCACTGAGAGGATGGGATGTAGCCATTGACAACGGTGACACCCTACATACAGCTTGCCATGGAAGGAGCCTTGCATTTATGAAAGTGAGGAAGCATTATGTTACAGAAATTCAGAAGACAAAGCATCTCCAAAACTCCAACATATTCTCCATTATTGAGTAACAATTATTTATTTTATGCCTTTTCACTTTTTACAATTGAACCTAAAAAAACACTGTTGTTGGTATCCTGACTAAGAATAATAAGATAACCATAGCTTGCTTTAAACCAACAATCTCCGTGGATTCGACCCTTACTCACGTAAGGTATTACTTGGACGACCCAGTGCACTTGCTGGTTAGTTGTGCGAAGCTGTGAGAAATAGTCCATTAATATTGGCATACACAATTTCGTGCACCAAGTTTTTGGCGCCGTTGCCGGGGATTGTTTGAGTTTGAACAACTGACGGTGAATCTTGTTGCTTAGATTAGGAAAATTTTATCTTTTTTTTACTAGAATTGCATCTTTTATTATCCCTTCTAAAAAAAATTTTCAAAGATATTAGTTTTCTTTATTAATTTTTAGTTTTTCTGTGAATTTAGTGTCATGTTTTAAGTTTGGTGTCAATTGCATGCTCTTCTTTGTCTTTCAATTTTCGAATTGCATGTTCTTTATTTTTATTTGATCTTCAAATTGTTCTTGTCAAATTTTCTTGTTTGATCTTTGGTTTTTCCTATTTTGTGTATTTTTTGTGTTTTTCTTGTGCAATTTTAAAATATTAGTTTTCAAAAAATTTTATTTTTACTCATTAAAAATACCTCTGTAAAACACATTACATTTATAGCTCAATTGGCTAGAGCGTTGGTTTATGTTCTTGGTAATTAGGTATCTTCTTTTTAAAATCTTTTTCAAAAATAATTTTTCTTTGATTGAATCTTGTGCCAAACTTTAAGTTTGGTATTTTCTTGTTAATTTTCTTTAATTTTCAAAAATTTATTTTGGTTTTCTAAAAATTTTAAGTTTGGTGTTCTTTCTTTTGTTCTTGTTGTTCTTGTGATTCTTCAAGGTGTTCTTGAGTCTTCCTTGTGTTTTGATCTTAAAATTTTTAAGTTTGGTGTTCCTTGGTGTTTTCCCTCCAAAATTTTCGAAAACAAGGAGCATTAGATCTAAAAATTTCAAGTCTTGTATCTTTTGTGTATTTTTCTCTTTCATCATAAAATTCAAAATTCAAAAAAAAATTATCTTCTCTAACTATTTTCAAGCAAATTTTTTCGAATTTTTTTATATAAAAATTCAGATTTCAATTTCAAAATTTTTCAAATCTTATCCTTTTAAGATTTTTTTTTGAAAAAATATCTTTTTCGAAAATATCCTAACCACTTTCTCTCTCCTCACTTTTTCGAAAATCTTCATAAAATATTTTTAAATTCTTTTTTTATTTTATTTTTATTTTTATTTATTTTTAATTTTATTGTCGTCTTTATTTTATTTTGTTTTATGTTATTATTTTGAAATTTTTATATATAATAAAATAAATAAAATAAATTCACATCATCTCCCTTTCTCCATTATGGACTTAAGTGAAAATGAACAGTCCAGAAGGACTCTGGGGTCATATGCTAACCCCACTACTGCTTCATATGGGAGTAGTTGATGTGTGGAAAACGATCCAACACAAAACTCACCGGCAAGTGTACCGGGTCGCATCAAGTAATAATAACTCACATGAGTGAGGTCGATCCCACAGGGATTGAAGGATTGAGCAATTTTAGTTTAGTGGTTGATTTAGTCAAGCGAATCAAGTATTGGTTGAGTGATTTTGTATCCAACAGTAAGTAAATAACAGAAAATGTAAAGGGGGAGGGGAGAATTGCAGAAATTAGAGAAAACTGAAAGTAAAAGAGATGAATCTTAAAGAGCAAGAAATTAAATGACTGAAACTTAAAGTGCAAGAAATGTAAATTGCAGTAACTTAAAGTGCAAGAAATATAAATTGCAATAATGAAAAAGGATGTGAGGATTGGGATTTCAGAATTCAAGCAATGGCAATTAAATTTCAGCAACTAATAAAATAGAAGATGAATGAGAAGTACTTAGAATTCAAACAGTAAGGAAATTGAATTGTAGCAGAGGTTCATAGAAGAACCAAGAGGGGAAATGGGATCTCAGGACTCCAGAGACTAGATAGCAAAGTCTAGATCTCAATTGCCTTCCCAGATCCAAATTCACAAAGCAATTAACAAGAAATTAAAGAAGAAGCAGTAAAGAAAATGTAATTGAACTCAATTATGCAGAAGAGGAATTCAAGAGATCTTGAATGGAGATTGAGACAGAAGTTCCTCAATTCTTCACACCCAAGACTCAAACAAGAAAAGTAAAAATGCTCCAGCAAGAACGAGGAAGAAGAGAGATCAATTCTCCTCCCCAATTCCCTGAAATCTCAGTTCCTAGCTCTTAAAATTCAAAATCAAAAGAAGCTCTCAATTCTCAAGTGAATAGAAAGCTCAAAGTAAAGGCTAAAAATCTAAAGCCAAAGAAAGGTCCTAATTACATCAAACTAACTCCTATTTATACACTTTCTATTCTTGGATTTTGGAATTTGGATGGGCTTTTGATTTTGTGAAGAAATGAATTTAATTGGATTTTTAATCCAATTTCAGCCCATGAAGAAAGTAGCTCCCAGGAGGCTGCCCTGCCCTTGTGGAGGGCAGGGCAGGAATTTGTGCGTGCGGCTCTTGGTGCGTGCGAGTTGGGCGTTGATGCTTGCAGGATGCTGCCCTGCCCTTGTGGAGGGCAGGGCAGAGTTTGTTGGTGCGCCAGCTTCTGCCTGTGCGTGCGTGTTGATGCTGCCGAAGCTCCCTTGGTGCGCCAATCTGGTGCGCTGGTCCGTGCATCACAAAATTCTGCCCTGCCCTTGTGGAGGGCAGGGCAATGTGCCAAGGTTGAAGCTCCGTGTTCGAGACTCGGGTGACGCGCACGCTACCTCTTTTCCTTGATTTTCTTGGCACCAAAGTAAGGCCTAGTTTCTTGCTTCCTCATGGTGCCGTGTTCGATCCTTGTGGCAAGCATTGGTGAGCTTCTCCCTTGAATTAATTCCTTTGATGAGCCCGATATTGCCATTGAGGAGGGCAGGGTAGAGTTTTTGCTCCCTTTAATTCTAAGCATCAAAGTGTGCTCCGCCCTTGTTGTGGGCAGGGCAGAGATGCCTTTCAAGGTTTGGCTCATAACGTTGCTCTCCTGGAGGGCAGTGTGCCCTTGTGGAGGGCAATGTTTGCTTCCTCCCTTCCATGCGGCACACTTCTCCTTCCTTTGGGCCACGCTTTCTTTAAGCCACGCTTTTCCTCTTTTCTTCCTTTCTTCATCTACAAGAAACCAAAACAACCACTCAAAGTATCTCTAAATTCATAAGGTTTATAATTCATTAAAAATCACTTAATTCTTGCTTAAACCTCATGATTTAGCATCAATTTAATAATGGTTGATTGATTTAAAGAAGCCTATGCATTTTCATTCCAAATCACTTACTTAGGATGCAAAAAAGTGCATAAAGACTAGTAAAACAAGTGAAATTAGCTTGAAAAATGGGTATATGATGACCCGTCATCACAACACCAAACTTAAGTCTTGCTTGTCCCCAAGCAAGCATCAAAACTAAGAAAATGAAATGAATAAGAAAAGAAACATATCCTTATTAGGCATATAGCAGAACTTGACCTATGGAGTTTTTATGCAGACAATGATAACTCAATTATTGTTGCTGTTGCATAACATACATTTTTCCTCAAAGGCTTACTAAACTTGCTGTTATAAGGTTTATTCTTTCTTTGCTCCCTTGCTAACTTTTCTTTTCTCATGTTGCTTATCAAGCTTATTATTCTTTGAAGGCTTGGTGTCTAATGTTGTAGTAGTAGCCTTTGGCTTTATTTTTACTCAACATCTTCCACCACAGACACATGGCTCACTACTTCTTCCTAGGATCATTGATGCCCAGCATCTCTTTGGATAACTAAATGTTCTGTATCTAGGTTGCTTTTTATTGTGGACTTTCAATTGGTCATCCCAAATCAGTTGATCTAAGTGACCGGGTTTTGAAATACCCCTCAGAATTTACTTATCCAAGCATATCCTAGTACAAGAACACCACAGGCATGTGTCCTAGGGTCCAAGCTATTGGTGTCCAGCCTTTATTCTTTGTTTTTCTTGCCACGTTGGCTTTTTCTTCTTCCTTTTCTTTCTGTTTTATTTTTTTGTTCTCAAGGGCTTTTTCTTTGCTAATAAGAACCTTTATACCAGCAAGCTAGCTCACTCTTTAATGAAAATGACATCATGCAACAATTATTTTATGAGTTATGCATTTAATCAAACACATACACCACCATTAACTTCCATTCTAACTTATGCAACATTGGATATTTACTTTCTAATTCAAACAATTCTCTTTTATTCAAGCATATGGGAAACAAAACAAAATTCAAGCTAAGTGATGGATGACAAGCATCATGCAGATTATCATACTTGATCAAACAACTTCACTTGCAACTAGATAAATACTTTAGCAGGATATATAATGGTTCCTATGTTCAAAACAATTCACAGCAGCAAGGATTGAGTTCAGATACAACCTTTGAAGTTGCAGCCTTGTGATTCTTCCTTCTGTTGTGTTTTTTTTGAGTTAAGATGCACAATATCTTCAATTGTTGACTCATGTCCTGCATAATTCTCAAAGTTGCTTGCTTCTCAAGCCCTTAAGTGCATGGTTAGTATGCATAAATTGAGTGTGGCTCTTGGATTTATTTTGGTGTGGGAACACCAAACTTAATTGCTTGCCACTGCCTCTAATGCAACTTGTTAACCATATGTGAAACCTTGTATCCTTGCTAAAGGTTATGGGATTAAAGCTAGAAAAACATTTAAATAGTCGAATAATTTGTCTGATCGCTTAGAGCTAGCATTGTGCAGGAAGTGAGAATGTTCTTTTGAATGAGATTTTGGTGGAACACCAAACTTAGAATCCTTCATTCTCCCTTAAGTTGTTTTGGTGTGCAACACCAAACTTAGCTCCTTGCAATGCATACCAATTATTTAACATCTTTATTGAAAAAGCTATGAAGAGAAAACTACCTCAGGTTGGGTTGCCTCCCAACAAGCGCTTTTTTATTGTCACTAGCTTGACATCTTCTATTCTGCTGATCATGGAAGTTGAAAATCACAGTGCCTTAGCTTGTCTTTCTTCACTATGAACTTCCTTCCGGTTTCTTCTTTGATAACCTCTATGAATTCCTGTGGAAGGATCTTAGTCACAATGTAGTGATCAGACAACTGTGGGGACACCTTCATGGTTTGAATGTTGATCATTACTCTATCCCCTAGTGAAAATTTTCCAGTGGGGATTTTCTGCTTTTCTTTAATTCTATCCTCTGTCTCTCCTTGAAAGAATTCCTTGTTGTGTTTCTCTTGGCTGGTACTTTCTTTGTCCAAGGTTTTCTCTCTTTCCTCTATGATCCTTTTCCATCCTTCCTTCTTTGTGGCATCTTCGTTGTTGGTTGGTTTGTCTTCAGTGGCTCTGAGAAAAGTATTTGGTTTCTTCTCACCCATTTCTGCAAAGTACTTCGCCAGTTGAGCTATCTGCTCCTCAATCCTCTGATTGACATCTCTTGGTTCCTTGTTATCTCCTCTTGGTGTTTCATCATTCTCTCTATTAGGATCTCCAAATTCGTGATCCTCTGAGAGTCTTGTGAGATTGGTCGGTTATGAGATGTTAAAGGTTGGAAGGGTGGGTGTGGTGGAGGCATGTAGTGGTTGTTGTTACCATAATGGTGTTTTTGCTGGTTTGTGAAGTTGGGGTTGTTGTAATTGAAGTTCCTTGGTTCGTGATTTTGGTACTCGGTCCTTCTCCAGTTGGAATGAGTCTGGAAGTGTGTGTTTTGTGAGTATTGGCTTTGATTGGCATTGGTGGATGAGTGATGTTGGTTGTTTGTGGTCATGGATTTGCCCTGGTTGAAACTTCCTTGTTCTTGATGTCGGGACTCCCCCATTCTTAGATAAGAATGGGGCCTCCATGGTGGAAATTGGGCATTCACTGCAGCAGACTGCAGGCAATCAACTTTTCTATCCCTCAGCTCCATGTGTTGCTGTGTTTGATGGTGCATTTGTTTGTTCAGGTTCATGGATGCCTTCATTCCTTCAAGTTTCATCACTTCTTTTTCTGAAATTGCATTCTGTGGTTTCTCGCATGAGTGTTGGTTGATGACTCCTTTGTCATTGAAATTTGCAATTCCTTGGGCAGTTGTTGTTGCTTTGAGTAGGCCATCTGAGAAGTAATCCACTGCTTTTCTTGTTTCTGGGGTTAGTCCTTCATAAAAAGCTCGGAAACCCACTTTATCAGTTGCTTTCTTGTATCTTTCCCAAGCCTTGAAGAGTGGTTTTTCTTCCCCTTGTGTGAATAGATGT
This sequence comes from Arachis stenosperma, assembly GCF_014773155.1. Classification (NCBI taxonomy): domain Eukaryota; kingdom Viridiplantae; phylum Streptophyta; class Magnoliopsida; order Fabales; family Fabaceae; genus Arachis; species Arachis stenosperma. Next base: position 88,255,982 of record NC_080386.1, read on the forward strand.
TCCTCCTCTTTCAGCTGGATGATCTGTCTGGATGAGGAGAATTTGGCCAGAAATTTGGTGACCAAATCATCCAAACTAGTGATACTTCCTTGGGGAAAAGTTTCAAACCATTGTGCAGCTTCACCCTTTAATGAGAAAGGGAATAACAGGATCTTATAAGTGTCATGATCTGGACCATCAGTTTTGACAGCATTACAAGTCCTCAAAAAAGTGGATATATGCTGTTGAGGATCTTCCAATGGATTTTCGTCATAAGAACAATTGTTCTTGATGAGTGTAATGAGTGGTGGCTTCATGTCATGATACTCTTCGTCTGTAGAGACTTGATTTCCTGTGGCACGCAAACAATCAAGAGGAACAAACAACAGCACTCTTGAGAATTGAGTGTAGTTAGTTGAGTTAAACTCTCAAACAGTTAGTGAGTTGATAGAGGCAAATTTTCAAACAGTTAGTGTGTTAGCTAAAAATAAAGAAAAAGTGCTTGATCTAGATCTCCACTTCACGTAATCATTGTCAATCTATTTCAATCCCCGGCAACGGCGCCAAAAACTTGATGTGTGGAAAATGATCCAACACAAAACTCACCGGCAAGTGTACCGGGTCGCATCAAGTAATAATAACTCACATGAGTGAGGTCGATCCCACAGGGATTGAAGGATTGAGCAATTTTAGTTTAGTGGTTGATTTAATCAAGCGAATCAAGTATTGGTTGAGTGATTTTGTATCCAACAGTAAGTAAATAACAAAAAATATAAAGGGGGAAGGGAGAATTGCAGAAATTAGAGAAAACTGAAAGTAAAAGAGCTGAATCTTAAAGAGCAAGAAATTAAATGACTGAAACTTAAAGTGCAAGAAATGTAAATTGCAGTAACTTAAAGTGCAAGAAATATAAATTGCAATAATGAAAAAGGATGTGAGGATTGGGATTTCAGAATTCAAGCAATGGCAATTAAATTTTAGCAAGTAATAAAATAGAAGATGAATGAGAAGTACTTAGAATTCAAACAGTAAGGAAATTGAATTGCAGCAGAGGTTCATAGAAGAACCAAGAGGGGAAATGGGATCTCAGGACTCCAGAGACTAGATAGCAAAGTCTAGATCTCAATTGCCTTCCCAGATCCAAATTCACAAAGCAATTAACAAGAAATTAAAGAAGAAGCAGTAAAGAAAATGTAATTGAACTCAATTACGCAGAAGAGAAATTCAAGAGATCTTGAATGGAGATTGAGACAGAAGTTCCTCAATTCTTCACACCCAAGACTCAAACAAGAAAAGTAAAAATGCTCCAGCAAGAACGAGGAAGAAGAGAGATCAATTCTCCTCCCCAATTCCCTGAAATCTCAGTTCCTAGCTTTTAAAATTCAAAATCAAAAGAAGCTCTCAATTCTCAAGTGAATAGAAAGCTCAAAGTAAAGGCTAAAAATCTAAAGCCAAAGAAAGGTCCTAACTACATCAAACTAACTCCTATTTATACACTTTCTATTCTTGGATTTTGGAATTTGGATGGGCTTTTGATTTGGTGAAGAAATGAATTTAATTGGATTTTTAATCCAATTTCAGCCCATGAAGAAAGTAGCTCCCAGGAGGTTGCCCTGCCCTTGTGGAGGGCAGGGCAGGAATTTGTGCGTGCGGCTCTTGGTGCGTGCGAGTTGGACGTTGATGCTTGCAGGATGCTGCCCTGCCCTTGTGGAGGGCAGGGCAGAGTTTGTTGGTGCGCCAGCTTCTGCCTGTGCGTGCGTGTTGATGCTGCCGAAGCTTCCTTGGTGCGCCAATCTGGTGCGCTGGTCCATGCATCACAAAATTCTGCCCTGCCTTTGTGGAGGGCAGGGCAATGTGCCAAGGTTGAAGCTCCGTGTTCGAGACTCGGGTGACGCGCACGCTACCTCTTTTCCTTGATTTTCTTGGCACCAAAGTAAGGCCTAGTTCCTTGCTTCCTCATGGTGCCGTGTTCGATCCTTGTGGCAAGCATTGGTGAGCTTCTCCCTTGAATTAATTCCTTTGATGACCCGATATTGCCCTTGAGGAGGGCAGGGCAGAGTTTTTGCTCCCTTTAATTCTAAGCATCAAAGTGTGCTCCGCCCTTATTGTGGGCAGGGTAGAGATGCCTTTCATGGTTTGGCTCATAACGTTGCTCTCCTGGAGGGCAGTGTGCCCTTGTGGAGGGCAATGTTTGCTTCCTCCCTTCCATGCGGCACACTTCTCCTTCCTTTGGGCCACGCTTTCTTTAAGCCACACTTTTCCTCTTTTCTTCCTTTCTTCATCTACAAGAAACCAAAACAACCACTCAAAGTATCTCTAAATTCATAAGGTTTATAATTCATTAAAAATCACTTAATTCTTGCTTAAACCTCATGATTTAGCATCAATTTAATAATGGTTGATTGATTTAAAGAAGCTATGCATTTTCATTCCAAATCACTTACTTAGGATGCAAGAAAGTGCATAAAGACTAGTAAAACAAGTGAAATTAGCTTGAAAAATGGGTATATGATGACCCGTCATCAGTAGTATCTGTATACCCTCCATTGGAGTTAGTAGTTTTGAGTTGAACACTCAGCTCATTATCATGGTGTAGCAAAGTTGCCAGTATTCCGATCTTCCACAGGAAGAACCTACAGAGTTTTTGGCACAGTTTTTACAAATTACTGACACAGTACATGAGAAGAAAGTAGATCAGGATGTCTACAGATTGTTACTGTTTCCATTTGCTGTAAAAGACCAAGCTAAGAGGTGGTTAAATAACCAACCTAAGGACAGCATAAAGACATGGAAACAGCTGTCAGAAAAATTTCTGAATCACTATTTTCCTCCAAAACGGATGACACAGCTAAGGCTGAGCATCCAAGGCTTCAAACAAGGAGATAAGGAATCGCTTTATGATGCCTGAGAGAGATACAGAGAAATACTAAGAAATGGCCCCTCTGAAATGTTTTCAGAGTGGGTGCAGTTTGACATCTTCTATTATGGGCTTACAGAGGGAGCTCAGACTTCTCTAGACCACTCAGCTCGTGGGTCTATGGTGGACGAAATTGTGATCCATGTTCTAACTATTTTGAGATGAAGGCTTCTTATGGCACTGGTTAAATTCACAACTCCGTTCAACTAACCAGCAAGTGTACTGGGTCGTCCAAGTAATAAACCTTACGTGAGTAAGGGTCGATCCCACAGAGATTGTTGGTATGAAGCAAGCTATGGTCACCTTGTAAATCTCAATTAGGCAGATTAAACCAATTGATTATGGATTTTCTAGAATAAATAATAAAATAGAAATAATAAAAGGGATAGAATACTTATGCAGATTCATTGGTGGGAATTTCAGATAAGCATATGGAGATGCTGTATGGCTCAAGGACGCCTGCTCTCCTACTGCTTCTACTCAATCCTTCTTACTCCTTTCCATGGCAAGCTGTGTATAGGGGTTCACCATCAGCGGTGGCTACTTTCAACCCTCTCGGGAAAATGGTCCTCTGCGGCTGTCACTCGCATGGCTAATCGTCTGGAGGCATCACCCATGGTTGATGGCTACATCCCATCCTCGCAGTGAAAACTACGCTCACGCGGTCTGTCACAGCACGGCTAATCACTGGTTGGTTCCTGTGTCTATTGGAATAGAATCCCTTGATTCTTTTGCGTTTGTCATCATGCCCAGCACTTGCAAGTCTGAAGCACGTCACAGTCATTCATTACCGGAATCCTACTCAGAATACCACAGACAAGGTTAGACTTTCCGGATTCCCAGGATCCTACTCGGAATACCACAGACAAGGTGAGACTTTCTGGATCCTCATAAATGCCGCCATCTATCTAGCTTATACCACGAAGATTCTGTTGGGGAATCTAAGAGATACACATTCAAGCTTGGTTGCATGTAGAACGGAAGTGGTTGTCAATCACGTGCGTTCATAAGTGAGAATGATAATGAGGGTTATCTAATCATCACATTCATCATGTTCTTGGGTGCGAATGAATATCTTGGAATAGGAATAAGAGAGATTTGAATAAAAGAAACTAGAATTGCATTAATACTTGAGGTACAGCAGAGCTCCACACCCTTAATCTATGGTGTGCAGAAACTCCACCGTTAAAAATACATAAGCAAAAGGTTCAGGCATGGCCGAATGGCCAGCCCCCAAAACGTGATCAAAAGATCTCAAAGTGATCAAAAGATATCAAATACATTAGTTAAATGTTCTATTTATAATAAACTAGCTCCTAGGGTTTACATGAGTAAGTAATTGATGCATAAATCCACTTCCGGGGCCCACTTGGTGTATGCTTGGGCTGAGCTTGATCAATCCACGAGCTAAGGCTTCTCTTGGAGTTGAACTCCGAGTTATGACGTGTTTTGGGCGTTCAACTCCGGATCATGACGTTTTTCTGGCGTTTAACTCCAGACAGCAGCATGAACTTGGCGTTCAACGCCAAGTTACGTCGTCAATTTCCCAATAAAGTATGGACTATTATATATTGATGGAAAGCTCTGGATGTCTAGTTTCCAACGCCGTTGAGAGCGCGCCAATTGGAGTTCTGTAGCTCCAGAAAATCCATTTTGAGTGCAGGGAGGTCAGATTCCAACAGCATCAGCAGTCCTTTTGTCAGCCTTTTTCAGAGTTTTGCTCAAGTCCCTCAATTTCAGCCAGAAATTACCTGAAATCACAGAAAAACACACAAACTCAAAGTAAAGTCCAGAAATGTGAATTTAACATAAAAACTAATGAAAATATCCCTAAAAGTAGCTTGAACTTACTAAAAACTACCTAAAAATAATGCCAAAAAGCGTATAAATTATACGCTCATCACAACACCAAACTTAAATTGTTGCTTGTCCCCAAGCAACTGAAAATCAAATAGGATAAAAAGAAGAGAATATACTATAAATTCAGAAATATCAATGAATATTAATTATAATTAAATGAGCGGGACTTGCAGCTTTTTGCCTCTGAATAGTTTTGGCATCTCACTTTTTCCTTTGAAGTTCAGAATGATTGGCTTCTCTAGGAACTTAGAATTTCAGATAGTGTTATTGACTTTCCTAGTTAAGCATGTTGTTTCTTGAACACAGCTACTTATGAGTCTTGGCCGTGGCCCTAAGCACTTTGTTTTCCAGTATTACCACCGGATACATAAATGCCACAGACACATAACTGGGTGAACCTTTTCAGATTGTGACTTAGCTTTGCTAAAGTCCCCAGTTAGAGGTGTCCAGAGCTCTTAAGCACACTCTTTTGCCTTGGATCACGACTTTAACCACTTAGTCTCAAGCTTTTCACTTGGACCTTCATGACACAAGCACATGGTTAGGGACAGCTTGATTTAGCCGCTTAGGCCTGGATTTTATTTCCTTGGGCCCTCCTATCCATTGATGCTCAAAGCCTTGGATCCTTTTTATCCTTGCCTTTTGGTTTTAAGGGCTATTGGCTTTTTCTACTGCTCCTTCTTTTTCTATATACTCTTTTTTTTTTCGAATGCTTCTTCTTTTTCACTGCTTTTTCTTGCTTCAAGAATCAATTTCATGATTTTTCAGATCCTCAATAACATTTCTCTTTGTTCATCATTCTTTCAAGAGCCAACAATTTTAACATTCATAAACAACAAGATCAAAAGACATATGCACTGTTCAAGCATTCATTCAGAAAACAAAAAGTATTGTCACCACATCAATATAATTAAACTAAATTCAAGAGCTATTTTCGAAATTTATGTACTTCTTGTTCTTTTGAATTAAAACATTTTTCTTTTAAGAGAAGTGAAGGATTAATGGAATTTATTCATAGCTTTAAGGCATGGTTACATACTAATGATCATGAAATAAAGACACAAAACATAGATAAACACAATACTAAAAACCGAAAACAGAAAGAAATAAAGATCAAGGAATGAATCCACCTCTAGTGGCGTCTTCTTCTTGAAGGACCAATGATGTTCTTCAGCTCCTCTATGTCCTTTCCTTGCCTTTGTTGCTCCTCCCTCATTGCTCTTTGATCTTATCTTATTTCTTGGAGAATGATGGAGTGCTCATGATGTTCCACCCTTAATTGTTCCACATTGTGACTCAATCCTTCTAAAGAGGTGTTGAGTTGCTCCCAATAGTTGTTTGGAGGAAAGTGCATTCCTTGAGGCATCTCAGGAATTTGTTGATGATGAACTTCCTCATGTACCTCTTGAGGACCGTGAGGAGCTTCTCTTGCTTGTTCCATCCTTTTCTTGGTGATGGGCTTGTCTTCTTCAATAGAGACATCTCCTTCTATGATAACTCCAGCTGAGTAACATAGATGGCAGATAAGGTGAGGGAAGGCTAGCCGTGCCATAGGTGAGGGCTTGTCGGCTATTTTGTAGATTTCATTGGAGATGACCTCATGAACTTCTACTTCCTCTCCAATCATGATGCTATGAATCATGATGGCCCGATCCACAGTAACTTCAGATCGGTTGCTAGTAGGAATGATGGAGCGTTGAATGAACTCCAACCATCCTCTAGCTACAGGCTTGAGATCCAGTCTTCTTAGTTGAACTGGCTTGCCTTTGGAATCTATTCTCCACTGAGCTCCTTCCACACAAATGTCCATAAGGACTTGGTTCAATCTTTGATCAAAATTGACCTTTCTAGTGTAGGGGCGTTCATCACCTTGCATCATAGGCAAGTGGAATGCCAACCTTACATTTTCCGGACTGAAATCCAAGTATTTCCCCCTAACCATTGTGAGATAATTCTTTAGGCTTGGGTTCATACCTTGGTCATGGTTCCTAGTGATCCATGCATTGGCATAGAACTCTTGAACCATTAAGATTCCAACTTGTTGCATGGGGTTGGTTAAGACTTCCCAACCTCTTCTTTGAACTTCATGTCGGATCTCCGGATACTCATTCTTCTTGAGCTTGAAAGGGACCTCAGGGATCACCTTCTTCTTTGCCACAACATCATAGAAGTGGTCTTGATGGCTCTTGGAGATGAATCTTTCCATCTCCCATGACTCGGAGGTGGAAGCTTTTGTCTTCCCTTTTCCTTTTCTAGAGGATACTCCGGCCTTAGGTGCCATTGGTAATGGAAAAACAAAAAGCTTATGCTTTTTACCACACCAAACTTAAAATTTTGCTCGTTCTCGAGCAAAAAAAAAGAAAAGAAGAGTAGAAGAAGAAGAAGAAAATATGGTAGAGAGGGAGAGAGGTAGGTTCGGCTCTGTGGGAGAAGAAGGGGTTGTGTTGTGTGAAAATGAAGTAGAAGGGAAGGGTATTTATAGGGAGAGGGGAGGGTGGGTGTTCGGCCAATTTGGGTGGGAATGGGTGGGAAATTGAATTTGAATTTTATGAAGGTAGGTGGGGTTTATGGGGAAGAGTGGGTTGATGTGAATGGTGAATGGGGTAATTGGGAAGAGGAATTGAGGTGATTGGTGAAAGGTGTTGGGAAGTGTGACATGGGGAAGAATGAGATTTGGATTAGGAGAGTGTGATTAGGATTAAAAGGTAGGGTGGGAATATGTTAGGTGGGGATCCTGTGGGGTCCACAGATCCTGAGGTGATAAGAAATACCATTCCTTCACCCTATAGGCATGTAAAATGCCTACATGCATCATTCTGGCGTTCAAACGCCCATTGGTGCATGTTCTGGGTGTTCAACGCCCATGTTATGCATGTTTCTGGCGTTGAACGCCAGTTTCATACTTGTTTCTGGCGTTCAGCGCCAGTTTGTCCTCTCTGTGCACGTTCCTGGCGTTTAACGCCAGGTTGTTGCTTGTTTCTGGCGTTCAGCGCCAGGATGGTGCTCTGTTCTGGCGTTGAACGCCGGCCAGATGCACCTTACTAGCGTTGAACGCCAGTCTGCGCTACCTCCAGGGTGAAAAATTTTTTCTTCTGTTTTTGACTCTGTTTTTAATTTTTTTGATTTTTTTTGTGACTCCTCATGATCATGTACCTAATTAAACACAAAAATAACAAAGAAACAAAATAAAATAAAATAAAATTAGATAAATAAAATTGGGTTGCCTCCTAACAAGCGCTTCTTTAATGTCAATAGCTTGACAGTGGCTCTCATGGAGCCACAAGGTGATCAGGTCAATGTTGTATAGTTGTCCACACCAAACTTAGAGTTTGGATATGGGATCTTAACACCAAACTTAGAGTTTGGTTGTGGCCTCACAACACCAAACTTAGAGTTTGACTGTGTGGGCTCTTCTTGACTCTGAACTGAGAGAAGCTCTTCATGCTTACTCTCTTTTGTCATAGAGGGATGGCCATGCGCCTTAAACACAAGGTAGTCTCCATTTAATTGAAGAACTAATTCACCTCTGTTGACATCTATCACAGCCCCTGCTGTGGCTAGGAAAGGTCTTCCAAGGATGATGCAATCATCCTCTTCCTTCCTAGTGTCTAAGATTATGAAATCAGCAGGGATGTAAAGGCCTTCAACCTTTACTAGCACGTCCTCTACTATTCCATAGGCTTGTCTCAATGACTTGTCTGCCAGTTGTAATGAGAACAAGGCAGGTTGAACCTCAATGATCCCCAGCTTCTCCATTACAGAGAGTGGCATTAGATTTATTCTTGACCCCAGGTCACACAGAGCTTTTTCAAAGATCATGGTGCCTATGGTACAAGGTATTAAGAACTTGCCAGGATCTTGCTTCTTTTGAGGTAGAATTTTCTGAATCCAAGTGTCCAGTTCATTAATGAGCAAGGGAGGTTCACTTTCCCAAGTCTCATTACCAAACAACTTGGCATTCAGCTTCATGATAGCTCCTAAATATTGAGCAACTTGCTCTCCAGTTACATCTTCATCCTCTTCAGAGGATGAATAGTCTTCAGAGCTCATGAATGGCAGAAGGAGGTTTAATGGGATCTCTATGGTCTCTATATGAGCCTCAGATTCCTTTGGATCCTTAATAGGAAATTCCTTCTTGCTTGAGGGACGTCCCAGGAGGTCTTCCTCACTAGGATTTTCGTCCTCCTCCTCCCTTGTGTATTCGGCCACATTGATCACATCAAGGGCCTTGCACTCTCCTTTTGGATTCTCTTCTGTATTGCTTGGGAGAATACTGGGAGGAGTTTCAATGACTTTCTTACTCAGCTGGCCCACTTGTGCCTCCAGATTTCTAATGGATGATCTTGTTTCACTCATGAAACTGAAAGTGGCCTTTGACAGATCAGAGACTACATTGGCTAAATTAGAAGTGTTTTGTTCAGAATTCTCTGTCTGTTGCTGAGAAGATGATGGATATGGCTTGCTATTGCCCAGCCTATTACGTCCACCATTGTTAAAGCCTTGTTGAGGCTTTTGTTAATCCTTCCATGAGAAATTTGGATGATTTCTCCATGATGAGTTATAGGTGTTTCCATAAGGTTCACCCATGTAATTAACCTCTGCCATGGTAGGGTTCTCAGGATCATAAGCTTCTTCAGAAGCTGCCTCTCTAGTACTGTTGGATGCATGTTGCAATCCATTCAGATTTTGAGAGATTATGTTGACCTGTTGAGTCAACACTTTGTTCTGAGCCAATATGGCATTCAGAGTATCAATTTCAAGAACTCCTTTCTTCTGAGGTATCCCATTGTTCACGGAATTCCTCTCAGAAGTGTACATGAACTGGTTATTTGCAACCATGTCAATGAGCTCTTGAGCCTCTTCAGGCGTTTTCTTCAGGTGAATAGATCCACCTGCAGAATGGTCCAATGACATTTTCGAAAATTCTGAGAGACCATAATAGAATATATCTAAAATGGTCCATTCTGAAAACATGTCAGATGGACATCTTTTGGTCAGCTGCTTGTATCTTTCCCAAGCTTCATAGAGGGATTCACCATCTTTTTGTTTGAAGGTTTGAACATCCACTCTCAGCTTGCTCAGCTTTTGAGGAGGAAAGAATTTATCTAAGAATGCAGTGACAAGCTTATCCCATGAGTCCAGGCTATCCTTGGGTTGTGAATCCAACCATACTCTAGCTCTGTCTCTTACAGCAAAAGGGAAAAGCATGAGTCTGTAGACTTCAGGATCAACTCCATTCGTCTTTACAGTCTCACAGATCTGCAAGAACTCAGTTAAAAACTGATAAGGATCTTCAGATGGAAGTCCATAAAACTTGCAGTTTTGTTGCATTAATGCAACTAGCTGAGGTTTCAGCTCAAAGTTATTGGCTCCAATGGCAGGAATGGAGATGCTTCTTCCATCAAACTTGGACGTTGGCTTTGTGAAATCACCAAGCATTCTCCTTGCATTATTATTATTTTCGGCTGCCATCTCCTTCTCCTGTTCGAAAATTTCTGAAAGGTTGTTTCTGGATTGTTGTAATTTAGCCTCTCTTAATTTTCTCTTCAGAGTCCTTTCAGGTTCTGGATCAATTTCAACAAGAGTGCCTTTATCCTTGTTCCTGCTCATATGAAAGAGAGGAAAACAAGAAAAGAAGAGGAATCCTCTATGTCACAGTATAGAGATTCCTTTATGTTAGTAGAAAAAGAAGGGGTAGAAGAATGAAGAAGGGGATTCGGATTTTTGATGAAGAGAGGTGAAGAGAAGTGTTAGTAATTAAATAATTAAATAGAAGAAGAAAAGAGAAGAGAAAATTCGAAAATAATTTTGAAAAGGTGGTTAGTAATTTTCGAAAATTAGATATAAAATGTAATTAAAATTAAAACATGAAACAATTAGTTAATTAAAAAGAACTTTTGAAAAAGGGGTAAGATATTTTCGAAAATTAGAGAGGGAAAAGTAGTTAGGTGGTTTTGAAAAAGATAAGAAACAAACAAAAAGTTAGTTAGTTGATTGAAAAAGATTTGAAATCAAAATTGAACAAGATAAGAAGATAGTAAGTTAGATAAGATATTTTTGAAATCAAATTTTGAAAAAGATAAAATTTTTGAAAAAGATCAAATAAAAGACAAAAAGATTTAATTCAAAAATTTTGAAATTGTTTACTTCACTAACAAGAAACTACAAGATAAGATTCTAGAACTCAAAGATTGAACCTTTCTTAACAAGAAAGTAACAAACTTCAAACTTTTGAACTAATCACATTAATTATTAGTGCATTTTCGAAAATATGATGTAAAGATAAGGAAAAGATTTTGAAAATAATTTGAAAAATGTTTTTGAAATTTTCGAAAAATAGAGAAAAAAATGAAAAAGATATGATTTTTGAAAAAGATTTTAAAAAGATAAGATTTTTAAAATTGAAATTTTGACTTGACTTGTAAGAAACAACTAATTTTTAAAAATTTTTGACCAAGTCAACCCAAAATTTCGAAAATTTGGAGGGAAATAAGGAAAAGATATTTTTTTTTATTTTTGAATTTTTAATTATGAGAGAGAAAAACAACAAAAATACTTTATGCATGAAATTTTTGGATCAAAACAATGAATGCATGCAAGAATGCTATGAATGTCAAGATAAACACCAAGAACACTTTGAAGATCATGATGAACATCAAGAACACATTTTTTGAAAAATTTTTTGATGCAAAGAAAATATGCAAGACACCAAACTTAGAAATTTTTAATGCATGAAGAATATGAATGCAAAGATGCACATGAAAAACAAGAAAAGACACAAAACAAGAAATCATCAAGATCAAACAAGAAGACTTGTCAAGAACAACTTGAAGATCATGAAGAACACTATGAATGCATGAAATTTTCGAAAAATGCAAGAAAAAAATTTTTAAAGCATGCAATTGACACCAAACTTAAAAATTGACTCAAGACTCAAACAAGAAACACAAAATATTTTTTTGGTTTTTTCGTATTTTTATTATTTTTTTTCGAAAATTATATTAAAAAAAACGAAAATAATAAAAAAATATTTTTGAAAGATTTTAGAAAAATTTTTGAAAAGAAAATTACCTAATCTGAGCAACAAGATGAACCGTCAGTTGTCCATACTCGAACAATCCCCGGCAACGGCGCCAAAAACTTGGTGGACGAAATTGTGATCCATGTTCTAACTATTTTGAGATGAAGGCTTCTTATGGCACTGGTTAAATTCACAACTCCGTTCAACTAACCAGCAAGTGTACTGGGTCGTCCAAGTAATAAACCTTACGTGAGTAAGGGTCGATCCCACAGAGATTGTTGGTATGAAGCAAGCTATCGTCACCTTGTAAATCTCAGTTAGGCAGATTAAACCAATTGATTATGGATTTTCTAGAATAAATAATAAAATAGAAATAATAAAAGGGATAGAATACTTATGCAGATTCATTGGTGGGAATTTCAGATAAGCATATGGAGATGCTGTATGGCTCAAGGACGCCTGCTCTCCTACTGCTTCTACTCAATCCTTCTTACTCCTTTCCATGGCAAGCTGTGTATAGGGGTTCACCATCAGCGGTGGCTACTTTCAATCCTCTCGGGAAAATGGTCCTCTGCGGCTGTCACTCGCATGGCTAATCGTCTGGAGGCATCACCCATGGTTGATGGCTACATCCCATCCTCGCAGTGAAAACTATGCTCACGCGCTCTGTCACAGCACGGCTAATCACTGGTTGGTTCCTGCGCCTACTGGAATAGAATCCCTTGATTCTTTTGCGTTTGTCATCACGCCCAGCACTTGCAAGTCTGAAGCACGTCACAGTCATTCATTACCGGAATCCTACTCGGAATACCACAGACAAGGTTAGACTTTCCGGATTCCCAGGATCCTACTCGGAATACCACAGACAAGGTGAGACTTTCCGGATCCTCATAAATGCCGCCATCTATCTAGCTTATACCACGAAGATTCTGTTGGGGAATCTAAGAGATACACATTCAAGCTCGGTTGCATGTAGAACGGAAGTGGTTGTCAATCACGTGCGTTCATAATACTTGTGTGCGAATGAATATCTTGGAATAGGAATAAGAGAGATTTGAATAAAAGAAACTAGAATTGCATTAATACTTGAGGTACAGCAGAGCTCCACACCCTTAATCTATGGTGTGCAGAAACTCCACCGTTAAAAATACATAAGCAAAAGGTTCAAGCATGGCCGAATGGCCAGCCCCCAAAACGTGATCAAAAGATATCAAATACATTAGTTAAATGTTCTATTTATAATAAACTAGCTCCTAGGGTTTACATGAGTAAGTAATTGATGCATAAATCCACTTCCGGGGCCCACTTGGTGTATGCTTGGGCTGAGCTTGATCAATCCACGAGCTGAGGCTTCTCTTGGAGTTGAACTCCGAGTTATGACGTGTTTTGGGCGTTCAACTCCGGATCATGACGTTTTTCTGGCGTTTAACTCCAGACAGCAGCATGAATTTGGCGTTCAACGCCAAGTTACGTCGTCAATTTCCGAATAAAATATGGACTATTATATATTGCTGGAAAGCTCTGGATGTCTACTTTCCAACGCCGTTGAGAGAGCGCCAATTGGAGTTCTGTAGCTTCAGAAAATCCATTTTGAGTGCAGGGAGGTCAGATTCCAACAGCATCAGCAGTCCTTTTGTCAGCCTTTTTCAGAGTTTTGCTCAAGTCCCTCAATTTCAGCCAGAAATTACCTGAAATCACAGAAAAACACACAAACTCATAGTAAAGTCCAGAAATGTGAATTTAACATAAAAACTAATGAAAACATCCCTAAAAGTAGCTTGAACTTACTAAAAACTACCTAAAAATAATGCCAAAAAGCGTATAAATTATCCGCTCATCAGTCTATACATATGAGAAAGACAATAGAAGAAGCTCAAGAGCTTATTGATACAGTTGCCAGAAATCAGCATCTGTACCTAAGCAGTGAACCTTCCATCAACAAAGAGGCTAAAACAGTAACTACTGAACTCAGTCCTACAGAACAAGTTACTAAATTCAATCAGCAACAGGATTTTCTAACAAAACAGCTAGCCGAATTCAAGGAGATACTACAAGAAACAAGAATGGCTAATATGAATATGGAAATACAGTTGAAGCAAACAAAACAGCAATTATCAAAACAAATAACAGAAGAGTGCCAAGTAGTTCAATTAAGGAGTGAGAAAACATTAAATACCTCACTTCAAGGTAGCAAGAAGCCAAGAAATGAACAGACAATTACTCAAGAGGGGGGGTGAATTGAGTATTGCAATAACAATGAATCTTTTTACGAAAATTAAAGACAATATACAAAAGTGTTATTGTACTAGTATTTTTCCAAGAGCTTAACTCAATTGCTAAGCATTTATAAGGAGCTTTTACTTTCCAATAGACACCAACTCAAATAAATTGATCAAGCTTTTCACCAATCGGACTTAAGCCACTCCTTAAGTACTTACGAAGCTACTTTTCGATCACAATTTATTTGCTCAAAGGTAAAAGACAATAATATTGAAGAGATGAGTTTGGAGAAATGCAAACGCTATTTAGAGTGGTTCGGCACAATCCTTGTCCTACGTCCACTTTCTTTCTCAATCGCAATTGAGAAGTTCCACTATAGCCAAGCTTCAAGGTGCTCGCGCAAAACCTTTTACAATCCGAGTCCTTAGTTTCTAACACCTCACGGTATATGATCACCACTCGTATACTAACCCACTCCACTTAGAGATACCTTCTCTAAGATTTGCCTTGAGTACTTAGTATACCTCTTTGGTATCCTCACCGACTATAGTGTTTATAACTCTTGACTCAGCCTTGGAGATCACACTCCAATTTACAAGGTGTACAAGAAAATAATTCTCAAAGAATTGTTGAGATGAAATGGGTACTCTCTAGAAGAGTGTATGATTACAAGTTTAGCACTATTGAACCAATTGATATTGCTCTCTCAAATTGTGTATTATAACACCTTAAAAATGTGTAGAATGAAAGAATATGAACAAGATGATTTGCAAATGCTCAAAGATGTGAAATAAGGCTTCAATCCATCCATTTATAGATTCCCCAAACCTTAGAAACGTTAGGGATTTAATGGGATGGAGCCTTTATGTCAAAACTAGCCGTTTTTTATGTTTTTGAATTATTTGCATCGATGCATAACACTTTGCATCGATGCAAATGTGTCTTTGACGCTGAAATTTGAATTTTCAGCTAGGTTGCATCGATGCAAACATCTTTGCATCGATGCAAAAAGTTGTTGCATGCTTTGCATCGATGCAAGATGAGTGTGCATCGATGCAAACCTTAAAGAATGGCTTAAAATCACTTCAAAATGCTTAGGATTGATCTCAAACTTGTTGGAGTCAATTCATATGCTCTTGTACCTTTGAAAACAAGTTTTTAAACCATTTGGCTAGCATCAAATTGCAAGATGTGCATCAAAACATTTTTGTGAGTGTGTGTTGAGAGATTTAGCAATTGGTTCTTAACAAGAAGTTACCTAAGTCCTAAGACACTATACTTGTCTTCAAATGTTGTGGACTTGAGTTTCTTGTTGTTGTTGTGTTGCTTTCAACTCTTCATTCCTCAACGTTGAATGTTGGTTGATCTTTCAACATGCTTGTTCATTCAAGTTTGTTTGTTGGTTTGTCTTTCATGTTGTTTGTTGGTTTGTCATTCATCAAAACCTACGAATATAAACTTCGCATACAAGCAACATGATTTACAATTTCCCCCTTTTTGATAATGACAAACCAATTTTGAGGATATGCATTTATAAATGATTTTGAAAGCAACAATAATGAACTTTGTTTTATAGAAAGCTTTGGAGAAGACTTCACAAAAAAAATTTGCAGAAGTTCCCCCTAAATATGTGCATTTGTTCCCTTAAAGGGCGTTTATCAAAGAAAACGATTTAGATATCAAAGTTTTTGCTTAGCGGAAGTCTTTTTGAAATCATTTGTTTCGCAAACTTATTTCTTCTTTTCAAATCCTCAAAAAAGTTCAAAACTTCAAATATCCTCAAACTTTTCTTCCCCCTTTTGACATTATCAAAAAGAAAGGAGTTTGAAATGTGTTATAGAAGCATGCATAAAACAATGAATTTTTTTTAAGTTCAATTTCTCTATTAATCTCAAGGATGAGATATTCCCCCTTTCAAAAAGAATTTGATTTCCTCTTTTTATATTTAACAAGCATGCATAATTCCCCCTAAAGAAGTGAAATATATCAAAGCATGGACATTAACTTAAAATAGGGGTACCAAGCCTATTTTGAGTTATTCACTAAATAAGCATACAAGCATTAATCATTAACCAGATATCAAAGTGTTTAAACCATAATAGAAATCCTTAGCTTACTAGGAGTTAGTTTAACAATTCATATAATCAAATAAACATAAAGCAATAAAAAGTGACTTGATGAAAAGGAGACAATCAATCTTGGTCTTCATTATCATCACTATCCTCTTCATACGGTAGGTGGATGCCGAAATGCTCATATAAGTCATCAATACGACGATCCAAGCGACCCGTGCGATGATCTACACGAGACACACGACAATTAAGTGCTTCAAGTTGCCTACCATGCTCTATTTCAATCCTTTGGATGTTTTGGTTGATGGATTGTAATTCTCTCATTACATCAACCAAGGAGGGTGGTTCTTGAGCTTGAGGTGCTTGTGGAGGAGCTTGCTCTTGAGGACCTTGTTCATCAACATTTCTTCTTCCCATTTTGTTGAGAAGATGAGTGTTGATACAAGATTGAGGTGGTACTTCCTTGGCAATTTCATTTGATACATCAATACCAACATAATCAAAGACTTTAGACCATAGGCAAAGGAATCCTAATCCACCATTCCTATCCTTCATCTTGAGCCTAGTCATATGTTGTACTATAAAGTATGGCCAATTAATCTTAATCCCATTTATCATAGCCCACATGACAATCAAATCTTCATCATTTACGTTCGCATGCCCGGATATTCTAGGTTGCAATACATAGGTGACTAGATATAACAAAGTTCTATGTTCCGCACTCATTGAATTGCAACTAATTTTTGAGTGAGCTCCTTGTACAAGGTTGAATAAATGCATGGCATTTTCCTTTGAATAACCCCATTCATCAATTGGGGTCTTACCACCTTGAAACAAGTCACCTTGATTTGGCAACTCCCAAATGGTGGCTAACTCATCACCATCTAGCCTATAATCCTTTCTTCCTATCTTGAAGAATAATGTGAAATTTGATTCATCTTCCTCAACAATCTCAATCATGAGTGTACTATAGGCTATGGCAACTAAATTCGGATAATATTTACTCTTAATTTGAACAAAATCCATGAGGCCTTGATGAACTAGAATAGCCTTAAGAGTATCAAACTTATGATTGACAAGAAGGGTCGGATCCAAATACCTCGGAGGAATTTCCTTTCTTCCGGCGAGCCTTGCCTCATAGAATTGAAGATCTTCATTAGAAGCAAAGTACCTTGCCAAAGGATGATCATTTGGAGGTGGAACCACACTTGAAGAGCCTTTTGACTTCTTGATGGTTCTCTTGATTCTAGGCATTGTGCATGATTTTGTTTTATGGGTTTTGTAGAGGAGAATGTGGGGACTTCAAATATGTAATTTGTTTGTAGTGGGTATCAAAGTTTTGGGAGTTGTATGAAGCTATATGTGAGCTTGTTTTGGAGGTTATGGAGGTTTGAATGTGGGGATATGAGTTGTGAGGTTGAAGATGATGAAAAAGTGGGGCTTTGTTGCTCAAAAATGCCAAATTCACGTGTTTTTGTGCAATTTGGTCGTGTTTGCATCGATGCAATAGGTTTTGCATCGATGCACATAGCACGTCCTGTGCTTTGCATCGATGCAAAGCTTGGTTGCATCGATGCAACATGCATCATTTTACCCAAAATCACCAAATTTTCATCCTTTGGTGGTTCTTTCTTCAATCCTTTGAGTTCCATCATGTATATACTCACTTAAACCATTATAAACTTCAATTTGTTGATCCTCCATTGCTGATAATCTTCAAATTCTTCAATCTACCTCAAGATTAATCACTCATTCATCAACTCATAAACCTACAAAACAATGGCTAATTGGATATCTCCAATGCTTAAGTTAGTAAGAGATACAAAAATAGCAATATAAACACAATGAATTCAAACAAATCATATTAGATTAAAATCCAAGATACCAAGTTCATTTCGGATGTTAAAAAAAACTTTCTTTACATAAAGGTTTAGTGAAGATGTCCGCTAGTTGTTTACTAGTTTCGACAAATTCAATAACCACATCACCCTTTTCAACATGGTCTCTTATGAAGTGATGTCTAATCTCAATATGCTTGGTTCTTGAATGTTGAACAGGATTCTTGGTTAAATTTATTGCACTAGTATTATCACATTTGATAGGAATGTGATCAAGCATGAGTCCATAGTCCATAAGTTGTTGTTTCATCCATAAAATTTGGGCGCAACAACTACCGGCGGCTACATACTCGGCTTCGGCGGTAGACAAGGCTACACTTACTTGTTTCTTACTATGCCATGAAACAAGAGAGTTTCCTAGCAAGTGACAAGTGCCGCTAGTGCTTTTCCTATCCAATTTGCAACCGGCAAAATCGAAATCGGAATAACCAATCAAATCACAAGTGGATCCTTTCGGATACCACAATCCAACATTTAATGTTCCTATGAGATACTTCATAATCCTTTTTACCGCACTTAAGTGAGATTCCTTAGGATTAGCTTGGTATCTCGCACACATGCATACACTAAACATGATATCTGGCCTACTTGCCGTTAGATAAAGTAATGATCCTATCATGCCTCTATACTTCTTTACATCTATGCTTTTACTTTGTTCATCTTTATCAAGGTAGCAAGTAGTGCTCATTGGTGTGTCCATTGCCTTAGCATTGTCCATTCCAAATCTTTTGAGCAGTTCCTTGCAATATTTGGTTTGGCTAACGAAAGTTCCTTCTTTTCCTTGTTTGATTTGCAAACCAAGGAAGAAGTTGAGTTCGCCCATCATGGACATTTCAAATTCACTTTGCATGAGGTTTGAGAAAAACTTGCAAAGTGATTCGTTAGTTGAACCAAATATTATGTCATCCACA
The DNA here is from genome assembly GCF_014773155.1 of Arachis stenosperma. Lineage (NCBI taxonomy): Eukaryota > Viridiplantae > Streptophyta > Magnoliopsida > Fabales > Fabaceae > Arachis > Arachis stenosperma. Next base: position 88,274,860 of record NC_080386.1, read on the forward strand.
TAAACTTGTATCAAAAGGATATTTTTGTTTTCTATCAAGATAAATAAAGTTGTATCAACCTTCCCTCTTCTAAAACCCTTTTCTATTAAAAACTTGCTCAGACGTTCATACCAAGCTCTTGGAGCTTGTTTAAGACCATAAAGAGCTTTCTTGAGTTTAAAAACATGATTAGGTTTTTCATAATCCTCAAAACCGGGAGGTTGTTCAACATATACTTCTTCTTTAATGAAACCATTAAGAAAGGCACTCTTAACATCCATTTGATAAAGTTTGAAGTTATAAGAGGATGCAAAAGCAAGTAACATTCTAATTGCTTCTAATCTAGCTACGGGAGCATAAGTTTCGTCATAATCAATGCCTTCCTCTTGATTATAACCTTTAGCTACTAATCTAGCTTTGTTTCTAACAATTGTACCATTTTCATCAAGTTTATTTCTAAAAACCCATTTTGTTCCTACAATTGTTTGATTACTTGGTTTAGGCACCAATTCCCAAACGTCATTTCGTTTGAATTGGTTAAGCTCCTCTTGCATTGCCATAGCCCAATGTTCATCATCAATTGTGGACTCAATGGTAGATGGTTCAATTTGAGAAACAAAAGCACTATATGCAAATAAATTTCTAAAAGTGGATCGAGTTGTTACCCCTTTCGAAACATCACCAATGACGTTGTCTAGAGGATGATCCTTTGAAGTACGCCAATCCTTTGGAAGTGCATTTATTTGTGCTTGTGATGGTTCAATTTCTTCAACTTGAACACTATCCTTTGTTGAGCTTGTAGAGGCTTCATTTAAACCTTTTTCTTTGTCTTCACCATTCAAATTTAGTGAATCAAAGTTTTCTACATTTTCATCAAATCTTTTCTAGCACAATAACGGTTAGTTTCATCAAAAGCGACATGAATACTTTCTTCCATAGTCATGATGCGTTTATTATATACTCTAAAAGCTTTGCTAGTTAAAGAATAGCCTAAGAAGATTCCTTCATCAGCCTTAGCATCAAATTTGCCTAAGTTATCTTTTCCATTATTTAGAATGAAGCATTTACAACCAAAGACGTGAAGGTGGGAAATATTTGGCTTTCTTCCTTTGTACAATTCGTACGGTGTTTTCTTAAGAATAGGTCGAATGATAATCCTATTCATAACATAACACGCGGTACTAACCGCATCCGCCCAAAAGTACTTAGGAGTATTAGCCTCATTGAGCATAGTTCTCGCCATTTCTTCTAAATGACGATTTTTCCTTTCAACCACACCATTTTGTTGTGGTGTTCTAGGAGAGGAAAAATTATGCTCAATGCCATTTTCTTCACAAAAAGTTTCAAAAAGATTGTTTTCAAATTCTCCACCATGATCACTTCTAATAGATGATATATGCAAATTCTTTTCATTTTGAATAACTTTGGCTAATCTTTTGAATGCTCGAAATGCATCACTCTTGTTTGCTAGGAACAAGGTCCATGTAAATCGAGAGTAATCATCAACAATAACTAAAGCATAGTAATTGCCACCAAAGCTCATAGTCCTAGAAGGACCAAATAAATCCATGTGCAAAAGTTGTAATGGCCTTGTGGTTGAAACAATGTTTTTGGATTTAAAAGAGGCCTTTACTTGTTTTCCCTTTTGACATGCGTCGCAAAGGACGTCTTTTTCAAAACGTAGCTTTGGTAAGCCAATTACTAACTCTTTAGAGACCAACTTGTTAAGATGGTCCATGTTAGCATGAGCTACTCTACGATGCCATAACCAAGTTTCATCATTTTTACTAACAAGGCATTTCACATCATTTGAGGAGACTTCATTTAGATTAATCATGTATACATTGTCAACACGGTGCCCAATTAGCACAATTTCATTAGTGTCTTGCCTTTTTATCAAACAACATTTTGAATCAAAGGTGACTAAGTTTCCTTTGTCACAAAGTTGGCTAACACTAATGAGATTATGTTTGAGACCTTTGACAAGTATAACATTATCTATGGAGGTAGAAGGATTTTTACCAACTTTTCCAACGCCGATTACTTTGCCGGTGTTGTTGTCTCCATAGATCACGTTTCCTCCGTTTGTAGGCTCTATTGCGGTGAATTTTGATTCATCGCCGGTCATGTGTTTGGAGCATCCACTATCAACATACCAATTTGTATCCTTAGCTCCAACACGTACCTACAAAATAATTAAAATTGGGATTTAGGTACCCAAGTGAATTTGGGTCCTTGATGGTTAGTATGAGCATAATGCCCATAAGGTGCCCATCTCGTATCTTGACTATGAAAGTTTATATGTTTAATTCTAGTAAAGCATACGGGTGCTATATGACCTACTTTATTACAATAATGACATATGACATTTGGATTATGCATCCTATGCATGTTTCTAAATGGTTGCCTAGGTTGTTTCCTGAATGCAACATCTTTTGATCTATATGCATTGTGATTATAATTTCTAAATGAAGCATGTTGAGGAGGATGTTTAAAGGTTTCATTCCTTTTAGGCATGCTTACCTTTTGGGCTTGCGGTTGCCTAATAGGAGTTTTAGCATTTTTAAATTTTCCTTTTTCAAAACCCAAACCTTCCTTATTATGAACATGCTTTTGGTTTTTCAACATTTTATCTAAGTTCTTTGAAGATTCATTGAACTTAGCTAAAGTGTTCTTAAGATTTGTAATTTCATTTTCATGCATTTTACAAGATTTGTATGGATCACTACTTGTGCTACACTTATCTTTTCCAAGATTGATATTCTCGTTTTTCAACATCTCATTTTGTTTTAAAAGTTCCATATTCTTTTTCTTTAGGAGAGAATAATCTTGGGTAAGTTTTGTGTACACCTCAAGTAAGGCATCATATTCATCTTGTAAATTAAAAGAAGTGGAGTTGTCATTACTAACCTTTTCTTCGCTTGCCATTAAGCAAAGATTTGCAACCTCGTCGTCATCGGAGTCGGATTCATCCTCGTTCTCCCATGATATGTATGCTTTCTCCTTCTTCTTAAATTTCTTGTTTTTGTCCTCCTTTTGAAGTTTTGGACAATTAGGTTTGATGTGTCCAACTTCTCCACACTCATAGCATTTTGGTACCTTTGTTTCGCTCTTGAAGTTTTTCTTAATTGCAAACTTATTGAATCTTTTTAATAAGAGTGCAAATTCTTCATCTCCTTCTTCTTCATTATCATCACTCTCTTCTTGCAGTGATGTTGTTTTAAGGGCGAGACTTTTCTTCTTGCTTTCTTCACCTTTTTGTCTATTTAGCATAGTCATTTCATAGGTGAGTAGATTACCTCGTAGTTGATCAAATGTAAGTTGATCATAGAGCCTTCCTTCCACAATGGCGTTTACTTTGGAGTTCCATTTTGGTGTAAGGCTTGTAAGCACCTTGGTCACAATTTGTTTATCATTGTACTTTGTGCCAAGCATGCTTAGATTGTTGAAGATCTTGGAGAGTCTTTCAAGAGCTTCTTCAATGCTTTCTTCGTCTTTCATTTTAAAATTTTCCCATTCATGAACCAACATAAATACCTTTGATTCTTTAACGTGGTCGGTTCCTTCATAAGTGATTTGGAGTTTATCCCAAATCTCTTTAGCGGTTTCACATGTAGAGATCTTCATATAATCATGCTCGTTAAGTGCACAATGAATGAAGTTGATGGCTTTATCATTCATTGCCACTTTCTTCCAATCATCGTCACTATATTCATCTTCTCCTTTCGGTACTTGCTTTAAGACGGAGGCTTCTCCTTCTTTAGCGCTTGTTGTCTTTGTTGGAATGTGATTTCCATTCTCAATCACTTTCCAAATTCTCACATCTTGAGAACGGATCCAAATTCTCATCTTATTTTTCCAATAAGAGTAATTTGTTCCGGTAAAAAGAGGAGGTCTAGCGGTTGAGTTACCTTCGCTAGTGTTGTTGTTGTTAAAGCCTGTGCTTGCCATGATCTTTTCCCTTAAACGGTTAAGTCTTTCAAAGGGTTAAGCTCTGATACCACTTGTGGAACCTATGCACAATTACTCAAGAAGGGGGTGAATTGAGTATTGCAATAACAATGAATCTTTTTACGAAAATTAAAGACAATATACAAAAGTGTTATTGTACTAGTATTTTTCCAAGAGCTTAACTCAATTGCTAAGCATTTATAAGGAGCTTTTACTTTCCAATAGACACCAACTCAAATAAATTGATCAAGCTTTTCACCAATCGGACTTAAGCCACTCCTTAAGTACTTACGAAGCTACTTTTCGATCACAATTTATTTGCTCAAAGGTAAAAGACAATAATATTGAAGAGATGAGTTTGGAGAAATGCAAACGCTATTTAGAGTGGTTCGGCACAATCCTTGTCCTACGTCCACTTTCTTTCTCAATCGCAATTGAGAAGTTCCACTATAGCCAAGCTTCAAGGTGCTCGCGCAAAACCTTTTACAATCCGAGTCCTTAGTTTCTAACACCTCACGGTATATGATCACCACTCGTATACTAACCCACTCCACTTAGAGATACCTTCTCTAAGATTTGCCTTGAGTACTTAGTATACCTCTTTGGTATCCTCACCGACTATAGTGTTTATAACTCTTGACTCAGCCTTGGAGATCACACTCCAATTTACAAGGTGTACAAGAAAACAATTCTCAAAGAATTGTTGAGATGAAATGGGTACTCTCTAGAAGAGTGTATGATTACAAGTTTAGCACTATTGAACCAATTGATATTGCTCTCTCAAATTGTGTATTATAACACCTTAAAAATGTGTAGAATGAAAGAATATGAACAAGATGATTTGCAAATGCTCAAAGATGTGAAATAAGGCTTCAATCCATCCATTTATAGATTCCCCAAACCTTAGAAACGTTAGGGATTTAATGGGATGGAGCCTTTATGTCAAAACTAGTCGTTTTTTATGTTTTTGAATTATTTGCATCGATGCATAACACTTTGCATCGATGCAAATGTGTCTTTGACGCTGAAATTTGAATTTTCAGCTAGGTTGCATCGATGCAAACATCTTTGCATCGATGCAAAAAGTTGTTGCATGCTTTGCATCGATGCAAGATGAGTGTGCATCGATGCAAACCTTAAAGAATGGCTTAAAATCACTTCAAAATGCTTAGGATTGATCTCAAACTTGTTGGAGTCAATTCCTATGCTCTTGTACCTTTGAAAACAAGTTTTTAAACCATTTGGCTAGCATCAAATTGCAAGATGTGCATCAAAATATTTTTGTGAGTGTGTGTTGAGAGATTTAGCAATTGGTTCTTAACAAGAAGTTACCTAAGTCCTAAGACACTATACTTGTCTTCAAATGTTGTGGACTTGAGTTTCTTGTTGTTGTTGTGTTGCTTTCAACTCTTCATTCCTCAACGTTGAATGTTGGTTGATCTTTCAACATGCTTGTTCATTCAAGTTTGTTTGTTGGTTTGTCTTTCATGTTGTTTGTTGGTTTGTCATTCATCAAAACCTACGAATATAAACTTCGCATACAAGCAACATGATTTACACAGACTGCTACCCAAAATACCTCTGAGGATAGTCAGAGCTCAGAGAGGAATAATTCTGGCGCTCAAACGCCAGAAAATGGGTGGGAAGTTGGCGTTGAACGCCCAACCCATGCTCAGTCCTGGTGTTCAACGCCAGAAACAAGCAAGGAATTGGTGTTGAACACCCAAAGGAAGCACAGTTCTGGCGTTCAGACGCCAGAAATAGGTAAGGAGTTGGCGTCTAACGCCACTCCAGCTTCCACCCCTGGCATTCAAACGCCAGTGGGAGATCAGACACATACAGGTGCTGATAGCAACCCCTCTAAAAAGGCTTCTCAACCCACATGTGTAGGTAATAAACCTACAGCAACTAAGGTTGAGGAATACAAAGCCAAAATGCCTTATCCTCAGAAACTCCATCAAGCGGAACAGGATAAGCAATTTGCCTGCTTTGCAGACTACCTCAGGACTCTTTAAATAAAGATTCCGTTTGCAGAGGCACTTGAGTAAATACCCTCTTATGCTAAGTTCATGAAAGAGATCTTAAGTCATAAGAAGGATTGGAGGTAAACTTAGAAAGTTTACCTCACTGAAGAATGCAGTGCAGTCATTCTGAAAAGCTTACCTAAGAAGCTTAAAGATCCCGAAAGCTTTATGATACCATGCACATTAGAAGGTACTTGTACCAAGCAAGCTCTATGTGATCTTGGGGCAAGTATCAACCTAATACTTGCATCCACTATCAAAAAGCTTGGATTGACTGATGAAGTCAAACCAACCCGGATATATCTCCAACTTGCTGATGGTTCCATTAAACACCCATCAGGCATGATTGAAGACATGATTGTCAAGCTTGGGCCATTTGCCTTTTCCACTGACTTCGTGGTGCTGGAAATGGAGGAGCACAAGAGTGCAACTCTCATTCTAGGAAGACTGTTCCTAGCAACTAGCCGAACCCTTATTGATGTCCAAAAAGGGGAAGTAACCCTGAGAGTCAATGAGGATGAGTTTAAGTTGAATGTTGTCAAAGCTATGCAGCATCCAGACACCCCAAATGACTGCATGAGTATTGATATTATTGATTCTCTGGTAAAAGAGGTCAATATGACTGAGAGTCTCGAATCAGAGCTAGAAGATATATTTAAAGATGTTCAGCCTGATCTGGAGGAACCAGAGAGAATAATAGAACCTCTGAAAATCCCTCAAGGAGAAGAGAAACCTCCCAAACCCGAGCTCAAACCATTACCACCATCCCTGAAATATGCATTTCTAGGAGAAGGTGATAGCTTTCCTGTAATCATAAGCTCTACCTTAGAGCCACAGGAAGAGGAAGCACTAATTCAAGTGCTAAGGACACACAAGACAGCTCTTGGATGGTCCATCAGTGATCTTAAGGGCATTAGCCCAGCCAGATGCATGCACAAGATCCTATTGGAGGGTGATGCTAAGCCAGTGGTTCAACCACAGAGGCGGCTGAATCCAGCCATGAAGGAGGTGATGCAAAAGGAGGTCACTAAATTACTAGAGGCTGGGATTATTTATCCTATTTCTGATAGCCCCTGGGTAAGCCCTGTTCATGTCGTCCCTAAGAAGAGTGGCATGACAGTGGTTCATAATGAAAAAAATGAACTGGTTCCTACAAGAACAGTTACAGAGTGGCGTGTGTGTATTGATTACAGAAGGCTCAATACAGCTACCAGAAAGGATCATTTTCCTTTACCATTCATAGACCAGATGCTAGAAAGACTAGCAGGTCATGAATACTACTACTTCTTGGATGGATATTCAGGTTATAATCAAATTGCAGTAGATCCCCAGGATCAAGAGAAAACAGCATTCACATGCCCATCTGGAGTATTTGCATACAGAATGATGCCATTTGGTCTGTGCAATGCACCTGCAACCTTTCAAAGATGCATGCTCTCTATTTTCTCTGATATGGTGGAAAAATTTCTGGAAGCCTTCATGGATGACTTTTCAGTGTTTGGAGACTCATTCAGCTCCTGTCTTGACCATTGATGAGCGGATAATTTATACGCTTTTTGGCATTGTTTTTAGTATGTTTTTAGTATATTTTTGTTAGTTTTTATTACATTTTTATTAGTTTTTAGTTAAAATTTACTTTTCTGGGCTTTCTATGAGTTTGTGTATTTTTCTGTGATTTCAGGTATTTTCTGGCTGAAATTGAGGGATGATGAGCGGATAATTTATACGCTTTTTGGCATTGTTTTTAGGTAGTTTTTAGTAAGTTTAAGCTACTTTTAGGGATGTTTTCATTAGTTTTTATGTTAAATTCACATTTCTGGACTTTCCTATGAGTGTGTGTTTTTTTGTGATTTCAGGTAATTTCTGGCTGAAATTGCGGGACTTGAGCAAAACTCGGAAAAAGGCTGACAAAAGGACTGCTGATGCTGTTGGAATCTGACCTCCCTACACTCGAAATGGATTTTCTGGAGCTACAGAACTCCAATTGGCGCGCTCTCAACGGCGTTGGAAAGTAGACATCCAGAGCTTTCCAGCAATATATAATAGTCCATACTTTATTCGGAAATTGACGACGTAACTTGGCGTTGAACGCCAAGTACATGCTGCTGTCTGGAGTTAAACGCCAGAAACACGTCATGATCCGGAGTTGAACGCCCAAAACATGTTATAACTTGGAGTTCAACTCCAAGAAAAGCCTCAGCTCGTGGATAGATCAAGCTCAGCCCAAGCATACACAAGTGGGCCCCGGAAGTGGATTTATGCATCAATTACTTACTCATGTAAACCCTAGGAGCTAGTTTATTATAAATAGAACTTTTTACTATCATATTATCATCCTGGATTGTATTTTGAATCCTGTGATCACGTTTTGGGGGCTGGCCATTCGGTCATGCTTGAACCTTTCACTTATGTATTTTCAACGGTGGAGTTTCTGCACACCATAGATTAAGGGTGTGGAGCTCTGCTGTACCTCAAGTTTCAATACAATTACTATTACTTTCTATTCAATTTTCTTTTATTCTTATTCCAAGATATACGTTACACTTAACTTTGATGAATGTGATGATCCGTGACACTCATCATCATTCTCACATATGAACGCGCGTGATTGACAACCACTTCCGTTCTACCTTAGGCCGGGCGCATATCTCTTAGATTTCCCAACAGAATCTTCGTGGTATAAGCTAGATAGATGGCGGCATTCATGGGGATCCGGAAAGTCTAACCTTGTCTGTGGTATTCCGAGTAGGATCCCGGGAATCCGGAAAGTCTAACCTTGTCTGTGGTATTCCGAGTAGGATTCCGGTATTGAATGACTGTGACGAGCTTCAAACTCCTGAAGGCTGGGCGTTAGTGACAGACGCAAAAGAATCAATGGATTCTATTCCAACCTGATTGAGAACTGACAGATGATTAGCCGTGCTGTGACAGAGCATTTGGACCATTTTCACTGAGAGGATGGGATGTAGCTATCAGCAAGGGTGATGCCTCCAGACGATTAGCCGTGCAGTGACAGCGCATATGACCATTTTCCCGAGAGGATTGAAAGTAGCCATTGATGATGGTGATGCCCTACATACAGCTTGCCATGGAAAGGAGTAAGAAGGATTGGATGAATGTAATAGGAAAGTAGAGATTCAAGAGGAGCACAGCATCTCCATACACTTATCTGAAATTCCCACTATTGATTTACATAAGAAATTCTATCCCTTTTTATTTTCTTTTTATTATTTGATTTTCTAAATTCCATAATTTTATCTGCCTAACTGAGATTTACAAGGTGACCATAGCTTGCTTCATACCAACAATCTCTGTGGGATCGACCCTTACTCACGTAAGGTATTACTTGGATGACCCAGTACACTTGCTGGTTAAGTTGAACGAAGTTGTGAACCATGGTATTGGCATGATGTTTTTGGCGCCATTACCAGGGAATGAAAAGCAATGAATTTTGCAAAATGGAATAACAAATGAATCACAATTTCGTCCACCAAGGGACCTGAGCAAAAATCTTATTCAGAGGCTGAAAAGGACTGCAGATGCTGTTGGATTCTGACCTCCCTGCACTCGAAGTAGATTTTCTGGAGCTACAGAAGCCCAATTGGCGCGCTCTCAATTGTGTTGGAAAGTAGACATCATGGGCTTTCCAGCAATGTATAATAGTTCATACTTTGCCTGAGATTCGATGGCCCAAACCAGCGTTGCAAATCAGCTTCGGAATTCCCGGCGTTTAACTGGCACAAAAGCTGGAGTTAAACGCCCAAACTGGCACAAAAGCTGGCGTTTAACTCCAGAAAAAGTCTCTACACATGAAAGCTTCAATGCTCAGCCCAAGCACACACCAAGTGGACCCCGGAAGTGGATTTTTACGTCATTTACTCATTTCTGTATACCCTGGGTTACTAGTTCACTATTAATAGGACCTTTTGACATTGTATCTTTACCTCATGACACTTTACACGTTTTACATTGTATCTTCTATGGCATGAGTCTCTAAACCCCATGGTTGGGGGTGAGGAGCTCTGCTGTGTCTTGATGGATTAATGCAATTACTACTGTTTTTCACTCAATCACGCTTGCTTCAATTCTAAGATATCACTTGTTCCTAAACTTGATGAATGTGATGATCCGTGACACTCATCATCATTCTCACCTATGAACGTGTGCCTGACAACCACCTCCGTTCTACCTTAGATTGAGTAGATATCTCTTGGATTCTTTAATCAGAATCTTTGTGGTATAAGCTAGAATTGATGGCGGCATTCAAGAGAATCCGGAAGGTCTAAACTTTGTCTGTGGTATTCTGAGTAGGATTCAAGGATTGAATGACGGTGACGAGCTTTAAACTCCTGAAGGCTGGGTGTTAGTGACAGACGCAAAAGAATCACTGGATTCTATTCCAACCTGATTGAGAACCGACAGATGATTAGCCATGCTGTGACAGAGCGCGTTGAACATTTTCACTGAGAGGATGGGAGGTAGCCATTGACAACGGTGAAACCCTACATACAACTTGCCATGGAAGGAGCCTTGCGTGCATGAAGAAGAAGGCAGTAGGAAAGCAGAGATTCAGAAGATAGAGCATCTCCAAAACCTCAACATGTTCTCCATTACTGCAAAACAAGTACCTATTTCATGTTCTTTTACTTTTCACAGTTAAACCTGATAACTATTGATATCCTGACTAAGAGTTACACGATAACCATAGCTTGCTTCACGCCGACAATCTCCGTGGGATCGACCCTTACTCACGTAAGGTATTACTTGGACGACCCAGTGCACTTGCTAGTTAGTTGTGCGGAATTGCAAAAGTGTGATTGCAATTTCGTGCACCAACCATCTAGCACTTGTTCTAAAGAGATGCCAAGAGACTAATCTGGTTTTAATCTGGGAGAAATGTCACTTTATGGTGACTGAAGGAATTGTCCTTGGGAACAAAATTTCGAACAAGGGAATAGAGGTGGATCAAGCTAAGGTGGAGGTAATTGAAAAATTACCACCACCTGCCAATGTTAAGGCAATCAGAATCTTTCCGGGGCATGCAGGATTCTATAGGAGGTTTATAAAAGATTTCTCAAAAATCGCCAAACCTCTGAGTAATCTACTAGCTGCTGACATGCCATTTATCTTTGATAAGGAGTGTCTGCAGCCGTTTGAGTCTCTGAAAGCTAAGCTGGTTACAGCACCAGCCATCTTTGCACCAGACTGGACATTACCATTTAAACTGATGTGTGATGCCAGTGACCATGCCATTGGTGCAGTGTTGGGACAAAGGCATGACAAGCTTTTGCACGTCATTTACTATGCCAGTCGTGTTTTAAATGACGCACAGAAGAACTACACAACCACAGAAAAAGAGTTACTTGCAGTGGTTTACACCATTGACAAGTTCAGATCTTATTTAGTAGGATTAAAAGTGATTGTGTACACTGACCATGCTGCTCTTAAATATCTACTCACAAAGCAGGATTCAAAACCCAGACTCATCAGATGGGTGTTGCTTCTGCAGGAGTTTGATATAGAAATAAGAGACAGAAAAGGGACATAGAACTAAGTAGCAAATCATCTGTCCTGAATAGAACCAGTAGAAGGGGCGTCCCTCTCTCCTACTGAAATCTCTGAAAACTTTCCGGATGAGCACCTCTTTGCCATCTAGGAAGTGCCATGGTTTGTAGACATTGTAAACTACAAGGCAGTGAGATTCATACCCAAAGAGTACAGTAAGCAGCAAACAAAAAAATTGATCATGGATGTAAAGTACTATCTTTGGGATGAACCATATCTCTTCAAGAGATGTGCAGATGGAGTAATCCATAGATGTGTGCCTAAAGAAGAAGCACAGAAGATCCTCTGGCACTGCCATGGATCACAGTATGGAGGACATTTTGAAAGTGAGCGAACAGCTACAAGAGTCCTCCAATGTGGCTTCTACTGGCCTACTCTCTATAAAGACTCCCGAGTGTTTGTACTTAATTGTGACAGTTGCCAAAGATCTGGCAATCTGCCTCACAGTTATGCCATGCCTCAACAAGGAATCTTGGAGATTGAGTTGTTCGATGTATGGGGTATTGACTTCATGGGACCTTTCCCACCATCATACTCAAACACTTATATTCTGGTGGCAGTGGATTATGTATCCAAATGGGTGGAAGCTATTGCAACACCCACTAATAATACTAAGACACTGCTGAAATTCCTCCAGAAACACATCTTCAACAGATTTGTCCCTAGAGTACTAATCAGTGATGGGGGCACTCATTTCTGTAATAAACAGCTTTACTCTGCTTTGGTTTGATATGGAGTTAGCCACAGGGTAGCTACTCCATATCATCCATAGACAAATGGGCAAGCTGAAGTCTCTAATAGAGAACTTAAAAGAATCCTGGAATAGACTGTAATTAACCATAGAAGGGATTGGGCAAGAAGCTTGGATGATGCTCTGTGGGCATACAGAACAGCATTCAAGCACCTATAGGAACTTCTCCATACCAGCTGGTGTATGGAAAAGCCTGTCACTTGCCAGTGGAGCTGGAACATAAGGCCTATTGGGCAACCAGATTCCTAAACCTTGATGCCAAGTTAGCTGGAGAAAAACGATTGCTCGAGTTAAATGAGCTAGAGGAATTCAGACTCAATGCTTTCGAAAATGCAAAAATTTACAAAGAGAAAGCAAAAAGATGGCATGATAAGAAACTGTCATCCAGAGTCTTTGAGCCAGGACAGAAAGTTTTGCTATTTAATTCTAGGCTCAGATTATTCCCCAGGAAATTGAAATCCCGGTGGAGAGGTCCATATGTGATTACAAGTGTCTCACTGTATGGATACGTGGAGCTTTAGGATAATGATTCTAACAAAAAATTCATTGTTAATGGACAGAGAGTCAAACATTATCTTGAAAGCAATTTTGAGCAAGAATGCTTAAAACTGAAACTTGATTAAAGCTCAGTAATAGTCCAGCTAAAGACAATAAAGAAGCGCTTGTTGGGAGGCAACCCAGACATTTACAAAGTTTATTTGTTAATTAATTAATTTTTACAGGTTTAGGTCAATTATCTTCAAGGTAAAATAGCAATTGCTTGAGTTCACAAAGTTACAGAAGGATCCACAGGATAAAACAGCAAAAAGGAAGCTCACTGGTGCGAAAAAGCCAGTAAGAGCTGTTTTGGGCGCTGAACGCCCAAAAGAAGCATCTACTGGGCGTTCAACGCCAGTAAGGATAGCCATCAGGGCGTTAAACGCCAGAAAGAAGCATCTTCTGGGCATTGAACGCCAGAAAGAAGCACCTTCTTAACGCCAGATTTATAGCGTCCTGGGCGTTCAGAAAAATGCCCAGTGACAAAGGAGTTCCTGGCGTTCAACGCCGGCTAGAAGCAACAGTTGGGCATTGAACGCCCAGGAGAAGCTGCGAATGGGCGTTAAACGCCCAAAACATGCAGCGTTTGGGCGTTTAACGCCAGGATTGTGGAGAGAAGATAAATTTGTTTTCAATTCACATTTTTTTCAAATTTTTATGTTCCAATTCATGATTTCTTGCATAAACATGTTACAAACTCTCATCCTTTAATTCCAAAAATTTTAATCCTAATTTCTAAACTCCCTTTTTCAAAAATATCAAATGTATCTTAATTCATAAACATAAATCCTTTTTCAAATCCTATTCAACTTCTTTTCAAATCTTTTTCAAAAAAATCAATTATCTTTTCAAATTAATCCCAAATCCCTTTTTTAAAAAAAATTGATTTATCTTTTTCAAATAGCTTCTATGTCTTTTCAATTTTCAATTATATCTTTTTCCTATCCTATTTATCTTTTACAAATCATATCTTCTATCCTATCTTTCTTCAAAATTTTCGAAAACCCACGCTCCCTCCCTTTAAATCCACTCTCGGCCTCTCCCCTCTCCTCAACAATCTGAAAACAAGCTCTCCTTCTATCCCTCTCCTTTCTTTTCTTTTGCTTGAGGACAAGTAAACCTCTAAGTTTGGTGTGTTTATCCCTGATCACTTAAACCATACCCACTAAGATCATGGCTCCTAAAGGAAAACAACCCACTCCAAGAGGCAAGAAAGATAGTATTCCAAAACCACTTTAGAATCAAGGGAAGTTCTTAACCAAAGAACATTCAGACCATAACTACAAAATAATGGGTCTAAGGTCAGTGATCCCGGAAGTCAAATTCGATCTGAAAGAAGATGAATATCCGGAGATCCAAGAGCAAATTCGAAACAGGAGCTGGGAAATCCTAGCTAATCCTGAAACAAAGGTGGGAAGAAACATGGTTCAAAAATTCTATGCTAATCTGTGGCAAACAGAAAGACAGAGAATATCAGAAATTGCTCTCTATGACTATCGGACCTTGGTCAGAGGAAAGATTATTCACATCCACCCTGATAAAATCAGGGAAATCTTTAAGCTACCTCAGCTGAAAGATGACCCAGACTCCTTTAATAGGAGAATGATGAGAACAAATAAAGGCCTGGACAAGATTCTAGAGGACATATGCCTCCCTGGAGCCAGGTGGGCCACCAGCACCAAGGGCGTCCCAAATCAACTCAAGAGAGAAGATCTCAAACCAGTTGCCAGAGGCTGGCTAGACATCATTGGGCGTTCTATACTGCCCACTAGCAACCGCTCTGAGGTCACCGTTAAAAGAGCAGTGATGATCCACTGCATTATGTTAGGAAGAGAAGTGGAAGTTCATTAGTTGATTTCGTGTGAACTTTACATAATTGCAAACAAAAACTCCGAAGATGCCAAATTGGCTTATCCTAGCTTAATATCTATGCTATGTAAAGATGCTGGAGTAAAGATGGGAATAACTGCGTATATCTCAGTTGAGCGACCAATCACCAAAACATCAATGGAAAAACAACAAGTGCAGGATGACCCCATCAAGAGGAGAGCACAGGAATTCCTCCCGAAATTTCCTCAATTTGAATACTAGGAGCATCTTGAAGCATCGGTTACCAAGTTGCAAGAAGCTATGGACCAAATAAAGGAAGAACAGAATAATCAAAATAGCATGCTTTGCAAACTGCTTGGGGAACAAGAAGAGCAAAGGCGTGACTTGAAGGAACTGAAGCGTCAGAAATTATCTCTTGAATGATCAAGCACCCCACAGACTAGAGGAACATCCACTTCCCAAAATAAAGGTTGTTGAGTCCTAATCTTAGCTTTACTCTGTGATAGTTGTCTTATAGATTTACCTTAGAAGTTATATAGGAGTAGTAGTAATTAGTATATCTATTTTGATTTTATTTCCAATTAAGCTATAAATTATTTTTCTCGTCATCATTAAACATGAATAAAATAGTAGATTTTTAGAATAAAGAGGCAATTTAATTTCGAGTTCTTAATAAGGAAAATTATAATTATTTATATGTGGTGGCAATACTTTTTGTTTTCTGAATGAATGCCTGAACAGTGCATATTTTTTATATTGAAATTCATGAATGTTAAAAGTATTGGCTCTTGAAAGAATGATGAACAAGAGAAATATTATTGATAATCTGAAAAATCATAAAATTGATTCTTGAAGCAAGAAAAAACAGTGAAAAAAAAAGAGGAAATCATTGGATAAAGAAAAAAAAGCCTACAACCCTTAAAACCAAAAGACAAGGGTGAAAAGGATCCAATGCTTTGAGCTTCAATGGATAAGAGGGCCCAAGGAAATAAATTCATGCCTAAGCGGCTAAATCAAGCTGTCCCTAACCATGTGCTTGTGGCATGCAGGTCCAAGTGAAAAGCTTGAGACTGAGTGGTTAAAGTCGTGATCCAAAGCAAATGAGTGTGCTTAAGAACTCTGGACACCTCTAATTGAGGACTCTAGCAAAGCTAAGTCACAATCTGAAAAGGTTCACCCAGTTATGTGTCTGTGGCATTTATGTATCTGGTAGTAATACTGGAAAACAAAGTGCTTAGGGCCACGGCCAAGACTCATAAAGTAACTGTGTTCAAGAATCAACATACTAAACTAGGAGAATCAATAATACTATCTGAATTCTAAGTTCCTATGGATGCCAATCATTCTGGATTTCAAAGGATAAAGTGAGATGCCAAAACTATTCAGAGGCAAAAAGCTACTAGTCCCACTCATCTGATTAGAATCTGAGCTTCACTTGAAACTCTGAGATATTATTGCTTCTTAATTTCTTTTTTACCCTATTTTATTTATCTAGTTGCTTGAGGACAAGCAACAGTTTAAGTTTGGTGTTGTGATGAGCGGATATTTTATACGCTTTTTGGGGGTAATTTCATGTAGATTTTAGTATGTTTTAGTTAGTTTTTAGTATAATTTTATTAGTTTTTAGGCAAAATTCATATTTCTGGACTTTACTATGAGTTTGTGTGTTTTTCTGTAATTTCAAGTATTTTCTGGCTGAAATTGAAGGAGCTGAGCAAAAATCTGATTTAGGCTGAAAAAGGACTGCTAATGCTGTTGGATTCTGACCTCCCTGCACTCGGAAAGATTTTTTGGAGCTACAGGCGTCCAATTGGCGCGCTCTCAATTGGGTTGGAAAGTAGACATCTAGGGCTTTCCAACAAAAATATAATAGTCCATACTTTGCACGAAGATAGATGACATAAACTGCCGTTCAACGCTAGTTCCATGTTGCAGTTTGGCGTTCAGCGCCAAAAACAGGTTGCAAGTTGGAGTTCAACGCCAAAAACAGGTTACAACCTGGCGTTCAACTCCAGAAACAGCCCAGGCTTGTGAGAAGCTTAAGTCTCAGCCCCAGCACACACCAAGTGGGTCCCAGAAGTGGATTTCTGCACTATCCATCCTAGTTTACTCATTTTCTGTAAACCTAGGTTACTAGTTTAGTATTTAAACAACTTTAAGAGATTTATTTTGTATCTCATGACATTTATAGATCTGAATTTTGTACCTTTTGACGGCATGAGTTCTAAACCCCAATGTTGGGGGTGAGGAGCTCTGCAGCGTCTTGATGAATTAATGCAATTATTTCTGTTTCTCATTCAAACATACTTGTTCTTATCTAAGATGTTCATTTGCGCTTCACTATGAAGAAGGTGATGATCCGTGACACTCATCACCTTCCTCAATCCATGAACGTGTGCCTGACAACCACCTCCATTCTACACTAGATTGAATGAGTATCTCTTAGATTCCTTAATCAAAATCTTCGTGGTATAAGCTAGAATTGTTGGCGGCATTCATGAGGATCCGGAAGGTCTAAACCTTATCTGTGGTATTCCGAGTAGGATTCTGGGATTGGATGACTGTGACGAACTTCAAACTCGCGAATGTTGGGCGTAGTGACAGACGCAAAAGGATCAATAGATCTTATTCCGACATGATCGAGAACCAACAGATGATTAGCCGTGCTGTGACAGAGCATTTGGACCATTTTTACTGAGAGGATGGGAAGTAGCCATTGACAATGGTGACACCCTACATACAGTTTGCCATGGAAGGAGCCTTGCATTTATGAAAGTGAGGAAGCATTATGTTACAGAAATTCAGAAGACAAAGCATCTCCAAAACTCCAACATATTCTCCAATATTGAGTAACAATTAGTTATTTTATGCCCTTTCACTTTTTACAATTGAACCTAAAAAAACACTGTTGTTGGTATCTTGACTAAGAATAATAAGATAACCATAGCTTGCTTCATACCAACAATCTCCGTGGGATTTGACCCTTACTCACGTAAGGTATTACTTGGACGACACAGTGTACTTGCTGGTTAGTTGTGCGAAGCTGTGAGAAATAGTCTATTAATATTGGCATACACAATTTCGTGCACTAGTGATCAAACATGCAATTTAGAAATCCAAAAGCATTCTCAAAGGCAATATTATGAGTACTTGGTTTGCATAAAATTCAACATTCAAAACTCAATACCAAGTAATAATGTAGGACCCAAATGAACATATCCAACAACAATAGCAATAACAATATCAATAATTCAGCAGCCATGTCTCAAAAAAATCAATAAATCAACTCAATCATCCAACACTTAGCACAAAAATAGAGAATCAAACTAACTAACTAAGCAAATAACTAACTAACTAATAAAGAAACTAACTAAACAAAGGTGGTTGAAGAAGGGAAAGAAGATAAGAGAATAGAAAAGAAGAGAAGAAGTAAGGAGAAGAGAAGAAGAGAAAAGAAGCATAATATTGAGAAAATAGAGGCGTGCGTACACACAGACACGTGTGCATACGCACACTATGAGGAAAAAGAAAAGTGTGCGCTCGCACACTCTATGCGAGCACTCTTGGCAGAAGATGGATTAAGAAGTGTGCGTGCGCACAAGGGCGTGCGCATGCACAGAAGACTCTCTTTTTTTTACGAAGGATCATGTGTGCGCACGCACACAGGTCCGTGCACGCGCACAGAAGCAAAAGGTGGTATGGGTTCATGCGCACAGGCTGTGCCAACACTCCCACCAGAAGGGATGCAGGTTGGCGTGCGGACGCACAAGCCTGTGCGGCCGCACAAAGAGCGCAAAAAGAAGGTTGCGTGCGTACGCACAACCGCGTGTGCACGCACAAAGTGCAAGAACATAGGGATGCGCGCACACAAGGGGTGCGAACGCTCCAAACAGAGGGCATGTATACGAGTGTGCGTACACACGGGTCGGTGCGTATGCACAGGACACAGAAAATAGAAGTTGTGTGTGTGCGCACAAGTGTGTGCGCACGAACAGATGCCCTGTTTTCCAAAAAATTTTCTTTAAAATCTGAGGTGCCAAGCCTTAGCTCATCCAAAATTCAACCCCAAAACATTCAAAACTTCACAAAATCATGATCCATATACAAATTAACCTACTAAACTCAAAATTAAACTAATCATAAGCTAACCAAGGCAAACAAAAATGCAATAAACCAAGACTATAAACTAAGAGAAAGGGTAAGAAAGATGCTACCATGGTGGGGCGTCTCCCACCTAGCACTTTGGTTTATAGTCCTAAGTTGGACTTTTTGAGAGCTCTCATCAAACCTCGTTGAAATCCCACCCAAGCTTGTATTCTTCTAGGCTTTTGAGACTCCAAAGCTTGTGAACCCAAATCTTGTTGTGAATTCCTTTCATTTCATCTAGGTAACAAGCTTTCAAAACTCCCAATTCCTATAGCACAATAGCAACAAAACTCACAATGCAATGGGTGAGAATTCATAGTATAAAAAGAAAATAAAAACCAAAGGTAATAAGAACAAATAAAATAAACTCCTAAGACTTAGCAAAAACAAGCAATCAAAATAAAGTCAATACAATAGCCAAAACATATCTACAATAGCCAAAACAACACCATTGCAATTCCCCGGCAACGGCGCCAAAAACTTGATGTGAGAATTATCGTCGGTTTAGAATCAATCAAAACCAAGAATCAATTCGTTAGTAGCATAGTCCAAACCAACAATAAATTCTCACAATCAAATAATAAAGTCAATACAAAATAAACCGAGAGTAATTCAACCTCGGGTCGTTCTTCTTAGGACTGCAATTGAAGTGTTATACGCTTTCGGTTGTGAGGGCAAAGGGTAGTTTTTGCAAAATCAAAGAACAAAGGATTAAAAGAACTAAGGAATGCTCGAGATTGGAAATTAATGCAAGTAAAAGCAAACAAGATCAAAACTAGTGAAAATGCATAAAACAAGCCTTGACTTGGGAATGAAGATCCAAGGAATCCTATCATTGTCATAACCACAACTATGGCAATTATCGTGAGTCAATCTTGCCTAGTCAACCCCAACCATGGAGGAGTAAGTCAAGCAAGCATAATTGACCTTAATCCGTAAGTCCTAACCAACTTACCAAACAAGTTGATAAAAGGCTAGCGTCAATGGAAACAAGAGTCAACTAACTACCCAAGAATTACCATTAAATGTCGGACATTATGACTCTAGTATCCTAGGAACTCAAACCACAAGCCAAGGTGTGAAAATCTACTCAAAATCTAAGGTTGGCATTTTCACAAACACCTTGTGTGCATAAAAGTAAAGTATGGAAAATTGCAAGAAAAATTAGAAAACTATAACCAACTATCAACAAAACCAAATGTAAACAAGCAATCAAACATAAAGGAAGCATGAAACATAAAATTCATTGATCAAAACTTCAAGAAACACAAAATTGCAATATGAACAAAGTAACTTGAACCAAAAGGAAATAAAGGTGAAAGTGCTTTAATTAAAGAGGAAATTGAGAGTACTTACAATTGAAGAAGTAAATTCAAAGATCAAGACTTGCTATAAAATGCTACAAGAAAACTACATAAACCCTAGGAGGGCTCTCTACTCTACACTACTCCTACTCCTAATACTATGTAAAACTATGTAAAATTGTACTCCTACTCTCCTTTATATAGCACTCCAATTCAGCAATTCAGCCTTCCAAAAATGAGCCAAGGGCCTTCAAGTTCGCGCAGCACGTGTTTCATTAATGCAATCACGTGCAGGGACCTGTGCGGATGCACAGATGTGTGTGTCCGCACACTCGGCTGGAAATTGACTTGTGCGTACGAACAGGTGCTTGTGCGCACGCACACTTCGCTGTGTGTGCTTTTCCTTGTCTTCTTCATGTTTTCTCCCTTGTACATGCTTTCTTCCACTTTTGGCCATCGATTCTTGCCTTCAAGGCCTGAAATCACTCACAAACCATATCACGGTATTGAATGACATAAAAGTGGAATTAAAAATCACTAATCTAAGCATTAAAAAGTATGTTTTCACATTTAGGATCAAATTAGGGATCAAACACAAAAGTATGCTATTTGGGTGCTTAAGTGTGAGTCCATATGCTAAAATCCATTCAAATCAAGCCAAAATATATCGAAAAATATGGACTCATCAATTCTCCCACACTTAAATAATAGCATGTCCCCATGCTAAACCAACAAGGAGAATGATCAAAGGGGTAGTCAACTTATTAAATGCAACTATCTATATGCATGCAAGTATGTATATGCTATATATCTATCTATCTATAATGTCCTGTTGATTTGGTGAAAACAAACAATCAGATTCCCAAGCAAGTATAGACAGAATCGGGCTAGGCATGGAATTGATTTCAATGCGACAAGATCTAGAGAATTGATTCAACTCATCAAAATTAAGTAACTTGCAAGAATGCATGACAAAGATAAATGGAAGCATAGAATTGAGTAATTGAACCATCACTAGGTGTGTATACATTCTAATCACTCAGTGTTTAGGGTCACATCACTCAAATCTCCTTCTAATCATGCTTTCAAGGATTTGCTTTTCATCTAACAAACAACAAACAAGTGATACATGAATGCAATTATCATGAGGACTTATTGGTGTTGTAATGCGGTTAGGGTAAAGGTGGGATAGATATGGCCAAGTAGACTAAAATGATCGAATCCTTGATTAGTTTAAGTTCTCACTCAACCTATATCAACCAAATCAAACACAAAATGCAACCTAACTTTCCATCACACTTGTTATACACATTCATGTATGCTTTTCTCACAGAACATCACATATGCAATTCCTTTATTCATTTGTTTACTCTTTAGGGTGCCTTTGCGCCCCTTCTTATGATGAAGAGTTTGTTTTTTTTTTTTCAAATTAAAATTGCATATGGTCTAATTAGTTCATTCATGAATGTTGCCATTTTCCAAAACTTCCAATGAATGCCCAAATCAAACATTTTCTTTTACTACGAAAGTTTCCCAAAGGATTCCCCCACACTTAAATGTAATACACTCCTTCAACCTAAGCTAATCAAGAATACAATCTGGTGCACAAAATTGTGATCTCAATGGCGCCAACAACTTGGTACGCACAATTGTAATCTCAACTCTTTTTCACAACTTCGCACAACTAACCAGCAAGTGTACTGGGTCGTCCAAGTAATAAACCTTACGTGAGTAAGGGTCGATCCCACGGAGATTGTCGGCTTGAAGCAAGCTATGGTCACCTTGTAAATCTCAGTAAGGCGGATTCAAATGGTTATGGAGTTTTGATAATTAAAATATAAATAAACATAAAATAAAGATAGAGATACTTATGCAATTCATTGGTGGGAATTTCAGATAAGCATATAGAGATACGTTGTTCCTTCTGAATCTATGCTTTCCTATTGCCTTCATCCAATCCTTCATACTCCTTTCTATGGCAAGCTGTATATTGGGTGTCACCATTGTCAATGACTACTTCCCGTCCTCTCATTGAAAATAGTCTTCTACGGTTTCTGTACTGCTAATCAACTGTCAGATTTTTCGTCTGGGATGAAAAATACCATGCACAGATATCGTATGGCTAATCAGCTATTGGTTCTCGATCGTGTAGGAATAAGATTTACTATCCTTTTGCGTCTGTCACCATGCCCTACAGTCGCAAGTTTGAAGCTCGTCACAGTCATTCCATCCCAAATCCTACTCGGAATACCACATACAAGGTTTAGACTTTCCGGATCTCAAGAATGCTGCCAATAGATTCTAGCCTATACCACGAAGATTCTAATCTCGGATGCAGATGCCCTATTGTCAGAGGGGAGTCGATGTGCATCGTTGATTAGAAACCCAAGAGATATACATTCAAGCTTATTTTCATGTAGAACGGAAGTGGTTGTCAATCATGCTTTCATAAGTTGAGAATGGTGATGAGCGTCACATAATCATCACATTTATCATATTCTTGTGTGCGAATGAATATCTTAGAATAAGAATAAGCATGAATTGAATAGAAGAACAATAGTACTTTGCATTAATACTCGAGGAACAGCAGAGCCCCACACCATAATCTATGGCGTGTAGAAACTTGGTGGACGAAATTGTGATCACATCAATGTAGTATTATTTGTTGTTGTATGGAATCATTATTATGGCACTTATGTGTGGACACAACTCCGTTCAACTAACCAGCAAGTGTACTGGGTCGTCCAAGTAATACCTTACGTGAGTAAGGGTCGATCCCACAGAGATTGTTGGTATGAAGCAAGCTATGGTCACCTTGTAAATCTCAAATAGGCAGATTAAATGGTCATGGGTTTCGAAAATTAATAATAAATAGAAAATAAAAAGGGATAGAAATACTTATGTAAATCAATAGTGGGAATTTCTGATAGGCGTGTGGAGATGCTAGAATCCTTTCGAATCTCTACTTTCTTATTGCTTTCATCCAATTCCTCTTACTCCTTTCCATGGCAAGCTGTATGTAGGGCATCACCATCATCAATGGCTACTTTTAATCCTCTCGGGAAAATGGTCCTATGCGCTGTCACTGCACGGCTAATCGTCTGGAGGCATCACCCTTGTTAATAGCTACATCCCATCCTCTCAGTGAAAATGGTCCAAATGCTCTGTCACAGCACGGCTAATCATCTGTCGGTTCTCAATCAGGTTGGAGTAGAATCCCTTGATTTTTTTGCGTTTGTCATCACGCCCAGCCTTCAGGAGTTTGAAGCTCGTCACAGTCATTCAATACCGGAATCTTACTCAGAATACCACAGACAAGGTTAGACTTTCCGGATTCCCAGGATCCTACTCGGAACACCACAGACAAGGTTAGACTTTCCGGATCCCCATGAATGCCGCCATCTATCTAGCTTATACCACGAAGATTCTGTTGGGGAATCTTCATAGAAGTTTTGCAACTTATCCCATTCAGTAAACATTTCTGGGGGACATTTCCTCAATAGAGCCTTATATCTTTCCCATGCTTCATATAAGTTCTCGGCTTCCAATTGAGTGAATGTTTGAACCTCTGTCTTCAACCTTAGGACTCTTTGAGGGGGGTAGAATTTGGCAAGAAACTTGCTCACCAAGTCATCCCAAGTGTTGATGCTTTCTTTTGGAAAGGTTTCTAGCCATTGAGTTGCTTTATCCCTGAGAGAGAACGGGAAGAGTAGCAACTTGTAGCTATCAGGGGGCACACCATTTGTTTTTACTGTGTCACAGATTCTCAAGAAAGTAGACAAATGTTGGTTTGGATCCTCCAAAGGCCCTCCTCCAAAAGAACAATTGTTTTGCACCAGAGTAATGAGTTGTGGCTTGAGTTCAAAGTTGTTTGCATTGACATTGGGAGGAAGAATGCTACTCCCACAATGCTTGGCATTTGCAAATGTGTATGAAGCCAAGACTCTTCTCTGATGCTGATTATTATTGGCTCCTCCTTCAGGTTGATTGGTATCTCCTTCCATGTCTTGGAATTCCTCCTCAGATTCTTCTTCTCCAACAATGTTCTTCCCTCTTTCAGCTCTTCTGATTCTCCTAAGAGTTCTTTGATCAATTTCAGAGATAATGGGGGAAGATCTTCCTATACCTGACATGCAAACACACAACAATAAACACACAAACCCAGAAATACAATGGAACTTCAATCTGTAATCTTAGAATGAAGTTTTAGTTAGTTTAAGCAAAAATTCAAACAGTTAGTGTGTTAGTGAGAGTTAGAATAACAGAAAAGTAAAATGCTTAATCTAGACCTCCACTTCACTTAATCATTGTCAATCTATTTCAATCCCCGGCAACGGCGCCAAAAACTTGATGGTGTTTTTGCGGAAAATGAATTTTCCAAACACATAGATCTAACCGGCAAGTGCACCGGGTCGCATCAAGTAGTAATAACTCACTTAGAGTGAGGTCGATCCCTCAGGGATTGATGGATCAAGCAATTTTAGTGGGTGATTAGTTTAGTCAAGCTAACATTGAGTGAATTGTGTGAAGTTGATCAACAGAAAGTAAATTGCAAGGAAAATTAAAGTGCAGAAAGTAAAATTGCAGGAAACTTAAAGAACAAGAAAGTAAAATTGCAAGAATCTTAAATGACAAGAAATGTAAATTGCATTAAATGTAAAGGGGATTGGGTGCTGGAAATTAAAATTCAACAGGAAAGTGTAAATAGCAATCAAACAGAGAAGTAAAAGGTGCAAAATCATGCAACAGATCTAAACAGAAAATGGAAATTGCTTGAAGAATTCTAAATAGAAAAGCAATGCTTAAGTTGCAGCAAATTAAAAGTGATTGAAGATCTCAGGAGTGGAGGAGACTAGATAACAAGTCTAGATCTCAAATCCTTCCTTGATCCAACAAGAACAATTGCAAAAGGAATAAAGGAAAGCAAATTGCAGAAATTGCAGAAGAAGAAGAAATGAGCAGAAAGTGGAATTCAATTATGCAGAAAATTAAAGAAGAGATCTCAAGGTGAGATTGAAACAGAAGTTCTTCAATTCTTCACCCAAGATCCAAAACAAGAAAATTAAAAATGCCCAAGCAAGAACGAGGAAGAAGAGAGATCAATTCTCCTCCCTAATTCTCTGAAAGCTCGGTTCAGTCTCTCTAGGAAAGTTGCTAAAATTCAAAGCTCAAAAGAAAGTGCAAAAATTCCAAAGCTAAGCCAAAAGTCCCTAATTACATCAAACTAGCTCCTATTTATACACTTTCTATCCTTGGATTTTGGGATTTGGGTGGGCTTTTGATTTGGTGAAGAAATGAATTGAATTGGATTTTTAATTCAATTTTTGGCCCAAAATTAATAGCTTCCAGGAGGCTGCCCTGCCCTTGTGGAGGGCAGGGCAGAAAATCGATGCTTGGTGCTTGGAGTTGGTGCGGCCATGGTGCGTTTTGGTGCTGCGTGGTGCGCGTCTGGCATGAGGTTGGTGCGCCAGAGGCTGCCCTGCCCGCGCCAAGGGCAGGGCGGGAAAGTTTGGTGCGCCAGGGAGCGTTGTGCGTGCGGATGGTGCTGCCAAGGAGCGTTGTGCGTGCGGATGGTGCTGCCAAGGAGCGTTGAACGCTGCCCTGCCTGCGCCAAGGGCAGGGCAGGATCGGTTTGGTGCGCCAGGGAAGGGACGCGCGCGCCAGATGCTGCCAGGACGAGGAAATTGGTGCGCCATTCAAATTTCTGCCCTGCCCGCGTCAAGGGCAGGGCAAGGTTCCTTCCTTCACATCGTGGGTTCGATCCTGGGAGGGTGCAAACACGCTAATTATTTTCTTGGTTTCTTGGCACGCTAGTCACCCTTAGTCTTTGGCTTCCTCATGGTCCCTTGCTCGAGCCTTGTAGCATGCATGGTTGATATTTTCTCCTTGATTTTCTTCCTCATGGAGCCCGATTCTGCTCTCCACAAGGGCAGGGCAGAGTTTGCTTCTCTTGGTTCCAAGGCATCATTTTGTGCTCTGCCCTTGGAGTGGGCAGGGCAGGGTTGCCTTCCTTGGCTTGGTCACTTAGTGTTGCTCTCTTAGAGGGCAGTCTGCCCTTGTGGAGGGCAATGTTGCTTCCCCTTTAGTTGCTGCACGCTTCTTCTTGATTCGGCCACGCTTTTCTTTCCTTGGCTACACTTTTATTGCCACGCTTTTCATTTTCTTTTCTTTTCTTCACCTATAACAAACCAAACAACCACTCAAAGTATCACTAAATTCAAGAGGCTTATAAATCAATTAAAATGCAATTAAAATTAGCTTAAACCTCATGATTTAACATTAATTTCATGATGGTTGCTTGATTTAGAGAAGTTGTGCATTTTCACTCCAAATCACTTACTTAAGATGCAAGAAAGTGCATAAATGCTAACAAAACAAGTGAAATTAGCTTGAAAAATGGGTATATGATGACTTGTCATCACAATGGTGTGCAGAAACTCCACCGTTGAAAATACATAAGTGAAAGGTTCAGGCATGGCCGAATGGCCAGCCGCCTCAATGATCAAAAGATTAAACTGTCAAAAGATGTCTAATACAATAGTAAACTATCCTATTTATACTAGACTAGCTACTAGGGTTTACATGAGTAAGTAATTGATGCATAAATCCACTTCCGGGGCCCACTTGGTGTATGCTTGGGCTGAGCTTGATCTATCCACGAGCTGAGGCTTTTCTTGGAGTTGAACTCCAAGTTATAACGTGTTTTGGGCGTTCAACTCCGGATCATGACGTGTTTCTGGCGTTTAACTCCAGAAAGCAGCATGTACTTGGCGTTCAACGCCAAGTTACGTCGTCAATTTCCGAATAAAGTATGGACTATTATATATTTCTGGAAAGCTCTGGATGTCTACTTTCCAAAGCCGTTGAGAGGACGCCATTTAGACTTCTGTAGCTCCAGAAAATCCATTTCTAGTGCACGGAGGTCAGATTCCAACAGCATCAGCAGTTTGTCAGCCTTTTTCAGAGTTTTGCTCAAGTCCCTCAATTTCAGCCAGAAATTACCTGAAATCACAGAAAAACACACAAGCTCATAGTAAAGTCCAGAAATGTGAATTTAACATAAAAATTAATGAAAACATCCCTAAAAGTAGCTTGAACTTACTAAAAACTACCTAAAAACAATGCCAAAAAGCGTATATATTATCTGCTCATCACAACACCAAACTTAAATTGTTGCTTGTCCCCAAGCAACTGAAAATCAATTAGGATAAAAAGAAGAGAATATACTGTGAATTTCAAAATATCAATGAATATTAATTCTAATTAGATGAGCGGGACTTGTAGCTTTTTGCTTCTGAACAGTTTTGGCATCTCACTTTTTTCTTTGAAATTCTGAATGATTGGCTTCTCTAGGAACTTAGAATTTTGGATAGTGTTATTGACTTTCCTAGTTAAGCATGTCGATTCTTGAACACAGCTACTTATGAGTCTTGGCCGTGGCCCTAAGCACTTTGTTTTCCAGTATTACCACCGGATACATAAATGCCACAGACACATGACTGGGTGAACCTTTTCAGATTGTGACTCAGCTTTGCTAGAGTCCCCAGTTAGAGGTATCCAGAGCTCTTAAGCACACTCTTTTTGCTTTGGATCATGACTTTAACCACTCAGTCTCAAGCTTTTCACTTGGACCTTCATGACACAAGCACATAGTTAGGGACAGCTTGATTTAGCCGCTTAGGCCTGGATTTTATTTCCTTGGGCCCTCCTATCCATTGATGCTCAAAGCCTTGGATCCTTTTTACCCTTGCCTTTTGGTTTTAAGGGCTATTGGCTTTTTCTTCTTGCTTTTTCTTTTTCTTTCTATTTTTTTCGCCATATATTTTTTTTTTCGCAAGCTTTCTTTTTCACTGCTTTTTCTTGCTTCAAGAATCAATTTCATGATTTTTCAGATCATCAATAACATTTCTCCTTGTTCATCATTCTTTCAAGAGCCAACAATTTTAACATTCATAAACAACAAGATCAAAGGAGATATGCACTGTTCAAGCATTCATTCAGAAAACAAAAGTATTGTCACCACATCAATATAATTAAATTAAATTCAAGGATGAATTCGAAATTCATGTACTTCTTGTTCTTTTGAATTAAAGCATATTTCATTTAAGAGAGGTGAAGGATTAATGGATTTTATTCATAGCTTTAAGACATGGTTACTACATACTAATGATCATGAAGTAGAGACACAAAATATAGATAAACATAACATAGAAACCGAAAAACAGAAAGAAATAAGAACAAGAAATGAATCCACCTTTAGTAGCGTCTTCTTCTTGAAGGACCAACAATGTCCTTAAGCTCTTCTATGTCCCTTCCTTGCCTTTGTTGCTCTTCCCTCATTGCTCTTTGATCTTCTCTTATTTCTTGGAGAATGATGGAGTGCTCATGATGTTCCACCCTTAATTGTTCCACATTGTGGCTCAAATCTTCTAAGGAAGTGTTGAGTTGTTCCCAATAGTTGTTGGGAGGAAAGTGCATCCCTTGAGGCATCTCAGGGATTTCTTGATGATGAGCTTCCTCATGCATCTCTTGAAAACCGTGAAGGGTCTCTCTTGCTTGCTCCATCCTCTTCTTGGTGATGGGCTTATCCTCTTCAATGGAGATGTCTCCTTCTATGATAACTCCAGCTGAGTAACATAGATGGCAAATAAGGTGAGGAAAAGCTAGCCTTGCCATGGTGGAGGACTTTTTGGCTATTTTGTAGATTTCATTGGAGATGACCTCATGAACTTCTACTTCCTCTTCATTCATGATGCTATGAATCATGATGGCCCGATCCACAATAACTTCAGATCGGTTGCTAGCGGGAATGATGGAGTGTTGAATGAACTCCAACCATCCTCTAGCTACAGGCTTGAGGTCCAGTCTTCTTAGTTGGACTGGCTTGCCTTTGGATTCTCTCTTCCATTGAGCTCCTTCCACATAGATGTCCGTAAGGACTTGGTCCAACCTTTGATTAAAGTTGACCCTTCTAGTGTAGGGGCGTTTATCTCCTTGCATCATGGGCAAGTGGAATGCCAACCTCACATTCTCAGGACTAAAATCTAAGTATTTCACCCGAACCATTGTGAGATAATTCTTTGGACTCGGGTTCATACTTTGATCATGGTTCTTAGTGATCCATGCATTGGCATAGAACTCTTGAACCATTAAGATTCCGACTTGTTACATGGGATTGTTTAGGACTTCCCAACCTCTTCTTGGGATTTCATGTCGGATCTCCGGATACTCATTTTTCTTGAGCTTGAAAGGGACCTCAGGGATCACCTTCTTCTTTGCCACAACATCATAGAAGTGGTCTTGATGGCTTTTGGAGATGAATCTTTTCATCTCCCATGACTCGGAGGTGGAAGCTTTTGTCTTCCCTTTTTCTTTTCTAGAGGATTCTCCGGCCTTAGGTGCCATTGATGGTAATGGAAAACAAAAAGCTTATGCTTTTACCACACCAAACTTAAATATTGCTCGCCCTCGAGCAAGAAAAGAAAGAAGAGAAGAAGAAGAAGAAGAAGAAGAAGAAAATGGAGGAGAGTGAAGGGAGATGGATTCAGCCGAGGTATAGTAGAGGGGGAAGTGTTGTGTGAAAATGAAGTAGAATGGAAGGGTATATATAGGGAGAGGGGAGAGGGTAGGTTCGGCCATTTAGGGTGGGATTGGGTGGGAAAATATTTTTGAATTTTGAAGGTAGGTGGGGTTTATGGGGAAGAGTGGATGGATGTGAGTGGTGAATAAGTGATTGGGAAGAGAGATTGAGGTGATTGGTGAAGGGTTTTTGGGAAGTGTGACATGGGGAAGAGTAAAATAGGATTAGGAGGTAAGGTGGGAATATAGTAGGTGGGGATCCTGTGGGGTCCACAGATCCTGAGGTGATCTTGTGGGGTCCACAGATCCTGAGGTGTCAAGGAATTCCATCCCTGCACCAAATAGGCATGTAAAATGCCTTTGCACACTATTCTGGCGTTTAAACGCCGAGTGGTGCAAGTTCTGGGCGTTCAACGCCCATGTAAAGCATGTTTCTGGCGTTGAATGCCAGTTTCATGCTTGTTACTGGCGTTCAGCGCCAGCTTTTCTTCTAGGCACATTCTTGGCGTTCAGCGCCAGAATGTTGCTTGTTTCTGGCGTTCAGCGCCAGATTCATGCTCTGTTCTGGCGTTGACCGCCAGCCAGATGCTCCTTACTGGCGTTGAACGCCAGCCTGTGCTTCATCCAGGGTGTGATTTTTCTTCTGCTGTTTTTTATTTTGTTTTTAATTTTTATATTTTTTTCGTGACTCCAAATGATCATGTACCTAATAAAACATACAATAACAATAAAATAAAATAAAATTTAGATAAATAAAATTGGGTTGCCTCCCAACAAGCGCTTCTTTAATGTCAATAGCTTGACAGTGGCTCTCATGGAGCCACAAGGTGATCAGGTCAATGTTGTATAGTCCCAACACCAAATTAGAGTTTGGATATGGGGTCTTAACACCAAACTTAGAGTTTGGTTGTGGCCTCCCAACACCAAACTTAGAGTTTGACTGTGGGGGCTCTTCTTGACTCTGAACTGAGAGAAGCTCTTTGTGCTTACTCTCTTTTGTCACAAAGGGTTGGCCATGTGCCTTAAACACAAGGTAATCTCCATTCAATTGAAGGATTAATTCACCTCTATTGACATCTATCACAACTCCTGCTGTGGCTAGGAAAGGTCTTCCAAGGATGATGCATTCATCCTCTTCCTTCCTAGTGTCTAAGATTATGAAATCAGCAGGGATGTAAAGGCCTTCAACCTTTACTAACACGTCCTCTACTTTTCCATAAGCTTGTCTTAATGACTTGTCTGCCAATTGTAATGAGAACAAGGCAGGTTGTACCTCAATGATCCCTAGCTTCTCCATTACAGAGAGTGGCATAAGATTTATCCCTGACCCTAGATCACATAGGGCTTTTTCAAAGGTCATGGTGCCTATGGTACAAGGTATTAAGAACTTGCTAGGATCTTGTCTCTTTTGAGGTAAAATTTGCTGAATCCAGGTATCCAGTTCACTAATGAGCAAGGGAGGTTCACTTTCCCAAGTCTCATTACCAAACAACTTGGCATTCAGCTTCATGATAGCTCCTAAATATTGAGCAACTTGCTCTCCAGTCACATCTTCATCCTCATCAAAGGAAGAATAGTCTTCAGAGCTCATGAATGGCAGAAGGAGATTTAATTGAATCTCTATGGTCTCTGTATGAGCCTCAGATTCCTTTGGATCCTTAATAGGAAACTCCCTCTTGCTTGAAGGACGTCCCAGGAGGTCTTCCTCACTAGGATTTTCGTCCTCCTCCTCCCTTGTGCATTCGGCCATATTGATTACATCAATGGCCTTGCACTCTCCTTTTGGATTCTCTTCTGTATTGCTTGGGAGAATACTGGGAGGAGTTTCAATGATTTTCTTATTCAGCTGGCCCACTTGTGCCTCCAGATTTCTGATGGAGGATCTTGTTTCACTCATGAAACTGAAAGTGGCCTTTGACAGATCAGAGACTAGATTGGCTAAATTAGAAGTGTTTTGTTCAGAATTCTCTGTCTGTTGCTGAGAAGATGATGGAAAAGGCTTGCCATTGCTCAGCCTATTGCGTCCACCATTGTTAAAGCCTTGTTGAGGCTTTTGTTGATCCTTTCATGAGAAATTTGGATGATTTCTCCATGATGAGTTATAGGTGTTTCCATAAGGTTCACCCATGTAATTAACCTCTGCCATGGCAGGGTTCTCAGGATCATAAGCTTCTTCAGAAGCTGCCTCTCTAGTACTGTTGGATGCATGTTGCCATCCATTCAGATTTTGAGAGATCATGTTGACCTGTTGAGTCAACACTTTGTTCTGAGCCAATATGGCATTCAGAGCATCAATTTCAAGAACTCCTTTCTTCTGAGATATCCCATTATTCACGGAATTCCTCTCAAGTGTACATGAACTGGTTATTTGCAACCATGTCAATGAGTTCTTGAGCCTCTTCAGGCGTTTTCTTTAGGTGAATAGATCCACCTGCAGAATGGTCCAATGACATTTTCGAAAATTCAGAGAGGCCATAATAGAATATATCTAATATGGTCCATTCTGAAAACATGTCAGATGGACATCTTTTGGTCAGCTGCTTGTATCTTTCCCAAGCTTCATAGAGGGATTCACCATCTTTTTGTTTGAAGGTTTGAACATCCACTCTCAGCTTACTCAGCTTTTGAGGAGGAAAGAATTTATCCAAGAAGGCAGTGACCAGCTTATCCCATGAGTCCAGGCTATCCTTGGGTTGTGAATCCAACCAAATTCTAGCTCTGTCTCTTATAGCAAAAGGGAAAAGCATGAGTCTGTAGACTTCAGGATCAACTCCATTCGTCTTTATAGTCTCACAGATCTTCAAGAACTCAGTTAAAAACTGATAAGGATCTTCAGATGGAAGTCCATAAAACTTGCAGTTTTGTTGCATTAAGGCAACTAGCTGAGGTTTCAGCTCAAAGTTGTTGGCTCCAATGGCAGGAATGGAGATGCTTCTTCCATCAAACTTGGACGTTGGCTTTGTGAAGTCACCAAGCATTCTCCTTGCATTATTATTATTTTCGGCTGCCATCTCTTTCTCTTGTTCGAAAATTTCTGAAACATTGTTTCTGGATTGTTGTAATTTAGCTTCTCTTAATTTTCTCTTCAAAGTCCTTTCAGGTTCTGGATCAATTTCAACAAGAGTGCCTTTTTCCCTGTTCCTGCTCATATGAAAGAGAAGAAAACAAGAAAAGAAAGAGGAATCCTCTATGTCACAGTATAGAGTTTCCTTTATGTTAGTAGAAGAAGAAAGGGAAGAAGAATGAAGAAGGATGGATTTGGATTTTTGGATGAAGAGAGGTGAAGAGAAGTGTTAGTAAATAAATAATTAAATAGAATAAGAAAAGAGAGGGGAAATTTCGAAAATAGTTTTGAAAAAGGGGTTAGTAATTTTCGAAAATTAAAGATAAAATATAATTGAAATTTTAAAACAATTAATTAATTAAAAAGAATTTTTGAAAAAGAGAGAGGTATTTTCGAAAATTAGAGAGGGAAGAGTAGTTAGGTGGTTTTAAAAAAGATAAGAAACAAACAAAAAGTTAGTTAGTTGATTGAAAAAGATTTTAAAATCAAATTTTAAAAAGATAAGAAGATAAGAAGTTAAATAAGATATTTTGAAAAAGATAAAATTTTTGAAAAAGATAAGATAAAAAGATAAGATTTTTAAGAAAAAGATATTTTGAAAAAGATTTAATTTTTAAAATGACTTAACTAACAAGAAACTACAAGATAAGATTCTAGAATTTAAAGATTGAACCTTTCTTATCAAGAAAGTAACAAACTTCAAATTTTTGAACCAATCACATTAATTGTTAGCTAATTTTCGAAAATTAGATATAAAAGATAAGAAAAAGATTTTTGAAAAATAATTTTTTTAAAATTTTCGAAAAATAGAAAAAAATAAAAAGGATATGATTTTTGAAAAAGATTTTGAAAAGATAAGATTTTTAAAATTGAAAATTTGACTTGACTTGTAAGAAACAACTAATTTTTAAAATTTTTTGACCAAGTCAACCCAAAATTTCGAAAATGTGGAGAAAATTAAGGAAAAGATATTTTTTTGAATTTTTTGAATTTTTAATGATGAGAGAGAAAAACATAAAAATGACCCAAAACATGAAAATCTTGGATCAAAACACATGATGCATGCAAGAATAATATGAATGTCAAGATGAACACCAAGAACACTTTGAAGATCATGATGAACATCAAGAACATAATTTTGAAAAATTTTTGATGCAAAGAAAACATGCAAGACACCAAACTTAGAAATCTTTACTGCATGGACTCTAACAAACGAAAAATGCACATGAAAAACAACAAACGATACAAAACAAGAAAACATCAAGATCAAACAAGAAGACATACCAAGAACAACTTGAAGATAATGAAGAACACTATGAATGCATGAAATTTTCGAAAAAATAATGCATAAATTTTAAAAACATGCAATTGACACCAAACTTAAAAATTGACTCAAGACTCAAACAAGAACACAATATTTTTGGTTTTTTTTTATTTTATGATTTTTTTTGTATTTTTATTAATTTTTTCGAAAATAAAGTTTGGAAAAATGAAAAAGAAAAGAAAAATTTTGAAAAAGATTTTTGAAAAGAAAATTACCTAATCTGAGCAACAAGATGAACTGTTAGTTGTCCATACTCGAACAATCCCCGGCAACGGCGCCAAAAACTTGATGGACGAAATTGTGATCCATATTCTTTTGTATTTGTATGAAATCATTATTATGGCACCGATTGAATTCACAACTCCGTTCAACTAACCAACAAGTGTATTGGGTCGTCCAAGTAATAAACCTTACGTGAGTAAGGGTCGATCCCACAGAGATTGTTGGTATGAAGCAAGCTATGGTCACCTTGTAAATCTCAGTTAGGCAGATTAAATTGGTTTATGGTTTCGAAAATTAATAATAAAAAAAAGAAATAATAAAGGGGATAGAATACTTATGCAGATTCATTGGTGGGAGTTTCAGATAAGCGAATGGAGATACTGTATGGCTCAAGAACGCCTACTTTCCTATTGCTTCAACTCAATCCTTCTTACTCCTTTCCATAGCAAGCATTGTATAGGGGTTCACCGTTCGACGATGGCTACTTTGTATCCTCTCTGGAAAATGGTCCTCTGCGCTGTCACTCGCATGGCTAATCGTCTGGAGGCATCACACTGGCCGAAGGCTACATCCCATCCTCGCAGTGAAAACTACGCTCACGCGCTCTGTCACAGCACGGCTAATCACTGGTTGGTTCCCGCTCCTGCTGGAATAGAATCCCTTTATTCTTTTGCGTCTGTCACTAACGCCCAGCACTTGCAAGTTTGAAGCACGTCACAATCATTCATTACCGGAATCCTACTCGGAATACCACAGACAAGGTTAGACTTTCCGGATTCCCAGGATCCTACTCGGAATACCACAGAAAAGGTGAGACTTTCCGGATCCTCATGAATGCCGCCATCTATCTAGCTTATACCACAAAGATTCTGTTGGGGAATCTAAGAGATACACATTCAAGCTCGGTTGCATGTAGAACGGAAGTGGTTGTCAATCACGCGCGTTCATCGGTGAGAATGATGATGAGCGTCACATAATCATCACATTCATCATGTTCTTGGGTGCGAATGAATATCTTGGAATAAGAATAAGATAGAATTGAATAAAAAGTAATAGTAATTGTATTGAAACTTGAGGTACAGCAGAGCTCCACACCCTTAATCTATGGTGTGCAGAAACTCCACCGTTGAAAATACATAAGTGAAAGGTTCAGGCATGGCCGAATGGCCAGCCCCCATGATCTGAGAACTAATCATCCCAAAGATGTCTAATACACTAGTAAAAAGTTCTATTTATAATAAACTAGCTCCTAGGGTTTACATGAGTAAGTAATTGATGCATAAATCCACTTCCGGGGCCCACTTGGTGTATGTTTGGGCTGAGCTTGATCTATCCACGAGCTGAGGCTTTTCTTGGAGTTGAACTCCAAGTTATGACGTGTTTTGGGCGTTCAACTCCGGATCATGACGTTTTTCTGGCGTTTAACTCCAGACAGCAGCATGTACTTGGCGTTCAACGCCAAGTTACGTCGTCAATTTCCGAATAAAGTATGAACTATTATATATTGCTGGAAAGCCCTGGATGTCTACTTTCCAACGCCTTTGAGAGCGCGCCATTTGGAGTTCTGTAGCTCCAGAAAATCTATTTTGAGTGCAGGGAGGTCAGATTCCAACAGCATCAGCAGTCCTTTAGTCAGCCTTTTTCAGAGTTTTGCTCAACTCCCTCAATTTCAGTCAGAAATTACCTGAAATCACAGAAAAACACACAAACTCATAGTAAAGTCCAGAAATGTGAATTTAACATAAAAACTAATGAAAACATCCCTAAAAGTAGCTTGAACTTACTAAAAACTACCTAAAAATAATGTCAAAAAGCGTATAAATTATCCGCTCATCATCTGCCTAATTGAGATTTACAAGGTGACCATAGCTTGCTTCATACCAACAATCTCTGTGGGATCGACCCTTACTCACGTAAGGTATTACTTGGACGACCCAGTACACTTGCTGGTTAGTTGAACGGAGTTGTGTCCACACATAAGTGCCATAATAATGATTCCATACAACAACAAATAATACTACATTGATGTTATCACAATTTCGTCCACCAAGTTTTTGGCGCCGTTGCCGGGGATTGTTCGAGTATGGACAACTGACGGTTCATCTTGTTGCTCAGATTAGGTAATTCTCTTTTCAAAAATCTTTTTCAAAATTTTTCTTTTATTTTTTTGTTTTTTTCAAACCTTATTTTCGAAAAAAATTTAATAAAAATCCAAAAAAATTAGAAAATCATAAAAATAAAAAATATTTTGTGTTTCTTGTTTGAGTCTTGAGTCAATCTTTAAGTTTGGTGTCAATTGCATGCTTTAAAAATTTTTCTTGCATTTTTCGAAAATTCCATGCATTCATAGTGTTCTTCATGATCTTCAAGTTGTTCTTGATAAGTCCTCTTGTTTGATCTTGATGTTTTCTTGTTTTGTGCTGTTTGTTGTTTTTCATATGCATTTTTCGTTTGTTAGAGTCCATGCATTAAAGATTTCTAAGTTTGGTGTCTTGCATGTTTTCTTTGCATAAAAAATTTTTCAAAAATATGTTCTTGATGTTCATCATGATCTTCAAAGTGTTCTTGGTGTTCATCTTGACATTCATAGTGTTCTTGCATGCATCTTGTGTTTTGATCCAAAATTTTTATGTTTTGGGTCATATTTGTGTTTTTCTCTTTCATCATAAAAAAATTCAAAAATCAAAAAAATATATTTTCCTTATTTCTCTCCAAATTTTCGAAATTTTGGGTTGACTTGGTCAAAAATTTTTAAAATTAGTTGTTTCTTACAAGTCAAGTCAATTTTTCAATTTTAAAAATCTTATCTTTTCAAAATCTTTTTCTAAAATTATATCTTTTTCATTTTTTCTCTATTTTTCGAAAATTTCAAAAATCTTTTTCAAAATATTTTCAAAATCTTTTTTTTATCTTTATATCATATTTTCAAAAATTCACTAACAATTAATGTGATTGATTCAAAAATTTGAAGTTTGTTACTTTCTTGTTAAGAAAGGTTCAATCTTTAAGTTCTAGAATCTTATCTTGTAATTTCTTGTTTGTGAAGTAAGTAATTTCAAATTTTTGAATTAAATCTTTTATCTTTTATCATATCTTTTTCAAAAATTTTTATCTTTCTCAAAATTTGATTTCAAAATATCTTATCTAACTTCTTATCTTCTTATCTTTTTAAAATTTGATTTCAAATCTTTTTCAATCAACTAACTAACTTTTTGTTTGTTTCCTATCTTTTTCAAAACCACCTAACTACTCTTCCCTCTCTAATTTTCGAAAATACCTCTCTCTTTTTCAAAAATTCTTTTTAATTAATTAATTGTTTTAAAATTTCAATTATATTTTATCTTTAATTTTCGAAAATTACTAACCCCTTTTTGAAAACTATTTTCAAAATTTCCCCTCTCTTTTCTTATTCTATTTAATTATTTATTTACTAACACTTCTCTTCACCTCTCTTCATCCAAAAATCCAAATCCATCCTTCTTCATTCTTCTCCCCTTTCTTCTTCTACTAACATAAAGGAAACTCTATACTGTGACATAGAGGATTCCTCTTTCTTTTCTTGTTTTCTTCTCTTTTATATGAGCAGGAACAGGGAAAAAGGCACTCTTGTTGAAATTGATCCAGAACCTGAAAGGACTTTGAAGAGAAAATTAAGAGAAGTTAAATTACAACAATCCAGAAACAACGTTTCAGAAATTTTCGAACAAGAGAAAGAGATGGCAGCCAAAAATAATAATAATGCAAGGAGAATGCTTGGTGACTTCACAAAGCCAACGTCCAAGTTTGATGGAAGAAGCATCTCTATTCCTGCCATTGGAGCCAACAACTTTGAGCTGAAACCTCAGCTAGTTGCCTTAATGCAACAAAACTGCAAGTTTTATGGACTTCCATCTGAAGATCCTTATCAGTTTTTAACTGAGTTCTTGCAGATCTGTGAGACTGTAAAGACGAATGGAGTTGATCTTGAAGTCTACAGACTCATGCTTTTCCCTTTTGCTGTAAGAGACAGAGCTAGAATATGGTTGGATTCACAACCCAAGGATAGCCTGGACTCATGGGATAAGCTGGTCACTGCCTTCTTGGATAAATTCTTTCCTCCTCAAAAGCTGAGCAAGCTGAGAGTGGATGTTCAAACCTTCAAACAAAAAGATGGTGAATCCCTCTATGAAGCTTGGGAAAGATACAAGCAGCTGACCAAAAGATGTCCATCTGACATGTTTTCAGAATGGACCATATTAGATATATTCTATTATGGTCTCTCTGAATTTTCGAAAATGTCATTGGACCATTCTGCAGGTGGATCTATTCACCTAAAGAAAACGCCTGAAGAGGCTCAAGAACTCATTGACATGGTTGTAAATAACCAGTTCATGTACACTTCTGAGAGGAATTCCGTGAATAATGGGATATCTCAGAAGAAAGGAGTTCTTGAAATTGATGCTCTGAATGCCATATTGGCTCAGAACAAAGTGTTGACTCAACAGGTCAACATGATCTCTCAAAATCTGAATGGATGGCAACATGCATCCAACAGTACTAGAGAGGTAGCTTCTGAAGAAGCTTATGATCCTGAGAACCCTGCCATGGCAGAGGTTAATTACATGGGTGAACCTTATGGAAACACCTATAACTCATCATGGAGAAATCATCCAAATTTCTCATGGAAGGATCAACAAAAGCCTCAACAAGGCTTTAACAATGGTGGACGCAAGCCATATCCATCATCTTCTCAGCAACAGACAGAGAATTCTGAACAAAACACTTCTAATTTAGCCATCATAGTCTCTGATCTGTCAAAAGCCACTTTCAGTTTCATGAGTGAAACAAGATCCTCCATCAGAAATCTGGAGGCACAAGTGGGCCAGCTGAGTAAGAAAGTCATTGAAACTCCTCCCAGTATTCTCCCAAGCAATACAGAAGAGAATCCAAAAGGAGAGTGCAAGGCCATTGATGTGATCAATGTGACCGAATGCATAAGGGAAGAGGAGGACGAAAATCCTAGTGAGGAAGACCTCCTGGGACGTCCCTCAAGCAAGAAGGAGTTTCCTATTAAGGATCCAAAGGAATCTGAGGCTCATACAGAGACTATAGAGATTCCATTAAATCTTCTTCTGCCATTCATGAGCTCTGAAGACTATTCATCCTCTGAAGAGGATGAAGATGTGACTGGAGAGCAAATTGCTCAATATTTAGGAGCTATCATGAAGCTGAATGCCAAGTTATTTGGTAATGAGACTTGGGAAAGTGAACCTCCCTTGCTCATTAGTGACTTGGATACTTGGATTCAGAAAATTCTACCTCAAAAGAAACTAGATCCTAGCAAATTCTTAATACCTTGTACCATAGG
Organism: Arachis stenosperma; assembly: GCF_014773155.1. Taxonomy (NCBI): domain Eukaryota; kingdom Viridiplantae; phylum Streptophyta; class Magnoliopsida; order Fabales; family Fabaceae; genus Arachis; species Arachis stenosperma. Next base: position 88,314,483 of record NC_080386.1, read on the forward strand.
CACCATGATCTTTGAAAAAGCTCTGTGTGATCTGGGGTCAGGGATAAATCTTATGCCACTCTCTGTAATGGAGAAGCTGGGGATCATTGAGGTACAACCTGCCTTGTTCTCATTACAACTGGCAGACAAGTCATTGAGACAAGCTTATGGAATAGTAGAGGACGTGTTAGTAAAGGTTGAAGGCCTTTACATCCCTGCTGATTTCATAATCTTAGACACTAGGAAGGAAGAGGATGATTGCATCATCCTTGGAAGACCTTTCCTAGCCACAGCAGGAGCTGTGATAGATGTCAACAGAGGTGAATTAGTCCTTCAATTGAATGGGGACTACCTTGTGTTTAAGGCACATGGCCATCCCTCTGTGACAAAAGAGAGTAAGCATGAAGAGCTTCTCTCAGTTCAGAGTCAAGAAGAGCCCACACAGTCAAACTCTAAGTTTGGTGTTGTGAGGCCACAACGAAACTCTAAGTTTGGTGTTAAGACCCCATATCCAAACTCTAAGTTTGGTGTTGGCAACTATACAACATTGACCTGATCACCTTGTGGCTCCATGAGAGCCACTGTCAAGCTATTGACATTAAAGAAGCGCTTGTTGGGAGGCAACCCAATTTTATTTATCTAATTTTTATTTTATTCTATATTATTGTTATTTTGTGTTTTATTAGGTATATGATCATGAGAAGTCACGAAAAAATCATAAAAATTAAAAACAGAGTCAAAAACAGCAGAAAAAAATTCGCACCCTGGAGGACGCACAGGCTGGCGTTCAACGCCAGTAAGATGCATCTGGCTGGCGTTCAACGCCAGAACAGAGCATTATTCTAGCACTGAACGCCAGAAACAAGCAACATTCTGGCGCTGAACGCCAGGAATGTGCCTAAAGAAGAAAAACTGGCGCTGAACGCCAGTAACAAGCATGAAACTCGCGTTCAACGCCAAAAACATGCTTTACATGGGCGTTGAACACCCAGAATGTGCACCACACGGCGTTTAAACGCCAGAATGGTGTGCAAAGGCAATTTACATGCCTATTTGGTGCAGGGATGGAATTCCTTGACATCTCAGGACCTATGGACCCCACAGGATCACCCCAGGATCTGTGGACCCCACAGGATCCCCACCTACCATATTCCCACCTTACCTCCTAATCCTAATTACACTCTCCTAATCCTATTTTACTCTTTCCCATGTCACACTTCCCAACAACTTCAATCTCTGAATCTCTCTTCCCAATAAACACTCTTTCCCAAAAACCCTTCACCAATCACCTCAATTCCTCTTCCCAATTACCCCATTCACCACTCACATCCATCCACTCTTCCCCATAAACCCCACCTACCTTCAAAAATTCAAAACCAATTTCCCACCCATTCCCACCCTAAATGGCCGAATACACACTCCCCCTCTCCCTATAAATACCCTTCCATTCTACTTCATTTTCACACAACACAAACCCCTCTTCTTCACCAAGGCCGAACCTATATCTCTCCCTCTCTACCATATTTTCTTCTTCTTCTTCTTCTCTTCTTTCTTCTCTTGCTCGAGGACGAGCAATATTTTAAGTTTGGTGTGGTAAAAGCATAAGATTTTTGTTTTTCCATTACCATCAATGGCACCTAAGGTCGGAGTATCCTCTAGAAAAGGAAAAGGGAAGACAAAAGCTTCCACCTCCGAGTCATGGGAGATGGAAAGATTCATCTCCAAGAGCCATCAAGACCACTTCTATGATGTTGTGGCAAAGAAGAAGGTGATCCCTGAGGTCCCTTTCAAGCTCAAGAAAAATGAGTATCCGGAGATCCGACATGAAGTCCGAAGAAGAGGTTGGGAAGTCTTAACCAACCCCATGCAACAAGTCGGAATCTTAATGGTTCAAGAGTTCTATGCCAATGCATGGATCACTAGGAACCATGATCAAGGTATGAACCCGAGTCCAAAGAATTATCTCACAATGGTTCGGGGGAAATACTTGGATTTTAGTCCGGAAAATGTGAGGTTGGCGTTTCACTTGCCTATGATGCAAGGAGATGAACGCCCATACACTAGAAGGGTCAACTTTGATCAAAGGTTGGACCAAGTCCTTATGGACATTTGTGTGGAAGGAGCTCAATGGAAGAGAGACTCCAAAGGCAAGCCAGTCCAACTAAGAAGACTGGACCTCAAGCCTATAGCTAGAGGATGGTTGGAGTTCATTCAACGCTCCATCATTCCTACTAGCAACCGATCTGAAGTTACTGTGGATCGGGCCATCATGATTCATGGCATCATGATTGGAGAGGAAGTAGAAGTTCATGAGGTCATCTCCAATGAAATCTACAAAATAGCCGACAAGCCTTCACCCATGGCACGGCTAGCTTTTCCTCACCTTATTTGCCATCTATGTTACTCAGCTGGAGTTATCATAGAAGGAGACATCCTCATTGAAGAGGATAAGCCCATCACCAAGAAGAGAATGGAGCAAGCAAGAGAGACCCCTCACGGTTCTCAAGAGATGCATGAGGAAGCTCATCATCAGGAAATCCCTGAGATGCCTCAAGGGATGCACTTTCCTCCAAACAACTATTGGGAACAACTCAACACTTCCTTAGAAGATTTGAGCCACAATGTTGAACAATTAAGGGTGGAACATCATGAGCACTTCATCATTCTCTAAGAAATAAGAGAAGATCAAAGAGCAATGAGGGAGGAGCAACAAAGGCAAGGAAGGGACATAGAAGAGCTTAAGGACATTGTTGGACCTTCAAGAAGAAGACGCCACTAAAGGTGGATTCATTCCTTGTTCTTTATTTTCTGTTTTTCGGTTTTTAATGTTGTGTTTATCTATGTTTTGTGTCTCTACTTCATGATCATTAGTATGTAACCATGCCTTAAAGCTATGAATAAAATCCATTAATCCTTCACCTCTCTTAAATGAAAAATGCTTTAATTCAAAAGAACAAGAAGTACATGAATTTCGAATTTATCCTTGAATTTAGTTTAATTATATTGATGTGGTGACAATACTTTTGTTTTCTGAATGAATGCTTGAACAGTGCATATGTCTTTTGATCTTGTTGTTTATGAATGTTAAAAATGTTGGCTCTTGAAAGAATGATGAACAAAGAGAAATGTTCTTGAGGATCTGAAAAATCATGAAATTGATTCTTGAAGCAAGAAAAAGCAGTGAACAAGAAGAAGCTTGCGAAAAAATGGCGAAAAAAAAAATATAAAGAAAAAGAAAAAGCAAGCAGAAAAAGCCAACAGCCCTTAAAACCAAAAGGCAAGGGTAAAAAGGATCCAAGGCTTTGAGCATCAATGGATAGGAGGGCCCAAGGAAATTAAATCCAGGCCTAAGCGGCTAAATCAAGCTGTCCCTAACCATGTGCTTGTGTCATGAAGGTCCAAGTAAAAAGCTTGAGACTGAGTGGTTAAAGTCGTGATCCAAAGCAAAAAGAGTGTGCTTAAGAGCTCTGGACACCTCTAACTGGGGACTCTAACAAAGCTGAGTCACAATCTGAAAAGGTTCACCCAGTAATGTGTCTGTGGCATTTATGTATCCGGTGGTAATACTGGAAAACAAAATGCTTAGGGCCACGGCCAAGACTCATAAGTAGCTGTGTTCAAGAATCAACATGCTTAACTAGGAAAGTCAATAACACTATCCGAAAATCTAAGTTCCTAGAGAAGCCAATCATTCTAAACTTCAAAGGAAAAAGTGAGATGCCAAAACTATTCAGAAGCAAAAAGCTACAAGTCCCGCTCATCTAATTATAATTAATATTCATTGATATTCTGGAATTTATAGTATATTCTCTTCTTTTTATCCTAATTGATTTTCAGTTGCTTGGGGACAAGAAACAATTTAAGTTTGGTGTTGTGATGAGCGGATAATTTATACGCTTTTTGGCATTGTTTTTAGGTAGTTTTTAGTAAGTTCAAGCTACTTTTAGGGATGTTTTCATTAGTTTTTATGTTAAATTCACATTTCTGGACTTTACTATGAGTTTGTGTGTTTTTCTGTGATTTCAGGTAATTTCTAACTGAAATTGAGGGACTTGAGCAAAACTCTGAAAAAGGCTGACTAAAGGACTGCTAATGCTGTTGGAATCTGACCTCCCTGCACTCAAAATAGATTTTCTGGAGCTACAGAAATCCACATGGCGCGCTCTCAACGGTGTTGGAAAGTAGACATTCAGAGCTTTCCAGCAATATATAATAGTCTATACTTTATTCGGAAATTGACGACGTAACTTGGCGTTGAACGCCAAGTACATGCTGCTGTCTGGAGTTAAACGCCAGAAAAACGTCATGATCCGGAGTTGAACGCCCAAAACACGTCATAACTTGGAGTTCAACTCCAAGAAAAGCCTCAGCTCGTGGATAGATCAAGCTCAGCCCAAACATACACCAAGTGGGCCCCGGAAGTGGATTTATGCATCAATTACTTACTCATGTAAACCCTAGGAGCTAGTTTATTATAAATAGAACTTTTTACTAGTGTATTAGACATCTTGGGGACGATTAGTTCTCAGATCATGGGGGCTGGCCATTCGGCCATGCCTGAACCTTTCACTTATGTATTTTCAACGGTGGAGTTTCTGCACACCATAGATTAAGGGTGTGGAGCTCTGCTGTACCTCAAGTTTCAATACAATTACTATTACTTTTTATTCAATTCTATCTTATTCTTATTCTAAGATATTCATTCGTACCCAAGAACATGATGAATGTGATGATTATGTGACGTTCATCATCATTCTCACCTATGAACGCGCGTGATTGACAACCACTTCCGTTCTACATGCAACCGAGCTTGAATGTGTATCTCTTAGATTCCCCAACAGAATCTTCATGGTATAAGCTAGATAGATGGCGGCATTCATGAGGATCCGGAAAGTCTCACCTTGTCTGTGGTATTCCGAGTAGGATCCTGGGAATCCGGAAAGTCTAACCTTGTCTGTGGTATTCCGAGTAGGATTCCGGTAATGAATGACTGTGGCGTGCTTCAAACTTGCAAGTGCTGGGCGTTAGTGACAGACGCAAAAGAATCAAGGGATTCTATTCCAGCAGGAGCGGGAACCAACCAGTGATTAGCCGTGCTGTGACAGAGCGCGTGAGCATAGTTTTCACTGCGAGGATGGGATGTAGCCTTCGGCCAGTGTGATGCCTCCAGATGATTAGCCATGCGAGTGACAGCGCAGAGGACCATTTTCCAGAGAGGATACAAAGTAGCCATCGTCGAACGGTGAACCCCTATACAAAGCTTGCTATGGAAAGGAGTAAGAAGGATTGAGTTGAAGCAATAGGAAAGTAGGCGTTCTTGAGCCATACAGTATCTCCATTCGCTTATCTGAAACTCCCACCAATGAATCTGCATAAGTATTCTATCCCCTTTATTATTTCTTTTTTTTATTATTAATTTTTGAAACCATAAACCAATTTAATCTGCCTAACTGAGATTTACAAGGTGACCATAGCTTGCTTCATACCAACAATCTCTGTGGGATCGACCCTTACTCACGTAAGGTTTATTACTTGGACGACCCAGTACACTTGCTGGTTAGTTGAACGGAGTTGTGAATTCAATCGGTGCCATAATAATGATTTCATACAAATACAAAAGAATATGGATCACAATTTCGTCCACCAGCAGATTAAATGGTTATGGGTTTCGAAAATTAATAATAAATAGAAAATAAAAAGGGACAGAAATACTTATGTAAATCAATAGTGGGAATTTCAGATAGGCGTGTGGAGATGCTAGAATCCTTTCGAATCCCTACTTTCTTATTGCTTTCATCCAATCCCTCTTACTCCTTTCCATGGCAAGCTGTATGTAGGGCATCACCATCATCAATGGCTACTTTTAATCCTCTCGGGAAAATGGTCCTATGCGCTGTCACTGCACGGCTAATCGTCTGGAGGCATCACCCTTGTTAATAGCTACATCCCATCCTCTCAGTGAAAATGCTCCAAATGCTCTGTCACAGCACGGCTAATCATCTGTCGGTTCTCAATCAGGTTGGAGTAGAATCCCTTGATTCTTTTGCGTTTGTCATCACGCCCAGCCTTCATGAGTTTGAAGCTCGTCACAGTCATTCAATACCGGAATCCTACTCAGAATACCACAGACAAGGTTAGACTTTCCGGATTCCCAGGATCCTACTCGGAACACCACAGACAAGGTTAGACTTTCTGGATCCCCATGAATGCCGCCATCTATCTAGCTTATACCACGAAGATTCTGTTGGGGAATCTAAGAGATATGCGCCCGGCCTAAGGTAGAACGGAAGTGGTTGTCAGTCACGCACGTTCATAGGTGAGAATGATGATGAGTGTCACGGATCATCACATTCATCAAAGTGTTGTGCAACATATATCTTGGAATAAGAATAAAAGAGAATTGAATAGAAAGTAATAGTAATTGTATTGAAACTTGAGGTACAGCAGAGCTCCACACCCTTAATCTATGGTGTGCAGAAACTCCACCGTTGAAAATACATAAGTGAAAGGTTCAGGCATGGCCGAATGACCAGCCCCCTCAATGATCAAAAGACCGAATGATCAAAGACTAAACAGTCAAAAGATTAAAATGTCAAAAGATGTCAAATACAATAGTAAATTATCCTATTTATACTAGACTAGCTACTAGGGTTTACATGAGTAAGTAATTGATGCATAAATCCACTTCCGGGGCCCACTTGGTGTATACTTGGGCTGAGCTTGATCTATCCACGAGCTGAGGCTTTTCTTGGAGTTGAACTCCAAGTTATAACGTGTTTTGGGCGTTCAACTCCGGATCATGACGTTTTTCTGGCGTTTAACTCCAGACAGCAGCATGTACTTGGCGTTCAACGCCAAGTTACGTCGTCAATTTCCGAATAAAGTATGGACTATTATATATTGCTGGAAAGCTCTGGAATTCTACTTTCCAACGCCATTGAGAGCGCGCCATTTGGAGTTCTGTAGCTCCAGAAAATCCATTTCGAGTGCAGGAAGGTCAGATTCCAACAGCATCAGCAGTCCTTTTGTCAGCCTTTTTCAGAGTTTTGCTCAAGTCCCTCAATTTCAGCCAGAAATTACCTGAAATCACAGAAAAACACACAAGCTCATAGTAAAGTTCAGAAATGTGAATTTAACATAAAAACTAATGAAAACATCCCTAAAAGTAGCTTGAACTTACTAAAAACTACATAAGCACAATGCCAAAAAGCGTATAAATTATCCGCTCATCAAAACTCCACCGTTTAAAATACATAAGTGATAATGGTGTTCATTGGCTTCGGCCCCAGAGGGGGAACCAGAATGACCAAGACATTGGTCTAAGGACTAAACGTCCAAAGATCTCTAATACAATAGTAAAAAGTTCTATTTATACTAAACTAGTTACTAGGGTTACAGAAACAAGTAAATGATGCAGAAATCTACTTCCGAGCCCACTTGGTGTGTGCTTGGGCTGAGCATTGAAGCTTTCACATGTAGAGACTTCTTTTGGAGTTAAACGCCAGTTTGCAGCCTGTTTTGGGCGTTTAACTCTAGCTTGTAACTTGTTTCTGGTGTTTAACGCCAGAATAGCGCAGAAAGCTGGCGTTGAATGCCAGTTTGCATTGTCTAAACTCTGGCAAAGTATGGACTATTATATATCGCTGGAAAGCTCTGGATGTCTACTTTCCAACTCAATTGAGAGCGCGCCATTTGAGTTTATGTAGCTCCAAAAATTCCATTTCGAGTGCAGGGAGATTAGAATCCAACAACATCAGTAGTCCCTTTTCAGCCTCTGAATCAGATTTTTGCTCAAGTCCCTCAATTTCAGCCAGAAAATACCTGAAACTACAGAAAAAAACACAAACTCTTAGTAAAGTCCAGAAATGTGAATTTTGCTTAAAAACTAATAAAAATATACTAAAAAGTAGCTAGATCCTACTAAAAACTATCTAAAAACAATGCCAAAAAGCGTATAAATTAGCCGCTCATCACAACACCAAACTTAAATTGTTGCTTGTCCACAAGCAATTGAAAACAAAATAGAATAAAAAGAAGAGAATATACAATGAATCTCACAATATCATCGAAACTTAGTCCCAATTAGATGAGCGGAGCTAGTAGCTTTTTGCTTCTGAACAGTTTTGGCATCTCACTTTATCCTTTGAAATTTAGAATGATTGGCATCTATAGAAACTCAAAATTTTAGATAGTGTTGTTGATTCTCCTAGTTCAGTACGTTGATTCTTGAACACAGCTACTTTATGAGTCTTGGCCGTGACCCTAAGCACTTTGTTATCCAGTATTACCACCGGATACATAAATGCCACAGACACATAACTGGGTGAACCTTTTCAGATTGTGACTTAGCTTTGCTAAAGTCCCCAATTAGAGGTGTCCAGAGTTCTTAAGCACACTCTTTTTGCTTTGGATCACGACTTTAACCACTCAGTCTCAAGCTTTTCACTTGGACCTTCATGACACAAGCACATGGTTAGGGACAGCTTGATTTAGCCGCTTAGGCTTGGATTTTATTCCTTGGGCCCTCCTATCCATTAATGCTCAAAGCTTTGGATCCTTTTTACCCTTGCCTTTTGGTTTAAAGGGCTATTGGCTTTTTCTGCTTGCTTTTTCTTTTTCTTTCTTTCTTTTTTCACCACTTTTTTTTTCGCTACTCTTTTTTTTCGTTGCTTTTTCTAGCTTCAAGAATCAATTTCATGATTTTTCAGATTATCAATAACATTTCTCTTTGTTCATCATTCTTTCAAGAGCCAACAATTTTAACATTCAGAAACTTCACTATCAAAAATATGCACTGTTCAAGCATTCATTCAGAAAAAAAGTATTGCCACCACATCAAAATAATTAAACTAATTTCAAGATAAAATTTGAAATCCAAGTACTTCTTGTTCTTTTGTAATTAGGCACATTTTTTATTTAAGAGAGGTGAAGGATTCATGGAATTATTCATAGCTTTAAGGCATAGACACTAGACACTAATGATCATGTAATGAAGACACAAACATAGATACCACATAAAGCATAAAAATAAAAAAACAGAAAAAAAAATAAGAACAAGGAAATTAAAGAACGGGTCCACCTTAGTGATGGTGGCTAGTTCTTCCTCTTGAAGATCCTATGGAGTGCTTGAGCTCCTCAATGTCTCTTCCTTGCCTTTATTGCTCCATCTTTAGTGCTTTTGGCGCCCCTATCCTTAGTTGCTCCCAATAGTTGTATGGAGGAAAATATATCCTTTGAGACATCTCAGGGATTTCTTGATGAGGGAATTTCTCATGCTCTTGTTGAGGTCCATGAGTGGGCTCTCCTGTTTGCTCCATCCTCTTTTTGGTGATGGGCTTGTCCTCTTCAATGAGGATGTCTTCCTCTACGACAATTCCAGCTGAATTGCATAAGGATCACCTTAATCTTGGCCACAACTTCATAGAAGTGGACTTGATGGACCTTTGAGATGAATCTCTCCATCTCCCATGACTCGGTGGTAGAAGCTTTTGCCTTCCCTTTCCTCTTTCTAGAGGTTTCTCCAGCCTTAGGTGCCATAAATAGTTATGGAAAAATAAAAAGCAATGCTTTTACCACACCAAACTTAAAATTTTTGCTCGTCCTCGAGCAAAGAAAGAAAGAAGGATGGAGAAGAAGAAGAAATGGAGGAGATGGAGGGGGTTAAGTGGTTCGGCCAAGTAGGGGAAAAGTGTATGTAATGTGTGAAAATGAAGGAGTGTGGAGGGGTTTATATAGGAGTGGGGGGATAGGTAGGTTCGTGTATTTGGGGTTGGGTTTGGGAGGGGAAAGTGGTATGAGAAGGTGTGAGAGAGAAAGAGAATGAGTTGAGGTTGGTGGGGATCCTGTGGGGTCCACAGATCCTAAGGGGCCAAGGACTTCTCATTCCTGCTCCATTTAGGCGTGCAAAAATGCCCTTATTGTGCAATCCTGACGTTTAATGCCAGACTGCTGCTTGTTTTTGGCGTTAAACACCAGCTTTTATTCCTTTCCTGGCGTTAAATGCCAAGCTGCAACCCATTCCTGGCATTTAACGCCAGTTTGTTGCTTCTTTCTGGCGTTTAACGCTATTCTGGTGCTTCTTTCTGGCGTTTAACGCCCAGAATGGTGCCAGATTGGGTGTTAAACGCTTATTCTCCTCCAGGGTGTGCTATTTTTTATTTTTCTTTAATTTTTGCAGTTGTTTTTGTGACTCCACATGATCATCAACCTAAAAAAAAGAAAATAACATAGAAAAATAAAATTGGGTTGCCTCCTAATAAGCGCTTCTTTAATATCAATAGCTTGACAGTGAGCTCTCATGGAGTTTCAAAGATGTTCAGAGCATTGTTGGGGCCTCCCAACACCAAACTTAGAGTTTGAATTTGGGGGTTCAACACCAAACTTAGAGTTTGGTTGTGGCCTCCCAACACCAAACTTAGAGTTTGACTGTGGGGGCTTTGTTTGACTCTGCATCGAGAAAAGCTTTTCTTGCTTCTTCTCCAGGGTTATAGAGGGAGATCCTAGAGTTTTAAACACAAGGTAGTCCTCATTCAATTGAAGGATCAACTCTCCTCTGTCCACATCAATCACAGCTTTTGCTGTGGCTAGGAAGGGTCTTTCAAGGATGATGGATTCATCCTCATCCTTCCCAGTGTCTATGATTATGAAATCAGCAGGGATGTAAAGGCCTTTGACCTTTACTAGAATGTCCTCTACCTGTCCGTAAGCCTTTTTCATGGATTTGTCTGCCATCTCTAATGAGAATTTGGCATCCTGTACCTCAAAGATTCCCAGTTTTTCCATTACAGAGAGTGGCATTAAGTTTATGCCTGACCTCAGGTCACACGGGGCCTTCTCAAAGGTCATGGTGCCTATGGTACAGGAAATTAAGAATTTACCAGGATCCTATTTCTTTTGAGGTAATGTCTGCCTAACCAAGTCATTCAGTTCATTGGTGAGCAAGGGGGGTTCATCTACCCAAGTCTCATTACCAAATAACTTGGCATTCAGCTTCATGATTGCTCCAAGGTACTTAACAACTTGCTCTTCAGTAATATCTTCATCCTCTTCAGAGGAGGAATAGTCATTAGAGCTCATGAATGGCAGAAGTAGGTTCAATGGAATCTATATGGTCTCTAGATGAGCCTCAGATTCCTTAGGTTCCTCAAATGGGAACTCCTTTTTGTCCAGAGGACGTCCCATGAGGTCTTCCTCACTGGGATTCACGTCCTCCTCCTCCTCCTCTCTAGGTTCGGCCACACCGAGTAAGGTTATGGCCTTGCACTCTCTTTTTGTATTCTCTTCTGTATTGCTTGGGAGAGTTCTAGGAGGAGTTTTAGTGACTCTTTTACTCAGCTGGCCCACTTGTGCCTCCAAATTTCTAATGGAGGACCTTGTTTCATTCATGAAACTTAGAGTGGCCTTAGATATATCGGAGACTATATTTGCTAAGCTAGAGGAGCGCTGCTCAGAATTCTCTGTCTATTGCTGAGAGGATGATGGAAAAGGCTTGCTATTGCTAAACCTGTTTCTTCCACCATTATTAAAGCCTTGTTGAGGCTTTTGTTGATCCTTCCAGGAGATATTTGGATGATTTCTCCATGAGAAATTATAGGTGTTTCCATAGGCTTCACCCATGTAATTCACCTCTGCCATTGTAGGGTTCTCAGGATCAAAAGGTTCTTCTTCAGAAGATGCTTCTTTAGTACTGTTGGATGCATTTTGCAAACCATTCAGACTCTGAGAAATCATGTTGACTTACTGAGTCAACATTTTATTCTGAGCCAATATGGCATTCAGAGCATCAATTTCAAGAACTCCCTTCCTCTGAGGCGTCCCATTACTCACAGGATTCCTTTCAGAGGTGTACATGAACTGGTTATTTGTAACCATTTCAATGAGTTCCTGAGCTTTTGTAGGCATTTTCTTCAGGTGAATAGATCCACCTACAGAATGGTCCAGTGATATCTTAGACAATTCAGACAGACCATCATAGAATATATATAGGATGGTCCATTCTGAGAGCATGTTAGAAGAACACTTTTTGGTTAGTTGCTTGTATCTTTCCCAAGCTTCATAGATGGATTCACCTTCTTTCTGTCTGAAGGTTTGAACATCCACTCTAAGCTTGCTCAGCTTTTGAGGAGGAAAGAACTTGGCTAAGAAAGCCATGACCAGCTTATCCCAAGAGTTCAGGCTATCTCTAGGTTGGGAGTCAACTCCATTAGTCTTAACAGTATCACATATCTGCAAGAATTCAGTTAAGAACTGAAAAGGATCTTCTGATGGGAGTCCATGAAAATTGCAATTCTGTTGCATCAGAGAAACTAATTGAGGCTTTAACTCAAAATTTTTTGCTCCAATGGCAGGGATTAAGATGCTTCTTACATGGAAGTTGGAATTTGGTGCAGTAAAGTCACCAAGCACCTTCCTTGCATTGTTGTTGTTGGGTTCGGCTGCCATATCCTTTTCCTGTTCAAAAATTTTAGTTAGGTCCTCTTCAGAGTACTGTGCTTTAGCTGCTCTTTGCTTCCTCTTCAAGGTCCTTTCAGGTTCAGGATCAGCTTCAACAAGAATGCCTTTTTTTCATGTTCATGCTCATATGAGAGAGAAGAAAACAAAGAAAGTATGGAATCCTCTATGTCACAGTATAGAGATTCCTTTATGTGAGTAGAAGAAGAAAAGAATAGAAGAAGGAGAAGAGAAAAAATTCGAACATAGAGAGGAAGAGAGGGTTCGAATTTTAAGATGAAGAGAAGTGTTAGTAAATGAATAAATAAATAGAAAGAGATGAGAGAGAGGAGAAAATTCAAATTTTAATTAAGAGAAAAGAAAATTATTTTTGTTTTTATTTTAATTTAAAGTTAAAATTCGAATTTATAGAAAGGAATAAAATTAAAATTTAAAACAATTAGTTAATTAAAAAGATTTTTGAAAAAGAGGAAGGTGATTTTTGAAAATTAGAGAGAGAAAAGTAGTTAGATGGTTTTGAAAAAGATAAGAGATAGTAAAACAAACAAAAAGTCAATTAGTTAATTGAAAAAGATTTGAAAATCAATTTTGAAAAGATAAGAAGTTAGAAAAGATTTTTAAAATCAAATTTTTTTTGAAAAAGATATGATTGAAAAAGATTTGATTGAAAATATATGATTTGAAAAAGATATGATTAAAAAGATATGATTGAAATTTATTTTGAAAAAGATTTGGAAAGGAAATTAAAAAGATTTGATTTTTAAAATTAAAATTAATGACTTGACTCACATGAAATCAAAAGATATGATTTTAAAATTTAAAATTTGAATCTTTCTTAACAAGAAAGTAATAAGCTTGAAATTTTTGAATCAAAACATTAATTGTTAACATTAATTTCGAAAATATGAAGTAAAAATAAGAAAAAAATATTTTGAAAATCAATTTATAAAACTTTCGAAAAACATGAAAGAAAAATGAAAAATATTTTATTTTTGAAAAAGTTTTGAAAAGATAAGATTTTTAAAATTGAAATCTTGACTTGACTAACAAGAAACAACTTATTTTAAAAACTTTTTACTAAGTCAACCCAAAGATTTCAAAATTTATGAGAGAAATAAGGGAAAGATATATTTTTTATTTTTTTGAATTTAATGAGGAAAGAGAAAAACCACAAAATGACTCAACACATAAAAATTTTGGATTAAAACAAATGATGCATGCAAGAATACTATGAATGTCAATATGAACACCAAGAACACCTTGAAGATCAAGATGAACATCAAGACTTATTTTTGAAAAATTTTCAAGAAAAGAAAAACATGCAAGACACCAAACTTAGAACTTGACTCTAGACTCAAACAAGAAACACAAAATATTTTTGATTTTATGATTTTATAAATTTTTTTCGAAAATTATTTTGGAAAAACGAAAAAGAAGAAAAATTTTTGAAAGATTTTTGAAAACTTTTTGAAAACAAAATAAAGAAAAATTACCTAATCTAAGCAACAAGATGAACCGTCAGTTGTCCAAACTCGAACAATCCCCGGCAACGGCGCCAAAAACTTGGTGCACGAAATTGTGATCTCAATGGCACCAACAACTTAGTACGCACAATTGTAATTTCAACTCTTTTTCACAACTTCGCACAACTAACTAGCAAGTGCACTGGGTCGTCCAAGTAATAAACCTTACGTGAGTAAGGGTCGATCCCAAGGAGATTGTCGGCTTGAAGCAAGCTATGGTCACCTTGTAAATCTCAGTCAGGCGGATTTAAATGGTTATGGAATTTTGATAATTAAAATATAAATAAAACATAAAATAAAGATAGAGATACTTATGCAATTCATTGGTGGGAATTTCAGATAAGCGTATGGAGATGCGTTGTTCCTTCTAAATCTCTGCTTTCCTATTTCCTTCATCCAATCCTTCATACTCCTTTCTATGGCAAGCTGTATGTTGGGTGTCACCGTTTTCAATGGCTACTTCCCATCCTCTCAGTGAAAATGGTCCTCTACAGTTTCTATACCGCTAATCAACTATCGGATTTCTCGTCTTGGATGAAAAATACCATGCACAGATATCGTATGGCTAATCAGCTGTTGGTTCTCGATCGTGTAGGAATAGGATTTACTTTCCTTTTGCGTCTGTCACCATGCCCTACAGTCGCGAGTTTGAAGCTCGTCACAGTCATCCCATCCCAGATCCTACTCGGAATACCATAGACAAGGTTTAGACTTTCCGGATCTCAAGAATGCTGCCAATGGATTCTAGCCTATACCACGAAGATTCTAATCTCGATTCAGATGCCCCATTATCAGAGAGGAGTCGATGTGAATCGTTGATTAGAAACCCAAGAGATATACATTCAAGCTTTTTTTCATGTAGAACGGAAGTGGTTGTCAATCACGCGTTCATAAGTTGAGAATAGTGATGAGCGTCACATAATCATCATATTCATCATGTTCTTGTGTACGAATGAATATCTTAGAATAAGAATAAGCATGAATTGAATAGAAGAACAATAGTACTTTGCATTAATACTCGAGGAACAGTAGAGCTCCACACCTTAATCTATGGTGTGTAGGAACTCCACCATTGAAAATACATAAGTGATAATGGTGTTCATTGGCTTCGGCCCCAGAGGGGGAACCAGAATGACTAAGACGTTGGTCTAAGGACTAAACGTGCAAAGATCTCTAATACAATAGTAAAAAGTTCTATTTATACTAAACTAGTTACTAGAGTTACAAAAACAAGTAAATGATGCAGAAATCCACTTCCGGACCCACTTGGTGTATGCTTGGGCTGAGCATTGAAGCTTTCACGTGTAGAGACTTCTTTTGGAGTTAAACGCCAGTTTGCAGCCTGTTTTGGGCATTTAAGTCTAGCTTGTAACTTGTTTCTGGCGTTTAACGCCAGAATAGGGCAGAAAGCTGGCGTTGAACGCCAGTTTGCGTCATCTAAACTCAGGCAAAGTATGGACTATTATATATTGCTAGAAAGCCCTGGATGTCGACTTTCCAACGCAATTGAGAGCGCGCCATTTGGGTTTCTGTAACTCCAAAAATTTTATTTCGAGTGTAGGGAGGTCAGAATCCAACAGCATCAGCAGTCCTTTTTTAGACTTTGAATAAGATTTTTGCTCAGGTCCCTCAATTTTAGCCAGAAAATACCTAAAATCACAGAAAAACACACAAACTCATAGTAAAGTCCAGAAATGTGAATTTTGCTTAAAAACTAATAAAAATATACTAAAAAGTAGCTAGATCCTACTAAAAACTATCTAAAAATAATGCCAAAAAACGTATAAATTATCCGCTCATCACAATCTAAGGTAATTCATGGTTTTCCGCTTATGGTTGTGATGTGCTAAAGTCAGGCTATATGGGAAAAGTAAGCTTTTAAACAAAGATGGCCTCAATCATGCTCAATGCAATTCAAAAATCATTCATTGGAAATAAAGAATCAAGCAAAACCAAGATTAGAATCATGGAAGAGATATAACACAATGAACAAAGTTAGTGGTTGAAATGTGTAACCACTCAATATAGCTCAAAAATTCACAAGGTATTTGTTCTTTACTCTTCTATGTTCCATGAGAAATCCTTTCAAGCAAGTTTGAAAAACCGTTTTCCAATCAATTCAATAGAAAGCCCAAAATTCTTGGAAAATCTTGTTGTTTTTCACCAAAATTATTTCCTATATATGTATGTATTTATGTATGTTGTGATGGATGTAAAATTTTTCAAAAATTCCTAGTTCTTCTCCTAATTTTCAACAAGCAAAAAGTAACATGAACAATTAGGATCAAAATGAACCAGCATAAGCTATTCACATTATCCAATCACAATCCATATCTATACTATATACCATGCAATATGAAATGCAATATGTATGTATATACCAAAATAAAAGTGCAGTAGTAGATATAACCAAAAGCAACTAATATATATATATATATACATATATATATATATATATATATATACATATATATATGTATATATGTATATATATATATACATATGTATATGTATATATATATATATACCAAGGTAAAGAGTGCATAAGTCAAAGTACTAAAAGTATCCATAGAAGCATAATAAAAACTGAAAATAACTAAACGACTAGTGTTGGGGAAGAGAGTATTTACACCCAAAACAGTAGATCCTCCCCCACACTTAGATGATGCACGGTCCTCCGTGCCAAAAATGGACCGGGGTGGTCGAATCTACAAAGCTCCACCGCTTGGCGGTGGTGGGTGGTGATGACGGTGGTAGATGATGATGTCAGTAGATGGCCGTGGTGTGGGATCTGCTCTAGTCTCCTCAGATGTGTGACTAACTGACTCTTATGCAGCTGCCGGCTCGGTCTCAACTTCCGGCTCCACAATGCTCTGAAGGACCGCGTTTTCTCCCCTGCTGTACTCCCATTTGGCCTCAGGTGTGCCAATCTTCCTCAGGACAACATCCAGTGAAAGTTTTCTCGATAACTGATGAGCGGATAATTTGTACGCTTTTTGGCATTGTTTTTAGTATGTTTTTAGTAGGATTTAGTTAGTTTTTAGTATATTTTTATTAGTTTTTAATTAAAATTCACTTTTCTGGACTTTACTATGAGTTTTTGTGTTTTTCTGTGATTTCAGATATTTTCTGGCTGAAATTGAGGGACCTGAGCAAAAATCTGATCCAGAGACTGAAAAGGACTACAGATGCTGTTGGATTCTGACCTCCCTGCACTCGAAGTAGATTTTCTGGAGCTACAGAAGCCCAATTGGCGCTCTCTCAATGGCGTTGGAAAGTAGACATCCTGGGCTTTCCAGTGATATATGATAGTCCATAATTTGCCCAAGATTTGATGGCCCAAACCGGCGTTCAAAGTCACCTTCAGATTTCCCAGCGTTAAACGCCGGAACTGGCACCAAAATGGGAGTTAAACGCCCAAACTGGCATAAAAGCTGGCGTTTAACTCCAAGAAGAGTCTCTACACAAAAATGCTTCAATGCTCAGCCCAAGCACACACCAAGTGGGCCCGGAAGTGGATTTTTATGTCATTTACTCATCTCTGTACACCCTAGGCTACTAGTTCTCTATATATAGGACCTTTTACTATTGTATTTTAATTTTCTGATCTTTGGAATCTTTTGATCTTTAGATCTTTTGGTCACTTTGGGAGGCTGGCCATTCGGCCATGCCTAGACCTTGTTCTTATGTATTTTCAATGGTGGAGTTTCTACACACCATAGATTAAGGTGTGGAGCTCTGCTGTACCTCGAGTATTAATGCAATTACTATTGTTCTTCTATTCAATTCCGCTTGTTCTTATTCTAAGATATTCATTCGCACTCAGGAACTTGATGAATGTGATGATTATGTGACGCTCATCATCATTCTCACTTATGAACAAAGTGACTGACAACCACTTTTGTTCTACAAGCAAACAAGGCTCTAATGTTTATCTCTTGGATTCCTGATACACGATGCATGGTTGATCGCCTGACAACCGAGTGCTCGCCTGACAACGAGCCAGCCATTCCGTGGGATCAGAGTCTTCGTGGTATAGGCAAGAACTGATGGCGGCATTCAAGAGAATCCGGAAGGTCTAACCTTGTCTGTGGTATTCTGAGTAGGATTCAATGATTGAATGACTGTGACGTGCTTCAAACTTGTGAGGGCGGGGCGTTAGTGACAGACGCAAAAGAATCACTGGATTCTATTCTGGCCTGATCGAGAACCGACAGATGGATAGCCGTGCCGTGACAGGGTGCGTTGAACATTTCCACTGAGAGGATGGGAGGTAGCCACTGACAACGGTGAAACCCTTGCATAAGCTTGCCATGGAAAGGAGTAAGAAGGATTGGATGAAGACAGTAGGAAAGCAGAGAGACGGAAGGGACCAAGCATCTTCATATGCTTATCTGAAGCTCTCACCAATGATATACATAAGTATCTCTATCTTTATCTTTATGTTTCATTCATTACCCATACCCATTTGAGTCTGCCTGACTAAGATTTACAAGGTGACCATAGCTTGCTTCATACCAACAATCTCCGTAGGATCGACCCTTACTCGCGTAAGGTTTATTACTTGGACGACCCAGTGCACTTGCTGGTTAGTTGTGCAAAGTTGTGTTTATGCCATGGTATTGAGCACCAAGTTTTTGGGGCCATTACTAGGGATTATTTGAGTTGTGAAAAGTAGTGATCACAATTTCGCACACCAAGTTTTTGGCGCCGTTGCCGGGGATTGTTTCGTGTATGGACAACTGACGGTTCATCTTGTTGCTTAGATTAGGTATTTTTTCAGAGTTCTTAAGAATGAGTTCTAGAGTTTCATGATGATCTGTTGAAATCTGGCTGGCTGAGAAGCCATGTCTAATCTTATTGGACCGAGGTTTCAACTGATCATCACAAGAGCTTGTTGATCTCTATCAATCTTGCTATTGGAGCAATGATCTGCTAAGGTTTGGCTGGCCATTGGCCATGTCTAGTGTTTTGGACCGAAGCTTTCTTTGAAAGCTTGGCTGGCTGTGAAGCCATGTCTAATTCCTGGACCGAAGTCTTAGACTAGCATTGCAATGATTCCTGGAATCCAAATTGAGAATTCTGAAACTTTCATTTTCTATTTCCATATAATTTTCGAAAAATCCAAAAAAATTTTCAAAATCATAAAAACCAAAAATATTTTATGTTTCTTGTTTGAGTCTAGTGTCTAATTTTAAGTTTGGTGTCTTGCATGCCTTGTTTATTTGATCTTGGTTCTATTTTCAAGTCAATAGTACAGGGAACTGAAGATTCAGAACATGCAGCAGAGGAATTACACAGAAAAAGCTGGGCGTTCAAAACGCCCAGTGAAGAAGGACAGACTGGCGTTTAAACGCCAGCCAGGGTACCTGGTTGGGCGTTTAACGCCCAAAAAGGTAGTGCATTGGGCGTTAAACGCCAGAATGTGCACCATTCTGGGCGTTTAACGCCAGGATGGCACAAGAGGGAGGATTTTGTTTTCAAATCAATTTTTTTTCAAGTTTTCAAAGTTTTTCAAAATCAAATCATATCTTTTCAATCAAACCTTTTTCAAAATCTATTTCTTTCCTTTTTCAAAGATACTTGCTATCAATTAATGATTTGATTCAACATTTCAAGTATGTTGCCTTTTCTGTTGAGAAAGGTTTAATGTTTGAATCATATCTTTTCTTGTTAGCCAAGTCATTAATTTTAAAATCAAATCTTTTTAAAATTGTTTTCAAATCATATCTTTTTAATCATATCTTTTTAAAAGCATAATTTTTTTTATCAAATCTTTTTAATCACATCTTTTTCAAAACAGTTTTTTTTATCATATCTTTCTGATTTCTAATTTCAAATCTTTTTCAAAAATTACTTGATCTCTTTCTCACTCTTGTTTTTCGAAAATCAAATTAAAGTTTTTTTTAAAATGTTTTCAAAATCTTTTTAATTAATTTTCGAAAATTTCTTCCTCTCTTCTCACATCCTTCTATTTATGGAGTACCACTCCTTCTCAATGCACAATTCGAACTCTATCTCACTAAGTTCGAATTCTTCTACCTCTTCCTTCTATTTTTCTGTTCCTCTAACACCTCAAGGAATCTCTATACTGTGACATAGAGGATTCCATATTTTCTTGTTCTCTTCTCTTTCATATGAGTAGGAACAAAGACAAAGGCATTCTTGTTGAAGCTGACCCTGAACCTGAAAGGACCTTGAAGCGAAAGCTAAGAGAAGCTAAGGCACAACTCTCTGTAGAGGACCTAACAGAAATCTTCAAGGAAGAAGAAACCATGGCAGCCGAAAGCAACAACAACAACAACAATGCAAGGAAGGTGCTGGGTGACTTTACTGCACCTACTCCCAACTTCTATGGGAGAAGCATCTCTATCCCTGCCATTGGAGCAAACAACTTTGAGCTTAAGCCTCAATTAGTTTCTCTAATGCAACAGAATTGCAAGTTCCATGGACTTCCATTGGAAGATCCTCATCAGTTTTTAGCTGAATTCTTGCAAATCTGTGACACTGTCAAGACTAATGGGGTTGACCCTGAGGTCTACAGACTTATGCTATTCCCTTTTGCTGTAAGAGACAAAGCTAGGACATGGTTGGACTCACAACCTAAAGAAAGCCTGGGCTCATGGGAAAAGCTAGTCAATGCCTTCTTGGCAAAGTTCTTTCCACCTCAAAAATTGAGTAAGCTTAGAGTGGAAGTCCAAACCTTCAGACAGAAGGAAGGAGAATCCCTCTATGAAGCTTGGGAAAGATACAAACAATTGATCAGAAAATGTCCTTCTGACATGCTTTCTGAATGGAGCATCATAGGTATTTTCCATGATGGTCTGTCTGAACTATCCAAGATGTCTTTGGATAGCTCTGCTGGAGGATCTCTTCATCTGAAGAAGACGGCTACAGAAGCTCAAGAGCTAATTGAAATGGTTGCAAATAACCAATTCATGTACACTTCTGAAAGGAATCCTGTGAACAATGGGACAAATCAGAAGAAAGGAGTTCTTGAGATTGATACTCTGAATGCCATATTGGCTCAGAACAAGATATTGACTCAGCAAGTCAATTTGATTTCTCAAAGTCTGTTTGGAATGCAAAATGCACCAAGCAGTACTAAGGATGCTTCATCTGAAGAAGAAGCTTATGATCCTAAGAACCCTTCAATGGAAGAGGTGAATTACCTAGGAGAATCCTATGGAAACACCTATAATTCTTCATGGAGAAATCACCCAAATTTTTCATGGAAAAATCAAGAGAGACCTCAACAAGGTTTCAATAACAACAATGGTGGAAGAAACAGGTTTAGCAATGACAAGCCTTTTCCATCATCTTCTCAGCAACAGACAGAGAGTTCTAAGCAGAACACCTCTGACTTAGCAACCATGGTCTCTGATCTAATCAAAACCACTCAAAGTTTCATGACTGAAACAAGGTCCTCCATTAGGAATCTGGAGGCACAAGTGGGACAGCTGAGCAAGAAAGTTACTGAACTCCCTCCTAGTACTCTTCCAAGCAATACAGAAGAAAATCCAAAAGGAGAGTGCAAGGCCATCAACATGGCCGAATTTGGAGAGGAGGGAGAGGAAGTGAACGCCACTGAGGGAGACCTCAATGGGCGTGCGCTGACCTCCAATGAGTTCCCTAATGAGGAACCATGGGAATCTGAGGCTCAAAATGAGACCATAGAGATTCCATTGGACTTACTTCTGCCTTTCATGAGCTCTGATGAGTATTCTTCCTCTGAAGAGGATGAGTATGTCACTGAAGAGCAAGTTGCTAAATACCTTGGAGCAATCATGAAGCTAAATGACAAGTTATTTGGAAATGAGACTTGGGAGGATGAACCTCCTTTGCTCACCAAAGAACTGGATGACTTGTCTAGGCAGAAATTACCTCAAAAGAGACAAGATCCTGGGAAGTTTTCCATACCTTGTACCATAGGCACCATGACCTTCAAGAAGGCTCTGTGTGACTTAGGGTCAAGTGTAAACCTCATGCCTCTCTCTGTAATGGAGAAGCTAGGGATCTTTGAGGTACAAGCTGCAAGAATCTCACTAGAGATGGCAGACAATTCAAGAAAACAAGCTTATGGACTTGTAGAGGATGTTTTGGTGAAGATTGAAGACCACTACATCCCTGCTGATTTCATAGTCCTAGAGACTGGTAAATGCATGGATGAATCTATCATCCTTGGCAGACCCTTCCTAGCCACAGCAAAGGCTGTGATTGATGTTGATGGAGGTGAACTGATCATTCAAGTGAATGAAGAATCCTTTGTGTTTAAGGCTCAAGGATACCCCTCTGTCACCATGGAGAGGAAGCATGAAGAGCTTCTCTCAAATCAGAGTCAAGCAGAGCCCCCATAGTCAAACTCTAAGTTTGGTGTTGGGAGGCCACAACCAAACCCTAAGTTTGGTGTTGAACCCCCACATTCAAACTCTAAGTTTGGTGTTGGGAGGTTCCAACATTGCTCTGAGTATCTGTGAGGCTCCATGAGAGCCCTCTGTCAAGCTACTGACATTAAAGAAGCGCTTGTTGGGAGGCAACCCAATGTTATATTTTATCTATTTTCTTTTGTTATTTTATGTTTTTTGTAGGTTGATGATCATGAGAAGTCACAAAATCAATTGAAAAAGCAAAAACAGAATGAAAAACAGGAAGAAAAATAGCACACCCTGGAGGAAGAACCTACTGGCGTTTAAACGCCAGTAAGGCTAGCAGGTGGGCGTTTAACGCCCAGTCTGGCACCATTCTGGGCGTTTAACGCCAGAAAAGGGCACCAGACTGGCGTTAAACGCCAGGAAAGGGCAAGAACCTGGCGTTAAACGCCAGAAATGGGCACCAGCCCGGCGTTTAACGCCAGATTTGGCACAAAACGCAAATTTTCTTGCCACTTGGTGCAGGGATGACTTTTCCTTGACACCTCAGGATCTGTGGACCCCACAGGATCCCCACCAACCCCACCACCCTCTTTCTTCTTCACCCATTCACCAATCACCTCAACACCTCTTCCCCAAAAAGCCTTCACCTATCAAATTCCATCTTTCTCTTCACCACTCACATCCATCCTTCATAAAACCCCACCTACCTCACCTTTCAAATTCAAACCACTTTCCCTCCCAAACCCACCCATACATGACCGAACCATGAGCCCCCCTCTCCTATATAAACCCTTCTTCACTCCTTCATTTTCACACAACCTAAACACCACTTTTCTCCCTCTTTGGCCGAACACAAAGCCATTCCCTTCTTCCTCATTTCTTCTTCTTCTACTCTCTTCTTTCTTCTTTTGCTCGAGGACGAGCAAACCTTTTAAGTTTGGTGTGGTAAAAGCATTGCTTTTTGTTTTTCCATAACCATTTATGGCATCCAAGGCCAGAGAAACCTCTAGAAAGAGGAAAGGGAAGGCAAAAGCTTCCACCTCCGAGTCATAGGAGATGGAGAGATTCATCTCAAGGGTGCATCAAGACCACTTCTATGAAGTTGTGGCCTTGAAGAAGGTGATCCCTGAGGTCCCTTTTTCACTCAAAAAGAGTGAATATCCGGAGATCCGACATGAGATTAGAAGAAGAGGTTGGGAAGTTCTCACCAACCCCATTCAACAAGTCAGAATCTTAATGGTTCAAGAGTTCTATGCCAATGCATGGATCACCAAGAGCCATGATCAAAGTGTGAACCCAAACCCAAAGAATTGGCTTACTATGGTTCGGGGGAAATACTTGGATTTTAGTCCGGAAAATGTAAGGTTGGCATTCAACTTGCCTATGATGCAAGGAGATGAATATCCTTACACAAGAAGGGTCAACTTTGATCAAAGGTTGGACCAAGTCCTCACTGACATTTGTGAAGAGGGCGCCCAATGGAAGAGAGATTCAAGAGGGAAGCCGGTTCAATTAAGAAGGCATGACCTCAAGCCCGTGGCTAGAGGATGGTTGGAGTTTATCCAACGCTCAATCATTCCCACTAGCAACCGGTCCGAAGTTACTCTAGACCGGGCCATCATGATTCATAGCATCATGATTGGAGAAGAAGTGGAAGTTCATGAGGTTATAGCTCAAGAACTCTATAAGGTGGCGGACAAATCCTCTACCTTGGCAAGGATAGCCTTTCCTCACCTCATTTGTCACCTCTGTTATTCAGTTGGAGTTGACATAGAAGGAAGACATCCTCATTGATGAGGACAAGCCCATTACTAAGAAGAGGATGGAGCAAACAAGAGACCCTTCTCATCATGAGATCCCTGAGATGCCTCAAGGGATGCACTTTCCTCCACAAGATTATTGGGAGCAACTGAACACCTCCCTAGGAGAATTGAGTTCCAACATGGGACAACTAAGGGTGGAGCACCAAGAACACTCCATTCTCCTCCATGAAATTAGAGAAGATCAAAGAATCATGAGAGAGGAGCAACAAAGACAAGGAAGAGACATTGAGGAGCTCAATCACTCCATAAGACCTTCAAGAGGAAGAACAAGCCGCCATCACTAAGGTGGACCCGTTCTTTAATCTCCTTGTTCTTTATTTTCTTGTTTTTCGAAAATTTATGCTTTATGTTTGTCCATGTTTGTGTCTTATGATCATTAGTGTCTTAAGTGTCTATGCCTTAAAGTTATGAATGTCCTATGAATCCATCACCTTTCTTAAATTAACAATGTTCTTAATTGAAAAGGAGAAGAATTGCATGAATTTTGAATTTTATAACAGATTAATTATTTTGATGTGGTGGCAACACTTTTGTTTTCTGAATGTATGCTTAAACAGTGCATATGTCTTTTGAATTTGTGGTTCATGAATGTTGGCTCTTGAAAGAATGATGAAAAAGGAGACATGTTACTGAGGATCTGAAAAATCATAAAAATGATTCTTGAATCAAGAAAAAGCAGTGAATACAAAAAAAAAGAGAGAAAAACGAAAAAAAAAGGAAAAAAAAAAAGAGAAAAAGAAAAAGAAAGAAAAAGAAAGAAATAAAGTGTGATCCAAGGCAAAAAGAGTGTGCTTAAGAACCCTGGACACCTCTAATTGGGGACTCTAGCAAAGCTGAGTCACAATCTGAAAAGGTTCACCCAATTATGTGTCTGTGGCATGTATGTATCCGGTGGTAATACTGGAAGACAGAGTGCTTTGGGCCACGGCCAAGACTCATAAAGTAGCTGTGTTCAAGAATCATCATACTTAACTAGGAGAATCAATAACACTATCTGGATTCTAAGTTCCTAAAGAAGCCAATCATTCTGAATTTCAAAGGATAAAGTGAGATGCCAAAATTATTCAGAGGCAAAAAGCTAAAAGCCCCGCTCATCTAATTAATACTGATCTTCATAGATGTTTTTGGAGTTCATTGCATATTCTCTTCTTTTTATCTTATTTGATTTTCAGTTGCTTGAGGACAAGCAACAATTTAAGTTTGGTGTTGTGATGAGCGGATAATTTGTACGCTTTTTGGCATTGTTTTTAGTATGTTTTTAGTAGGATTTAGTTAGTTTTTAGTATATTTTTATTAGTTTTTAATTAAAATTCACTTTTCTGGACTTTACTATGAGTTTTTGTGTTTTTCTGTGATTTCAGGTATTTTCTGGCTGAAATTGAGGGACCTGAGCAAAAATCTGATCCAGAGACTGAAAAGGACTACAGATGCTGTTGGATTCTGACCTCCCTTCACTCGAAGTGGATTTTCTGGAGCTACAGAAGCCCAATTGGCGCGCTCTCAACGGCGTTGGAAAGTAGACATCTTGGGCTTTCCAGCGATATATGATAGTCTATACTTTGCCCAAGATTTGATAGCCCAAACCGGCGTTCAAAGTCACCTTCAGATTTCCCAGCGTTAAACGCCGGAACTGGCACCAAAATGGGAGTTAAACGCCCAAACTAGCATAAAAGCTGGCATTTAACTCCAAGAAGAGTCTCTACACGAAAATGCTTCAATGCTCAGCCCAAGCACACACCAAGTGGGCCCAGAAGTGGATTTTTATGTCATTTACTCATCTCTGTACACCCTAGGCTACTAGTTCTCTATATATAGGACCTTTTACTATTGTATTTTAATTTTCTGATCTTTGGAATCTTTTGATCTTTAGATCTTTTGATCACTTTGGGAGGCTGGCCATTCGGCCATGCCTAGACCTTGTTCTTATGTATTTTCAACGGTGGAGTTTCTACACACCATAGATTAAGGTGTGGAGCTCTGCTGTACCTCGAGTATTAATGCAATTACTATTGTTCTTCTATTCAATTCCGCTTGTTCTTATTCTAAGATATTCATTCGCACTCAAGAACTTGATGAATGTGATGATTATGTGACGCTCATCATCATTCTCACTTATGAACAAAGTGACTGACAACCACTTTTGTTCTACAAGCAAACGAGGCTCTAATGTTTATCTCTTGGATTCCTGATACACGATGCATGGTTGATCGCCTGACAACCGAGTGCTCACCTGACAAACGAGCCAGCCATTCCGTGGGATCAGAGTCTTCGTGGTATAGGCAAGAACTGATGGCGACATTCAAGAGAATCCGGAAGGTCTAACCTTGTCTGTGGTATTCTGAGTAGGATTCAATGATTGAATGACTGTGACGTGCTTCAAACTCCTGAGGGCGGGGCGTTAGTGACAGACGCAAAAGAATCACTGGATTCTATTCCGGCCTGATCGAGAACCGACAGATGGATAGCCGTGCCGTGACAGGGTGCGTTGAACATTTCCACTGAGAGGATGGGAGGTAGCCACTGACAACGGTGAAACCCTTGCATAAGCTTGCCATGGAAAGGAGTAAGAAGGATTGGATGAAGACAGTAGGAAAGCAGAGAGACGGAAGGGACCAAGCATCTTCATATGCTTATCTGAAGCTCTCACCAATGATATACATAAGTATCTCTATCTTTATCTTTATGTTTCATTCATTACCCATACCCATTTGAGTCTACCTGACTAAGATTTACAAGGTGACCATAGCTTGCTTCATACCAACAATCTCCGTGGGATCGACCCTTACTCGCGTAAGGTTTATTACTTGGACGACCCAGTGCACTTGCTGGTTAGTTGTGCAAAGTTGTGTTTATGCCATGGTATTGAGCACCAAGTTTTTGGGGCCATTACTAGGGATTATTTGAGTTGTGAAAAGTAGTGATCACAATTTCGCACACCAATAACAAATCTTTCACTATCTGAGTGTAGGCGTCACGAGCCAAAGGAAAATGTGAAATACCTAAAAGGGCCTCTAAAGCAGTATTAGAGGTGTCCAGAGTGATACCTCTAAGAAAAACAGTCGGGGCATCCCTCTTTAGGAGATTTGCGTAAAATTCTTTGACCTGGTGTTCATTAACTTCCACCGGATCGAATTTTACGAACTCCCAATGATAAAAATTTAGTCTGTCCAAAACTTGGTCCACATATTTCTTAGAGAAGTTTAGCTTTCGCTCATAGTGAAAGGCTTTGTTTTCTATTTTCTCATATTGTTCTTGGGCTTCAGCATTAATGAATGTTTCTAGTTGGGTGCTTGGATGTACAGGGGGAGGACGAGCCAAAGGATTAGCTTTCTCCTTCCCTTTACGAGCCATCTTGAAAAGGATAAAAATAGAATACAACTCAGGGGAACAGATAAAAGTCACATAAAGAAGAAGGATATAATCAAATAGTTCAAGTAAGAGCCAATCAGGTAAACAAATACTAAATCAAGGGATAACATGTATAAAATATTTAAAGGTTCAAAAGAAATGTGTTTTCCCAAGATCAAGTAACCTAAGTGACAAATGAATGGATGAACAGTTAGTAAAGCATATATATGACTTAGGTGTGCGATGCAAGTGAATTGAATTGAAAGAAATTGATTGTTGCAATTATGCCTTGGAAATTGAAAAGAGTTTGCAAAAATTGACACAAAAGGCAAAAATCAAAGTCACAGTGAAAGCATACACATATTCATGTTGCGAGGATAAGAAATGATCACATGTACATAGCTTCTTGTCAACTCTTAGCAAAGCCGTGCTTGATTAAAAAACAAGGTGCATTGCTCAAAAACATAAAGAAACAAGTTGTTATGTATATTGTCATTGATGTTAAAGATACATGAATACGCAATTGATCAATTCACAAAACAAACATTATATGTACTGTTGGAAAAAGGTACCAAACAGATTCCAAAACTTCAAGTTTAATTCTAGTTTGGCATTGGAACAAAAAGCAGTGAGCAGTCAGTACATCATGCAGTAAATCAGCAGGCTATGCACTTAAAAGTACCAAATAGCATGATCAAAACTTTAATTTTCAATCTAATTTGGTTTCAAGAACAAAATTAGCAAAGAAGTGCATAGTTGGCAACTAATCAGTAAAGGATGATATGCACAGCAGAATTGGTGTCAAACAAGTTAATATCACAGCAAAATAAAGCTCAGTTTGATGTTTCATCATGAACACAGAGTGCATAATTAATAAATTCCAGGCAGCATCCATAGTTAGCAGAAAATTGCACAAGTATGAAGTCATAATGAAAAAATGGAAGAAAATGCAAAATCGATGTTGATCAGACACAGAAGTTGGTTCAAAAATCCATTCAGGCATTACGACAAGTATAAAATATGCAATATTCACAGGTAACAATCAGAGTTCAACAATGGCAGCATCCATAGCCATCAGACACAGCAACATCATTCAATCCGAGCAACATTCAACAATGAACAGCCAGTCACATATACTCAATCCAAAAACACAGGCCATCTAACCTATAGCCACCTAATTGCTAAAGCAGAAGTAAAAAAAAGCAAGTAAAAATGAAGCAGAGACAGAAAAATAAAGCAGGGAAGGAAGAAGAACAGGGTTGAAGGGGAACCTGGAATGTAAAAGAAAGGAAAGGAAGCAAATGGAAAGGGGGTGGTGAAAAGTCGCGGCGGCACAGAAACTCGCCACCGCTGGTGGTTACTCGCCAGAACAGAGAGGCGTGGCCGAGGGCTACTGGCGGGCGCGGCAGTAGAGACAGGGAAGAGAAAAAATAAGGAAATAGAGAAGAGAAAGAAGAAGAAAAAGGAAGAGAGAGTGTGTGTATCGGCGGCGGTTACGTGGTCGTCGCCGGCGGTGGTGGGTCGCAGGGTGGAGGTGCGAAGAGGGGTTAGGTGGTGGTGTAGTTTTAGGTAGAAGAAGACAACAGGGAGGGGGTTTTGGTAACTGAAGCGCGACCCTTCCCCTTTTCGAATTAACGTTCGAAAAGGGACCTGTGCAGACGCACAGGGTTGTGTGCGGACGCACACAGGGAAAAAAAGCAGGGTATGCGCGCGCACAGGGTCATGCAGACGCTGCGAGCAGAATATGTAACGCGACCTGTGTGGGCACACAGGTGGTGTGCGCTCGCATAGAAGAGGAAAGGGGGGTTGGGTTCACACACACAGCCTGTGCGTGCGCTGCGGCCAGAGGGTTGGTTCCTCGCTGTGCGTGTGCTCAGATCTATGTGCACGCACAAAGGTTTTTTTTAAGGTGGCACTTGTGCGGCCGCATGCATGGTGTGCGGACGCATAGGAGGGGAAAGGGTTGTTCCCACGCACAAGCTGTGCGCGTGCTGGGAACAAAGGTGGTGTTTAAGGGCGTGCGTGCGCACGTTGCTGTGCAGACGCATGGGAACCGGAAAACAGGGGATCTGTGTGGACGCACAAGGCTATGCGCACACACAGGTCTCTGTTCCTGCAAAAAAAATTTCACCTCCAAGACATCAAACTTGACATCCAAAACAGGTTTCCAAGTCCCAAAATATCACAAAACTCCCAAAAACACATTATTTAACAAAAATTACTTAACAAACATCGAAATAAATCTAACCAACCGAGCAATATAGCCAATTATTCAAGAAACAAAAGGTAAAAGAGAGGAAGTTAGAAGGATATTACCATGGTGGGGTGTCTCCCACCTAGCACTTTGGTTTATAGTCTTAAGTTGGACTTGGTGAGGAGATCCTTGTCAGGGTGGCTTCTGCTTCCCCTCTTCCTTAAATCTCCAACCAAGTTTGCTATTAGTTTGACCTCTGGGGTCCCAATTAGATTGCATCAAATTCATGAGAGATTCCAAGCTAGCAACCAGGATCCATAAGTGTTGACTCATAAAACCAATGTCCGGATCCCGTACTCTAGTCTTGTGTTCATCCTCTTCTTGATCTTCACTCTTGCACTTGGATGAACAATGTCTTAAATCACTATTAGAACACTTGTGCATTCCCTAGAGTCCACTAACTCAACTTTTGCACCATAATTGAGCTCTAAATGTTGGATTGGCTTCTTGGATGAACTTTCCATTTCTTGGCCAATCAACATTCTTCGCATCACCATCCACTACTCCAAGAAAGGTTCAAAGTTGACCATCCGTTTCAAGAACGGCATATTGATGTAGGGTTAGAAAGCTTGTTGGAGAATTCTTCACCCACTCAATTCTATCTCGCACAAATGCTTTCACCTCTTGGCAACTAAAATCTTTCTCAACCTCTCTTGAATCTTCTTCATCATCACTCAAGTAAAAAATCGGAGGTTGTGTGAAGTCCACATCAACATCTTCTTCCAAATCTAATAATGGAGACTCATGAAGGTTGGTGGACGAAATTGTGATCAACAATATTGGCTCTTTGGTATGTGCATTTATTAACTCAGCACTTTCTTTCCACAACTCCGTTCAACTAACCAGCAAGTGTACTGGGTCGTCCAAGTAATAAACCTTACGTGAGTAAAGGTCGATCCCACAGAGATTGTTGGTATGAAGCAAGCTATGGTCACCTTGTAAATCTCAGTTAGGCAGATTAAATTGATTCATGATAGGTTCGAAAATTAATAATAAACAGAAAATAAAATAGGATAGAAATACTTATGTAAATCAATAGTGGGAATTTCAGATAGGTGTATGGAGATGTTGTGCTCCTCTTGAATCTCTACTTTCTTATTACATTCATCCAATCCTTCTTACTCCTTTCCATGGCAAGTTGTATGTAGGGCATCACCGTCGTCAATGGCTACTTTTCATCCTCTCGGAAAAATGGTCCTATGCGCTGTCACTGCATGGCTAATCGTCTGGAGGCATCACCCTTACCGATGGCTACATCCCATCCTCTCAGTGAAAATGATCCAAATGCTCTGTCACAGCACGGCTAATCATCTGTCGGTTCTCAATCAGGTTGAAATAGAATCCCTTAATTCTTTTGCATCTGTCACTAACGCCCAGCCTTCAGGAGTTTGAAGCTCGTCACAGTCATTCAATACCGGAATCCTACTCGGAATACCACAGACAAGGTTAGACTTTCTGGATTCCCGAGATCCTACTCGGAATACCACAGACAAGGTTAGACTTTCCGGATCCCCATGAATGCCGCCATCTATCTAGCTTATACCACGAAGATTCTGTTGGGGAATCTAAGAGATATTCGGCCGGCCTAAAGTAGAACGGAAGTGGTTGTCAGTCACGTGCGTTCATAGGTGAGAATGATGATGAGTGTCACGGATCATCACATTCATCAAGTTGAAGTGCAACGTATATCTTGGAATAAGAATAAAAGAGAATTGAATAGAAAATAATAGTAATTGTATTGAAACTTGAGGTACAGTAGAGCTCCACACCCTTAATCTATGGTGTGCAGAAACTCCACCGTTGAAAATACATAAGTGAAAGGTTCAGGCATGGCCGAATGGCCAGCCCCCCTAAAACGTGATCAATAGCCTCTTAAGATGAAGAATAAAAAAAAGCTGAGACCAAAGATGAAACGTGGTCAAAAGACGTCTAATGCAATAGTTAAATGTCCTATATATACTAGACTAGCTACTAGGGTTTACATGAGTAAGTAATTGATGCATAAATCCACTTACGGGGCCCACTTGGTGTATGCTTGGGCTGAGCTTGATCTATCCACGAGCTGAGGCTTTTCTTGGAGTTGAATGCCGAGTTATAGCATGTTTCTGGCGTTCAACTCCGGGTTATGACGTGTTTCTGGCGTTTAACTCCAGACAGCAACATGTACTTGGCGTTGAGCGCCACTTTACGTCGTCAATTCCCAAATAAAATATGGACTATTATATATTTCTGGAAAGCTCTGGATGTCTACTTTCCAAAGCCGTTGAGAGCGCGCCATTTTGAGTTCTGTAGCTCCAGAAAATCCATTTTGAGTGCAGGGAGGTCAGATTCCAACAGCATCAGCAGTCCTTTTGTCAGCCTTTTTCAGAGTTTTGCTCAAGTTCCTCAATTTCAGCCAGAAATTACCTGAAATTACAGAAAAACACACAAACTCATAGTAAAGTCCAGAAATGTAAATTTAATATAAAAACTAATGAAAACATCCCTAAAAATAGCTTGAACTTACTAAAAACTACCTAAAAACGATGCCAAAAAGCGTATAAATTATCCGCTCATCACAACACCAAACTTAAATTGTTGCTTGTCCCCAAGCAACTGAAGATCAATCAGGATAAAAAGAAGAGAATATACTATAAATTCCAAAATATCAATGAATATTAATTATAATTAGATGAGCGGGACATGTAGCTTTTTGCTTCTGAACAGTTTTGGCATCTCACTTTTTCCTTTGAAGTTTAGAATGATTGGCTTCTCTAGGAACTTAGAAGTTCAGATAGTGTTATTGATTCTCCTAGTTAAGCATGTTGATTCTTGTATACAGCAACTTTTATGAGTCTTGGCCGTGGCCCTAAGCACTTTGTTTTCCAGTATTACCACCGGATACATAAATGCCACAGACACATGACTGGGTGAACCTTTTCAGATTGTGACTCAGCTTTGCTAGAGTCCCCAGTTAGAGGTGTCCAGAGCTCTTAAGCACACTCTTTTTGCTTTGGATCACGACTTTAACCACTCAGTCTCAAGCTTTTCACTTGGACCTTCATGACACAAGCACATGGTTAAGGACAGCTTGATTTAGCCGCTTAGGCTTGGATTTTAATTCCTTGGGCCCTCCTATCCATTGATGCTCAAAGCCTTGAATCCTTTTTACCCTTGCCTTTTGGTTTTAAGGGCTATTGGCTTTTTCTGCTTGCTTATTCTTTTTCTTTCTACTTTTTTTTTCGCCAGTTTTTTTTTCGCAAGCTTTAGCTTTTTCACTACTTTTTCTTGCTTCAAGAATCAATTTCATGATTTTTCAGATTCTCAATAACATTTCTCTTTGTTCATCATTCTTTCAAGGGCCAACAGTTTCAACATTCATAAACAACAAGATCAAAAATATGCACTGTTCAAGCATTCATTCAGAAAACAAAAAGTATTGTCACCACATCAATATGATTAAACTAAATTCAAGGATAAATTCGAAATTCATGTACTTCTTATTCTTTTGAATTAAATCATATTTCATTTAAGAGAGGTGAAGGATTAATGGATTTTATTCATAGCTTTAAGACATGGTTACTACATACTAATGATCATGAAGTAGAGACACAAAATATAGATAAACATAACATAGAAACCGAAAAACAGAAAGAAATAAGAACAAGGAATGAATCCACCTTAGTGGTGTCTTCTTCTTGAAGGACCAACAATGTCCTTAAGCTCTTCTATGTCCCTTCCTTTCCTTTGTTGCTCCTCCCTCATTGTTCTTTGATCTTCTCTTATTTCATGGAGAATGATGGAGTGCTCATGGTGTTCCGCCCTTAATTGTTCCACATTGTGGCTTAAATCTTCTAAGGAAGTGTTGAGTTGTTCCCAATAGTTGTTGGGAGGAATGTGCATCCCTTGAGGCATCTCAGGGATTTCTTGATGATGAGCTTCCTCGTGCATCTCTTGAGAACCATGGAGGGTCTCTCTTGCTTGCTCCATCCTCTTCTTGGTGATGGGCTTATCCTCTTCAATGGAGATGTCTCCTTCTATGATAACTCCAGCTAATGGGCTTATCCTCTTCAACGGCGCCAAAAACTTGATGTGTGGAAAACGATCCAACACAAAACTCACCAGCAAGTGTACCGGGTCGCATCAAGTAATAATAACTCACATGAGTGAGGTCGATCCCACAGGGATTGAAGGATTGAGCAATTTTAGTTTAGTGGTTGATTTAGTCAAGCGAATCAAGTATTGGTTGAGTGATTTTGTATCCAACAGTAAGTAAATAACAGAAAATGTAAAGGGGAAGGGAAAAATTGCAGAAATTAAAGAAAACTGAAAGTAAAAGAGCTGAATCTTAAAGAGCAAGAAATTAAATGACTGAAACTTAAAGTGCAAGAAATGTAAATTGCAGCAACTTAAAGTGCAAGAAATATAAATTGCAGTAATGAAAAGGGATTTGAGGATTGGGATTTCAGAATTCAGGCAAGGGAAATTAAATTGCAACAATTAATAAAGCAGAAGTTGAATTAGAAGTAACTAGAATTTAAACAGAAAATGGAATTGAATTGCAGCAGGGGTTCACAGAAGAACCAAAAAGGAAAATGTGATCTCAGGACTCCAGACACTAGATAGCAAAGTCTAGATCTCAATTGCCTTTCCAGATCCAAATTCTCAAAGCAATTAACAAGAAATTAAAGAAGAAGCAGTAAAGGGAATGTAATTGAACTCAATTATGCAGAAGAGGAATTCAAGAGATCTTGAATGGAGATTGAGACAGAAATTCCTCAATTCTTCACACCCAAGACTCAAACAAGAAAAGTAAAAATGCTCAAGCAAGAACGAGGAAGAAGAGAGATCAATTCTCCTCCCCAATTCTCTGAAATCTCAGTTCCTAGCTCTCCAATTTCAAAATCAAAAGAAGCTCTCAATTCTCAAGTGAATAGAAAGCTCAAAGTAAAGGCTAAAAATCTAAAGCAAAAGAAAAGTCCTAATTACATCAAACTAACTCCTATTTATACACTTTCTATTCTTGGATTTTGGAATTTGGATGGGCTTTTGATTTGGTGAAGAAATGAATTTAATTGGATTTTTAATCCAATTTCAGCCCATGAAGAAAGTAGCTCCCAGGAGGCTGCCCTGCCCTTGTGGAGGGCAGGGCAGGAATTTGTGCGTGCGGCTCTTGGTGCGTGCGAGTTGGGCGTTGATGCTTGCAGAATGCTGCCCTGCCCTTGTGAAGGGCAGGACAGAGTTTGTTGGTGCGCCAGCTTCTGCCCGTGCGTGCGTGTTGTTGCTGCCGAGACTCCCTTGGTGCGCCAATCTTGTGCGTTGGTCCGTGCATCACAAAATGCTGCCCTGCCCTTGTGGAGGGCAGGGCAATGTGCCAAGGTTGAAGCTCCGTGTTCGAGACTCGGGTGACGCGCACGCTACCTCTTTTCCTTGATTTTCTTGGCACCAAAGTAAGGCCTAGTTCCTTGCTTCCTCATGGTGCCGTGTTCGATCCTTGTGGCAAGCATTGGTGAGCTTCTCCCTTGAATTAATTCCTTTGATGAGCCCGATATTGCCCTTGAGGGGGGCAGGGCAGAATTTTTGCTCCCTTTAATTCTAAGCATCAAAGTGTGCTCCGCCCTTGTTATGGGCAGGGTAGAGATGCCTTTCAAGGTTTGGCTCATAATGTTGCTCTCCTGGAGGGCAGTGTGCCCTTGTGGAGGGCAATGTTTGTTTCCTCCCTTCCATGCGGCACACTTCTCCTTCCTTTGGGCCACACTTTCTTTAAGCCACGCTTTTCCTCTTTTCTTCCTTTCTTCATCTACAAGAAATCAAAACAACCACTCAAAGTATCTCTAAACTCATAAGGTTTATAATTCATTAAAAATCACTTAATTCTTGCTTAAACCTCATGATTTAGCATCAATTTAATGATGGTTGATTGATTTAAAGAAGCTATGCATTTTCATTCCAAATCACTTACTTAGGATGCAAGAAAGTGCATAAAGACTAGTAAAACAAGTGAAATTAGCTTGAAAAATGGGTATATGATGACCCGTCATCACAACACCAAACTTAATTATTGCTTGTCCCCAAGCAAGCATCAAAACCAAGAGAAAATGAAGTGAACAAAAAAAGGAACATATCCTTATTAGGCATATAGCAGAACTTGACTTATGGAGTTTTTATGCAGACAATGATAACTCAATTATTGTTGCTGTTACATAACATACATTTTTTCTCAAAGGCTTACTAAACTTGCTGTTATAAGGTTTATTCTTTCTTTGCTCCCTTGCTAACTTTTCTTTTCTCATGTTGCTTATCAAGCTTATTATTCTTTGAAAGCTTGGTGTCTAATGTTGTAGTAGTAGCCTTTGGCTTTATTTTTACTCAACATCTTCTACCACAGACACATGGCTCACTACTTCTTCCTAGGATCATTGATGCCCAGCATCTCTTTGGATAACTAAATGTTCTGTATCTAGGTTGCTCTTTATTGTGGACTTTCAATTGGTCATCCCAAATCAGTTGATCTAAGTGACCGGGTTTTGAAATACCCCTCAGAATTTACTTATCCAAGCATATCCTAGTACAAGAACACCACAGGCATGTGTCCTAGCGTCCAAGCTATTAGTGTCCAGCCTTTATTCTTTGTTTTTCTTACCACATTGGCTTTTTCTTCTTCCTTTTCTTTCTGTTTTATTTTTTTGTTCTCAAGGGCTTTTTCTTTACTAATAAGAACCTTTATAACAGCAAGCTAGCTCACACTTCAATGAAAATGACATTATGCAGCAATTATTTCATGAGTTATGTATTTAATCAAACACATACACCACCATTAACTTCCATTCTAACTTATGCAACATTGGATATTTACTTTCTAATTCAAACAATTCTCTTTTATTAAAGCCTATGGGAAACAAAACAAAATTCAAGCTAAGTGATGGATGACAAGCATCATGCAGATTATCATACTTGATCAAACAACTTCACTTGCAACTAGATAAACACTTTAGCAGGATATATAATGGTTCCTATGTTCAAAACAATTCACAGCAGCAAGGATTGAGTTCAGATACAACCTTTGAAGTTGCAGCCTTGTGATTCTTCCTTCTGTTGTGTTTTCTTTGAGTTAAGATGCACAATATCTTCAATTGTTGACTCATGTCCTGCATAATTCTCAAAGTTGCTTGCTTCTCAAGCCCTTAAGTGCATGGTTAGTATGCATAAATTGAGTGTGGCTCTTGGATTTATTTTGGTGTGGGAACACCAAACTTAATTGCTTGCCACTGCCTCTAATGCAACTTGTTAACCATTTGTGAAACCTTGTATCCTTGCTAAAGGTTATGGGATTAAAGCTAGAAAAACATTTAAATAGTTGAATAATTTGTCTGATCGCTTAGAGCTAGCATTGTGCAGGAAGTGAGAATGTTCTTTTGAATGAGATTTTGGTGGAACACCAAACTTGGAATCCTTCATTCTCCCTTAAGTTGTTTTGGTGTGCAACACCAAACTTAGCTCCTTGAAATGCATACCAATTATTTAACATCTTTATTGAAAAAGCTATGAAGAGAAAACTACCTCAGGTTGGGTTGCCTCCCAACAAGCGCTTCTTTATTGTCACTAGCTTGACATCTTCTATTTTTACTTCAAGAAGGGTTTAGATTCTGAACCTCTTTTTCCTTGTCCCATTGTCCTCCTAGGTATAGCTTTGCTCTGTGACCATTTGCTGTGAATCGACTCTTTGTTGCTTCGTCCAGCAATTCAATACTCCCATAAGGAAAGACCTTTGTTACGAAATACGGACCAGTCCACTTAGATTTAAGCTTGCCAGGGAATATTTTGAGTCGTGAGTTGTACAAGAGTACTTGTTGCCCAGGTTTGAATTCTTTCTTTAAGATCTTTCTGTCATGCCACCTCTTGGCTTTTTTTCCTTGTATATCTTGGTATTTTCATAGGCTTCTAGCCTAAATTCATCCAGCTCATTTAACTGCAACAACCTTTTCTCCCCTGCTGCTTCAGAGTCGAGGTTTAGGAGTTTGGTAGCCCAAAAGGCTTTGTGTTCAAGCTCTACAGGTAGGTGACAAGATTTGCCATATAATAGCTGAAATGGGGATTTCCCAATGGGAGTTTTGAAAGCTGTCCTGTATGCCCAGAGTGCATCTTCCAACTTCCTAGCCCAATCCTTTCTTGTGCTTCCTACTGTTTTCTCTAGGATTTTCTTCAATTCTCTGTTTGCTAATTCAGCCTGCCCATTAGTCTGAGGGTGATATGGTGTGGCTACTTTATGAATAACTCCATATTTATGAAGAAGTTTCTCCATTTGTTTGTTACAGAAATGACCACCACCATCACTAATAAGACCCTTGGGTACCCCATATCTAGTAAAAATGTGCTTCTTGAGGAATTGAAGGACAATTTGTGCATCACAAGTAGTTGTGGCTATGGCTTCCACCCACTTTGAGACATACTCCACTACTACCAAGATATATCTGAAGGAATAGGAAGGGGGAAAGGGTCCCATGAAATCAATACCCCATAGATCAAATAATTCTAATTCCAAAATGAAATTCTGCGGCATCTCATTCCTTCTTGTCAATCCTCCTGCTCTCTGGCATTCATTACATTGGTGGACAAACTCTCTGGCATCTTTGAAGATAGTTGGCCAATAGAACCCACTTTGCAATATCTTCGCAGCTGTTCTTTCTGGACCAAAATGTCCACCATAAGCTGAACCATGGCAATGCCATAATATGTTTCTTATTTCACTCTCAGGGACACATCTCCTAATTACTCTATCAGCACATCTCTTGAACAGAAAAGGTTCATCCCACAAGAACCTCCTTGCTTCATTGATTAGCTTCTTCACTTGTTGCTTAGAGAATTCTTGAGGTATCTTTCTCCCCACTTTGTAATTTTCTATGTCAGCAAACCATGGTGTTTGTTGAACCAGCAATAGGTGTTCATCTGGGAAGCTTTCATTCACAGGTTGTGAGGCTTTTTGAATTGTTTCTTGTGGCAGCCTTGACAAATGATCAGCAACTTGGTTTTCAGTGCCTTTCCTATCCCTTACCTCAATATCAAACTCCTGTAGGAGTAGTATCCACCTGATAAGTCTTGGTTTAGCATCCTGCTTTGACATCAAATACTTGAGGGCGGCATGATCAGTATAAACCACAATTTTAGATCCTATCAAGTATGATCTAAACTTATCAAATGCATAGACTACAGCTAACAATTCCTTCTCTGTTGTAGTGTAATTTTTTTAAGCCTCATTCAACACTTTACTTGCATAATATATGACATGATGCAAATTTCCCTTCTTTTGTCCAAGTATAGCACCAATTGCAATATCACTTGCATCACACATGAGTTCAAAGGGTAGTTTCCAATCCGGAGGTGTGATAATTGGTGCTGTTGTGAGTTTGTGTTTTAAAGTTTCAAAGGCATGCTGGCAATTTTCATCAAAAACAAAAGGTTTATCAATCATTAACAGATTACTCAAAGGTTTGGCTATTTTAGAAAAATTCTTGATAAACCTTCTATAAAATCCTGCATGCCCCAAGAAACTTCTAACAGATTTCACATTAGTTGGTGGAGGGAGCTTTTCTATAATTTCCACTTTTGCCTTGTCAACCTCTATCCCTTTTCTTGAAACTTTATGACCAAGAACAATCCCCTCAGGCACCATGAAATGGCACTTCTCCCAGTTCAAAACCAAATTAGTTTCTTGGCACCGTTTCAAAACAAGAGTTAGATGTTTCAGGCAAGTATTGAAATTATCACCAAAAACAGAAAAGTCATCCATGAAAACCTCTAAAAAATTTTCAACCATATCTGAAAAAATGGAGAGCATACACCTTTGAAAAGTGGCTGGGGCATTGCATAGTCCAAATGGCATTCTTCTATAAGCGAAAACTCCAACTGGGCATGTGAATGAAGTCTTTTCTTGGTCCTTTGGATCTACCACTATCTGATTATACCCAGAATAGCCATCCAGGAAGCAATAGTAGGCATGGCCAGCCAACCTTTCAAGCATCTGATCAATGAAAGGAAGTGGGAAATGATCTTTGCGTGTGGCATCATTCAGCCTCCTATAGTCAATACACATCCTCCATCCTGTCACAGTCCTTGTGGGAATGAGTTCACTTTTCTCATTAATAATGACTGTCATTCCACCCTTCTTTGGTACTACTTGGACTGGGCTTATCCATGAGCTATCGGAGATAGGATATATTATCCCTGCATTCCACAATTTCATTACTTCCTTCTGGACAACTTCCTTCATTGCAGGATTTAACCTTCTCTGAGGTTGAATTACTGCTTTGGAATTGTCCTCCAAGAGAATTTTATGCATACACACTGCAGGGCTAATGCCTTTCAGATCATCAATGGTCCATCCTAAAGCATCCTTGTGAGCTCTGAGAACATCAAGAAGCTCTCCTTCTTCTTTCTTTGTCAGGGATGAATTGATGATCACTGGGAAGCTCTCTTAAGTACCAAGAAATACATATTTGAGATGGGAAGGTAATGGCTTTAGTTCTTGTTTTTGCACTTCTTCTTTCTTGCTTGGTTCCACCTCTTTGTCAATGGAGATCTCAGCTGCGTGTTCCTCTACTGTTTCTTGATTTTCTTCTTCTTGTTCATGCTGATTAGTGTCTAACATTTCTTCCACTAGGCTCTCTATCATATCCACTCTCAAATGATCTTCCTGCTCAGAAGGGTGTTGCATTGACTTAAAAACATTTATGATCATTTGCTCATTGTGTACTCTGAAGATCATTTCTCCTTTTTCCACGTCTATAATGGCTCTTGCAGTTGCTAAAAATGGTCTCCCCAAGATGATTGAATTGTTTCCTTCCTCATCGGTGTCTAGGATTACAAAATCCGCAGGAAAGATAAACTCTCCAACCTTCACTAACAGATTTTCCATAATTCCATTGGGTGTCTTGATTGATCTGTCAGCCATGACTAGTGACATCCTGGTGGGTTTGAGTTCTTCTATAGCAAGCTTCTTCATCATGGACAAGGGCATTAAGTTGATACTAGCTCCAAGATCACAGAGAGCTTTGTCCAAGGCTAGTTTGCCTATGGTACAAGATACTACAAAACTCCCTGAATCTTTAAGCTTTGGTGGAATTCCTTTTTGGAGCACGGCGCTACATTCCTCACTGAGCATTACCATCTCCTTCTCGTTCCAGTCTCTTTTCTTATTGATAAGCTCCTTTAAGAATTTGGCATATAGAGGCATTTGCTCCAATGCCTCAGCCAAAGGTATGTTGATTTCCAGCTTCTTAAAAGTCTCAAGAAATTTGTGGAAATGTTGATCCTTTGCCTCTTTCTGGAATCTTTGTGGATAAGGTAGTGGAGGTGTAAGACTCTTTTCCACTTGCTGCTGTTTTGGATTTGGTTCTTCCATGATCTGCTTTCCTTTCTTTAGATTATGTGGTTGGTTGTTCTCCTCTGTGAGCTTTTCTGGGACATTCTTGCTTGTTATGTCCTTGTTGTTAGCTCCATCTTTTTCTGTTGGCTCTTTGTTATTCTCCATAAGTTTCTTGGTTGTTCCTTGGTTGCTATCCACCAATGTCTTTCCACTCCTTAATTGCACGACTTTGCATTCTTCCTTTGGATTAGGAATGGTGTCACTTGGTAGTGAGCTTGAAGGTCTCTCAATAGAAATCTGCTTGGAGATTTGTCCAATCTGCCTTTCTAAGTTCTTCAATGAAGCATCTTGGTTCTTTGTTGTCAATGCTTGGTTCTTCATCATTTTTTCCATGAGCAGCTCTAGATTAGTAATCCTCTGGGATTCTTGTGAGATGGGTTGGTTTTGGGGTGTTGTTGGATGATGGTAGGTGTTTTGGTTAGTTGGTTGGTTATTGGGTGGGTAATGGTTTGAGTTGGGGTAAGTGTTTTGTGGTTTTCTGTATGTGTTCTGGTTAGTGTTTGGCTGGTTGTTGTGGTTTGTGTTTTTCCAATTGTTTTGATTTGAGTTTCTTTGCCATGGTTGCTGAGTTTGATTATGGTTGTCTCCCCATCTGAGGTTGAGATGGTTCTTCCAAGATGGATTGTAGGTATCACCATAGACTTCATTTGTTCCGGGATTTTGGTTGTGCATGTATTGGACTTGCTCTTGCTGTTGCTCCTCTTGGGTTTCTTCATTTTGCACCCATGTGGTTGATGGTTGGCTTGTGGCACTCACTGATGCTACTTGCAGGCCATCAATTCTTTTGGCCATTTGCTCAAACTGTTGTTGAATTTGCTGCTGCA
Organism: Arachis stenosperma; assembly: GCF_014773155.1. Classification (NCBI taxonomy): domain Eukaryota; kingdom Viridiplantae; phylum Streptophyta; class Magnoliopsida; order Fabales; family Fabaceae; genus Arachis; species Arachis stenosperma. Next base: position 88,356,457 of record NC_080386.1, read on the forward strand.
TCATCTTGTTCTGAGCTAGAATTGAATCCACTCCTTCCAACTCCATTACTCCTCTTCTTTGTGATGGTTGGCGTTGCCTTTGATGAGCAAAGAAATATTGGTTATTGGCCACCATATCAATGAGATTTTGAGCTTCCTCTGTAGTTTTCATGAGTTGTAATGAGCCTCCAGCTGAATGATCAAGTGCTTCTTGAGCTTTCAGAGTAAGTCCTTCATAGAAGTTCTGCAACTTATCCCACTCAGTAAACATCTCTGGTGGACATTTCGTCAGCAGTGCCTTATATCTTTCCCATGCTTCATATAAATTTTCAGCCTCCATTTGAGTGAATGTCTGCACCTCAGTCTTCAATCTTATGATCCTTTGAGGGGGATAAAATTTGGCAAGAAATTTGCTCACCAAATCATCCCAAGTGTTGATGCTTTCCTTTGGAAATGTTTCTAGCCATTGTGTGGCTTTGTCCCTGAGAGAGAATGGAAAGAGTAGCAACTTGTAACTGTCAGGAGGCACACCATTAGTTTTGACAGTGTCACAAATCCTCAAGAAGGTAGATAAATGTTGATTCGGATCCTCCAATGGCCCTCCTCCAAAAGAGCAGTTATTTTGGACCAATGTGATGAGTTGTGGCTTTAGTTCAAAGTTGTTTGCATTGACATTAGGGGTAAGAATGCTACTCCCACAATGTCTAGCATTTGCAAATGTGTAGGAAGCCAGTACTCTTCTTTGTTGTTGGTTATTGTTGGCCCCTCCTTCTGGTTGATTGGGATTTGATGGATCTCCTTCCATTTCTTGGAATTCCTCCTCAGATTCTTCCTCTCCAATGACGTTCTTCCCTCTTTCAGCTCTTCTTATTCTTCGAAGAGTTCTTTGGTCAAGCTCAGAGAGAATAGGGGAAGCTCTTCCTGTACCTGACATACAAACACACAATAAGAAACACACAGATCCAGAAAACCAGTGAAACTTCAATCTATTGCTAGAGTGAAGTTTTAGTTAGTTTAAGCAAAAATTCAAACAATTAGTGTGTTAGTTAAAAATAAAGAAAAAGTGCTTGATCTAGATCTCCACTTTACTTAATCATTATCAATCTATTTCAATCCCCGGCAACGGCGCCAAAAACTTGATGTGTGGAAAACGATCCAACACAAAACTCATCGGCAAGTGTACCGGGTCGCATCAAGTAATAATAACTCACATGAGTGAGGTCGATCCCACAGGGATTGAAGGATTGAGAAATTTTAGTTTAGTGGTTGATTTAGTCAAGCGAATCAAGTATTGGTTGAGTGATTTTGTATCCAACAGTAAGTAAATAACAGAAAATGTAAAGGAGAAGGGAAGAATTGCAGAAATTAAAGAAAACTAAAAGTAAAAGAGCTGAATCTTAAAGAGCAAGAAATTAAATGACTGAAACTTAAAGTGCAAGAAATGTAAATTGCAGCAACTTAAAGTGCAAGAAATATAAATTGCAGTAATGAAAAGGGATTTGAGGATTGGGATTTCAGAATTCAGGCAAGGGAAATTAAATTGCAACAATTAATAAAGCAGAAGTTGAATTAGAAGTAACTAGAATTTAAACAGAAAATGGAATTGAATTGCAGCAGGGGTTCACAGAAGAACCAAAAAGGAAAATGTGATCTCAGGACTCCAGAGACTAGATAGCAAAGTCTAGATCTCAATTGCCTTCCCAGATCCAAATTCTCAAAGCAATTAACAAGAAATTAAAGAAGAAGCAGTAAAAGGAATGTAATTGAACTCAATTATGCAGAAGAGGAATTCAAGAGATCTTGAATGGAGATTGAGACAGAAATTCCTCAATTCTTTACACCCAAGACTCAAACAAGAAAAGTAAAAATGCTCAAGCAAGAACGAGGAAGAAGAGAGATCAATTCTCCTCCCCAATTCCCTGAAATCTCAGTTCCTAGCTCTCCAAATTCAAAATCAAAAGAAGCTCTCAATTCTCAAGTGAATAGAAAGCTCAAAGTAAAGGCTAAAAATCTAAAGCAAAAGAAAAGTCCCAATTACATCAAACTAACTCCTATTTATACACTTTCTATTCTTGGATTTTGGAATTTGGATGGGCTTTTGATTTGGTGAATAAATGAATTTAATTGGATTTTTAATCCAATTTCAGCCCATGAAGAAAGTAGCTCCCAGGAGGCTGCCCTGCCCTTGTGGAGGGTAGGGCAGGAATTTGTGCGTGCAGATCTTGGTGCGTGCGAGTTGGGCGTTGATGCTTGCAGGATGCTGCCCTGCCCTTGTGAAGGGCTGATGAGCGGATAATTTGTACCCTTTTTGGCATTGTTTTTAGTATGTTTTTAGTATCTTTTAGTTAGTTTTTATTATATTTTTATTAGTTTTTAGTTAAAATTCACTTTTCTGGACTTTACTATGAGTTTGTGTGTTTTTCTGTGATTTCAGGTATTTTCTGGCTGAAATTGAGGGATCTGAACAAAAATCTGATTCAGAGACTGAAAAGGACTGCAGATGCTATTGGATTCTGACCTCCCTGCACTCGAAGTGGATTTTCTGGAGCTACAGAAGCCCAATTGGCGCGCTATCAATGGTATTAGAAAGTAGACATCCTGGGCTTTCCAGCAATATATGATAGTTCATACTTTGCTCAAGATTTGATGGCCCAAACCGGCGTTCAAAGTCACCCTCAGGAATTCCAGCGTTAAACGCCGGAACTGGCACCAAAATGGGAGTTAAACGCCCAATCTGGCATAAAAGCTGGCGTTTAACTCCAAGGAGAGTCTCTACACGAAAATGCTTCATTGCTCAGCCCAAGCACACACCAAGTGGGCCCGGAAGTGGATTTCTATGACATTTACTCATCTTTGTACACCCTAGGCTACTAGTTTTTCTATAAGTAGGACCTTTTACTATGGTATTAGACATCTTGGTAGCTATCTTTGAGTTTCATGCTATCTTAGATCATTTGGGAGGCTGGCCATTCGGCCATGCCTAGACCTTGTTCTTATGTATTTTCAACGGTGGAGTTTCTACACACCATAGATTAAGGTGTGGAGCTCTGCTGTACCTCGAGTATTAATGCAATTACTATTGTTCTTCTATTCAATTCCGCTTGTTCTTTGTCCAAGATATCACTTGTTCTTCAACTTGATGAATGTGATGATCCGTGACACTCATCATCATTCTCACTTATGAACAAAGTGACTGACAACCACTCTGTTCTACAAGCAACAAGGCTCTAGTGTTTATCTCTTGGATTCCTGATACACGATGCATGGTTGATCGCCTGACAACCGAGTCCTCGCCTGACAAACGAGCCAGCCATTCCGTGAGATCAGAGTCTTCGTGGTATAGGCGAGAACTGATGGCGGCATTCAAGAGAATCCGGAAGGTCTAACCTTGTCTGTGGTATTCTGAGTAGGATTCAATGATTGAATGACTGTGACGTGCTTCAAACTCCTAGCAGGCGGGGCGTTAGTGACAGACGCAAAAGAATCACTGGATTCTATTCCGGCCTGACCGAGAACCGACAGCTGATTAGCCATATGCTGTGACAGAGCATAGGAACATTTTCACTGAGAGGATGGGAGGTAGCCACTGACAACGGTGAAACCCTTGCATAAGCTTGCCATGGAAAGGAGTAAGAAGGATTGGATGAAGACAGTAGGAAAGCAGAGAGACGGAAGGGAAAGCATCTTCATACGCTTATCTGAAGCTCTCACCAATGAATTACATAAGTATCTCTATCTTTATCTTTATGTTTTATTCATCATCTATACCCATTTGAGTCTGCCTGACTAAGATTTACAAGGTGACCATAGCTTGCTTCATACCAACAATCTCTGTGGGATCGACCCTTACTCGCGTAAGGTTTATTACTTGGACGACCCAGTGCACTTGCTGGTTAGTTGTGCGAAGTTGTAGTGATCACAATTTCGTGCACCAAGTTTTTGGCGCCGTTGCCGGGGATTGTTCGAGTTTTGAGCAAGCTTTTGGTCCGGTGACATCAGTGCCAAAATCCGGCAATAGCACCAAGTTTTTGGCGCCGTTGCCGGGGATTGTTTTGAGTATGGACAACTGACGGTTCATCTTGTTGCTTAGATTAGGTATTTTTTTTCTTCAGAGTTCTTGAGAATAAATTCTAGTGTTTCATAATGATCTGTTGAAGTCTGGCTGGCTGAGAAGCCATGTCTAATCTTATTGGACCGAGGTTTCAACCTATCATCACAAGAGCTTGTTGATTTCTATCAATCTTGCTATTGGAGCAATGATCTGCTAAGGCTTGGCTGGCCATTGGCCATGTCTAGTGTTTTGGACCGAAGCTTTCTCTGAAAGCTTGGCTGGCTGTGAAGCCATGTCTAATTCCTGGACCGGAGTCTTAGACTAACATTGCAATGATTCCTGGAATCCAAATTGAGAATTCTGAAACCTTCATTTTCTATTTTCATATAATTTTCGAAAAAGCACAAAAAAATTACAAAACCATAAAAACCAAAAAAAGATTTTATGTTTCTTGTTTGAGTCTAGTGTCTAATCTTAAGTTTGGTGTCTTGCATGCCTTGTTTATTTGATCTTGGTTCTATTTTCAAGTCAATAGTACAGGTAACTGAAGATTCAGAACATGCAGCAGAGGAATTACACAGAAAAAGCTGGGCGTTCAAAACGCCCAGTGAAGAAGGACAGACTGGCGTTTAAACGCCAGCCAGGGTACCTGGTTGGGCGTTTAACGCCCAAAAAGGTAGCATTTTGGGCGTTAAACGCCAGAATGGATACCATTCTGGGCGTTTAACGCCAGGATGGAAAAAGGGGGAAGATTTTGTTTTCAAATCAAATTTTTTTTTTCAAGTTTTCAAAGTTTTTCAAAATCAAATCTTTTTCAAATCAAATCTTTTCAATCAAATGTTTTCAAAATCAATTTCTTTCCTTTTTCAAAGATACTTACTAACAATTAATGATTTGATTGAACATCTCAAGTTTATTGCCTTTTCTGTTGAGAAAGGTTTAATGTTTGAATCATATCTTTTCTTGTTAGGCAAGTCATTAAATTTTTTTTAAAATCATATCTTTTAAAAATTGTTTTCAAATCAAATCTTTTTAAAATTGTTTTCAAATCATATCTTTTCAATCATATCTTTTTAATCACATCTTTTTCAAAATAGTTTTCAATCAAATTTCTTTTTAATTTCTAATTTCAAATTCTTTTTCAAAAATCACTTGATTTCTTTCCCACTTCTAGTTTTCGAAAATTATCAATTAAATTTTTCAAAATGTTTTTAAAATCTTTTTAATTAATTTTCGAAAATTTTCTTCCCCTCTTCTCACATCCTTCTATTTATGGAGTATCACTCCTTCTCAATGCACAATTCGAACTCTATCTGATCAAGTTCGAATTCTTCTACCTCTTTCTTCTAATTTTCTTCTCCTCTGACACCTTAAGGAATCTCTATACTGTGACATAGAGGATTCCACATTTTCTTGTTCTCTTCTCTTTCATATGAGCAGGAGCAAAGACAAAGGCATTCTTGTTGAAGCTGACCCTGAACCTGAAAGGACCTTGAAGCGAAAGCTAAGAGAAGCTAAGGCACAACTCTCTGTAGAGGACCTAACCGAATTCTTCAAAGGAGAAGAAGATATGGCAGCCAAAAACAACAACAATGCCAACAATGCAAGGAAGGTGTTGGGTGACTTTACTGCACCTACTCCCGACTTCTATGGGAGAAGCATCTCTATCCCTGCCATTGGAGCAAACAACTTTGAGCTTAAGCCTCAATTAGTTTCTCTAATGCAACAGAATTGCAAGTTCCATGGACTTCCATTGGAAGATCCTCATCAGTTCTTAGCTGAATTCTTGCAAATCTGTGACACTGTCAAGACTAATGGGGTAGACCCTGAGGTCTACAGACTTATGCTATTCCCTTTTGCTGTAAGAGACAGAGCTAGGACATGGTTGGACTCTCAACCTAAAGAAAGCCTGAACTCATGGGAAAAGCTAGTCAATGCCTTCTTGGCAAAGTTCTTTCCACCTCAAAAATTGAGTAAGCTTAGAGTGGAAGTCCAAACCTTCAGACAGAAGGATGGAGAATCCCTCTATGAAGCTTGGGAAAGATACAAACAATTAATCAGAAAGTGTCCTTCTGACATGCTTTCTGAATGGAGCATCATAGGTATTTTCTATGATGGTCTCTCTGAACTATCCAAGATGTCCTTGGATAGCTCTGCTGGAGGATCTCTTCATCTGAAGAAGACGCCTACAGAAGCTCAAGAGCTAATTGAAATGGTTGCAAATAACCAATTCATGTACACTTCTGAAAGGAATCCTGTGAACAATGGGATAAATCAGAAGAAAGGAGTTCTTGAGATTGATGCTCTGAATGCCATACTGGCTCAGAATAAGATATTGACTCAACAAGTCAATTTGATTTCTCAAAGTCTGTCTGGAATGCAAAATGCACCAAGCAGTACTAAAGATGCTTCATCTAAAGAAGAAGCTTATGATCCTGAGAACCCTTCAATGGAAGAGGTGAATTACCTAGGAGAACCCTATGGAAACACTTATAATTCTTCATGGAGAAATCACCCAAATTTCTCATGGAAGAATCAAGAGAGACCTCAACAAGGTTTCAACAATAATGGTGGAAGAAACAGGTTTAGCAATGGCAAGCCTTTTCCATCATCTTCTCAGCAACAGACAGAGAATTCTAAGCAGAACCCCTCTGACTTAGCAACCATGGTCTCTGATCTAATCAAAACCACTCAAAGTTTCATGACTGAAACAAGGTCCTCCATTAGGAATTTGGAGGCACAAGTGGGACAGCTGAGCAAGAAAGTTACTGAACTCCCTCCTAGTACTCTCCCAAGTAATACAGAAGAAAATCCAAAAGGAGAGTGCAAGGTCATCAACATGGCCGAATTTGGAGAGGAAGGAGAGGAAGTGAACGCCACTGAGGAAGGCCTCAATGGGCGTGCACTAGCCTCCACAGAGTTCCCCAATGAGGAACCATGGGAATCTGAGGCTCAAAATGAGACCATAGAGATCCCATTGGACTTACTTCTGCCTTTCATGAGCTCTGATGAGTATTCTTCCTCTGAAGAGGATGAGTATGTCACTGAAGAGCAAGTTGCTAAATACCATGGAGCAATCATGAAGCTAAATGACAAGTTATTTGGAAATGAGACTTGGGAGGATGAACCCCCTTTGCTCACCAAAGAACTGGATGACTTGTCTAGGCAAAGATTACCTCAAAAGAGACAAGATCCTGGGAAGTTTTCCATACCTTGTACCATAGGCACCATGACCTTCAAGAAGGCCCTGTGTGACTTAGGATCAAGTGTAAACCTCATGCCTCTCTCTGTAATGGAGAAGCTAGGGATCCTTGAGGTGCAAGCTGCAAGAATCTCACTAGAGATGGCAGACAACTCAAGAAAACAAGTTCATGGACTTGTAGAGGATGTTCTGGTGAAGATTGAGGACCATTACATCCCTACTGATTTCATAGTCCTAGAGACTGGGAAGTGCATGGATGAATCTATCATCCTTGGCAGACCCTTCCTAGCCACAGCAAAGGCTGTGATTGATGTTGATGGAGGTGAACTGATCATTCAAGTGAATGAAGAATCCTTTGTGTTTAAGGCTCAAGGATATCCCTCTGTCACCATGGAGAGGAAGCATGAAGAGCTTCTCTCAAATCAGAGTCAAACAGAGCCCCCACAGTCAAACTCTAAGTTTGGTGTTGGGAGGCCACAACCAAACTCTAAGTTTGGTGTTGAACCCCCACATTCAAACTCTAAGTTTGGTGTTGGGAGGTTCCAACATTGCTCTGAGTATCTGTGAGGCTCCATGAGAGCCCTCTGTCAAGCTACTGACATTAAAGAAGCGCTTGTTGGGAGGCAACCCAATGTTATGTTTTATCTATTTTCTTTTGTTATTTTTTATTTTGTAGGTTGATGATCATAAGAAGACACAAAATCAATTGAAAAAACAAAAACAGAATGAAAAACAGGAAGAAAAATAGCACACCCTGGAGGAAGAACCCACTGGCGTTTAAACGCCAGTGAGGCTAGCAGTTGGGCGTTTAACGCCCAGTCTGGCACCATTCTGGTGTTTAACGCCAGAAAGGGGCACCAGACTGGCGTTAAACGCCAGAAAAGGGCAAGAACCTGGCGTTAAACGCCAGGAATGGGCATCAGCCCGGCGTTTAACGCCAGAAATGGCTCAAAACGTGATTTTGAATGCCATTTGGTGCAGGGATGACTTTTCCTTGACACCACAGGATCTGTGGACCCCACAGGATCCCCACCAACCCCACCACTCTCTCTCTCTTCTTCACCCCTTCATTTTCACACAACCTAAACACCACTTCTCCCCCTCCTTGGCTGAACACAAAGCCACTCCCTTCTTCCTCATTTCTTCTTCTTCTACTCTCTTCTTTCTTCTTTTGCTCGAGGACGAGCAAACCTTTTAAGTTTGGTGTGGTAAAAGCATTGCTTTTTGTTTTTCCATAACCATTTATGGCATCCAAGGCCGGAGAAACCTCTAGAAAGAGGAAAGGGAAGGCAAAAGCTTCCACCTCCGAGTCATGGGAGATGGATAGATTCATCTCAAGGGTGCATCAAGACCACTTCTATGAAGTTGTGGCCTTGAAGAAGGTGATCCCCGAGGTCCTTTTTTCACTCAAAAAGGGTGAATATCCGGAGATCCGACATGAGATCCGAAGAAGAGGTTGGGAAGTCCTTACCAACCCCATTCAACAAGTCGGAATTTTGATGGTTCAAGAGTTCTATGCCAACGCATGGATCACCAAGAACCATGATCAAAGTGTGAACCCGGATCCAAAGAATTATCTTACTATGGTTCGGGGGAAATACTTGGATTTTAGTCCGGAAAGTGTAAGGTTGGCGTTCAATTTGCCCATGATGCAAGGGGATGAACATCCTTACACTAGATGGGTCAACTTTGATCAAAGGTTGGACCAAGTCCTCACAGTTATATGTGAAGAGGGCGCACAATGGAAGAGAGATTCAAGAGGGAAGCCGGTTCAATTGAGAAGGCATGACCTCAAACCCGTGGCTAGAGGATGGTTGGAGTTTATCCAACGCTCAATCATTCCCACTAGCAACCGGTCCGAAGTTACTCTAGACTGGGCCATCATGATTCATAGCATCATGATTGGAGAAGAAGTGGAAGTTCATGAGGTTATAGCCCAAGAACTTTATAAGGTGGCGGACAAGTCCTCTACCTTAGCAAGGTTAGCCTTTCCTCACCTCATTTGTCACCTCTGTTATTCAGTTGGAGTTGACATAGAGGGAGACATCCCCATTGATGAGGACAAGCCCATCACTAAGAAAAGGATGGAGCAAACAAGAGACCCCTCTCATCATGAGATCCCTGAGATACCTCAAGGGATGCACTTTCCTCCACAAGACTATTGGGGGCAAATTAACACCTCCCTAGGACAATTGAGTTCCAACATGGGACAACTAAGGGTGGAGCACCAAGAACATTCCATTCTCCTCCATGAAATTAGAGAAGATCAAAGAATCATGAGAGAGGAGCAACAAAGACAAGGAAGAGACATTGAGGAGCTCAAGCACTCCATAAGACCTTCAAAGGGAAGAACAAGCCGCCATCACTAAGGTGGACCCGTTCTTTAATCTCCTTGTTCTTTATTTTTTCTGTTTTTCGAAAATTGTGCTTTATGTTTGTCCATGTTTGTGTCTTATGATCATTAGTGTCTTAGTGTCTATGCCTTAAAGTTATGAATGTCCTATGAATCCATCACCTTTCTTGAATAAACAATGTTCTTAATTGAAAAAGATAAGAATTGCATGAATTTTGAATTTTATAACAGTTTAATTATATTGATGTGGTGGCAACATTTTTGTTCTCTGAATGTATGCTTGAACAGTGCATATATCTTTTGAATTTGTGGTTCATGAATGTTGGCTCTTGAAAGAATGATGAAAAAGGAGACATGTTACTGAGGATCTGAAAAATCATAAAAATGATTCTTGAAGCAAGAAAAAGCAGTGAATACAAAAAAAAAACGAAAAAGAAAGAGAAAAAGAAAGAAAAAGAAAGAAATAAAGTTGTGATCCAAGGCAATAAGAGTGTGCTTAAGAACCCTGGACACCTCTAATTGGGGACTTTAGCAAAGCTGAGTCACAATCTGAAAAGGTTCACCTAATTATGTGTCTGTGGCATGTATGTATCCGGTGGTAATATTGGAAGACAGAGTGCTTTAGGCCACAGCCAAGACTCAATAAGTAGCTGTGTTCAAGAATCATCATACTTAACTAGGAGAATCAATAACACTATCTGGATTCTGAGTTCCTAAAGAAGCCAATCATTCTGAATTCCAAAGGATAAAGTGAGATGCCAAAACTATTCAGAGGCAAAAAGCTAGAAGCCCCGCTCATCTAATTAATACTGATCTTCATAGATGTTTTTGGAGTTCATTGCATATTCTCTTCTTTTTATCCTATTTTGATCTTCAGTTGCTTGGGGACAAGCAACAATTTAAGTTTGGTGTTGTGATGAGCGGATAATTTGTACCCTTTTTGGCATTGTTTTTAGTATGTTTTTAGTATCTTTTAGTTAGTTTTTATTATATTTTTATTAGTTTTTAGTTAAAATTCACTTTTCTGGACTTTACTATGAGTTTGTGTGTTTTTCTGTGATTTCAGGTATTTTCTGGCTGAAATTGAGGGATCTGAGCAAAAATCTGATTCAGAGACTGAAAAGGACTGCAGATGCTGTTGGATTCTGACCTCTCTGCACTCGAAGTGGATTTTCTGGAGCTACAGAAGCCCAATTGGCGCGCTCTCAACGGCGTTGGAAAATAGACATCCTGGGCTTTCCAGCAATATATGATAGTCCATACTTTGCCCAAGATTTGATGGCCCAAACCGGCGTTCAAAGTCACCCTCAGGAATTCCAGCGTTAAACGCCGGAACTGGCACCAAAATGGGAGTTAAACGCCCAAACTGGCATAAAAGCTGTCGTTTAACTCCAAGGAGAGTCTCTACACGAAAATGCTTCATTGCTCAGCCCAAGCACACACCAAGTGGGCCCGGAAGTGGATTTCTATGACATTTACTCATCTTTGTACACCCTAGGCTACTAGTTTTTCTATAAGTAGGACCTTTTACTATGGTATTAGACATCTTGGTAGCTATCTTTGAGTTTCATGCTATCTTAGATCATTTGGGAGGCTGGCCATTCGGCCATGCCTAGACCTTGTTCTTATGTATTTTCAACGGTGGAGTTTCTACACACCATAGATTAAGGTGTGGAGCTCTGCTGTACCTCGAGTATTAATGCAATTACTATTGTTCTTCTATTCAATTCCGCTTGTTCTTTGTCCAAGATATCACTTGTTCTTCAACTTGATGAATGTGATGATCCGTGACACTCATCATCATTCTCACTTATGAACAAAGTGACTGACAACCACTCTGTTCTACAAGCAACAAGGCTCTAGTGTTTATCTCTTGGATTCCTGATACACAATGCATGGTTGATCGCCTGACAACCGAGTGCTCGCCTGACAAACGAGCCAGCCATTCCGTGAGATCAGAGTCTTCATGGTATAGGCGAGAACTGATGGCGGCATTCAAGAGAATCCGGAAGGTCTAACCTTGTTTGTGGTATTCTGAGTAGGATTCAATGATTGAATGACTGTGACGTGCTTCAAACTCCTAGCAGGCGAGGCGTTAGTGACAGACGCAAAAGAATCACTGGATTCTATTCCGGCCTGACCGAGAACCGATAGATGATTAGCCATATGCTGTGACAGAGCATAGGAACATTTTCACTGAGAGGATGGGAGGTAGCCACTGACAACGGTGAAACCCTTGCATAAGCTTGCCATGGAAAGGAGTAAGAAGGATTGGATGAAGACAGTAGGAAAGCAGAGAGACGGAAGGGAAAGCATCTTCATACGCTTATCTGAAGCTCTCACCAATGAATTACATAAGTATCTCTATCTTTATCTTTATGTTTTATTCATCATCTATACCCATTTGAGTCTGCCTGACTAAGATTTACAAGGTGACCATAGCTTGCTTCATACCAACAATCTCCGTGGGATCGACCCTTACTCGCGTAAGGTTTATTACTTGGACGACCCAGTGCACTTGCTGGTTAGTTGTGCGAAGTTGTAGTGATCACAATTTCGTGCACCAAGGGCAGGGCAGAGTTTGTTGGTGCGCCAGCTTCTGCCCGTGCGTGCGTGCTGTTGCTGCCGAGACTCCCTTGGTGCGCCAATCTTGTGCGCTGGTCCGTGCATCACAAAATGCTGCCCTGCCCTTGTGGAGGGCAGGGCAATGTGCCAAGGTTGAAGCTCCGTGTTCGAGACTCGGGTGACGCGCACGCTACCTCTTTTCCTTGATTTTCTTGGCACCAAAGTAAGGCCTAGTTCCTTGCTTCCTCATGGTGCCGTGTTCGATCCTTGTGGCAAGCATTGGTGAGCTTCTCCCTTGAATTAATTCCTTTGATGAGCCCGATATTGCCCTTGAGGAGGGCAGGGCAGCATTTTTGCTCCCTTTAATTCTAAGCATCAAAGTGTGCTCCGCCCTTGTTGTGGGCAGGGCAGAGATGCCTTTCAAGGTTTGGCTCATAATGTTGCTCTCCTGGAGGGCAGTTTGCCCTTGTGGAGGGCAATGTTTGCTTCCTCCCTTCCATGCGGCACACTTCTCCTTCCTTTGGGCCACGCTTTCTTTAAGCCACGCTTTTCCTCTTTTCTTCCTTTCTTCATCTACAAGAAACCAAAACAACCACTCAAAGTATCTCTAAACTCATAAGGTTTATAATTCATTAAAAATCACTTAATTCTTGCTTAAACCTCATGATTTAGCATCAATTTAATGATGGTTGATTGATTTAAAGAAGCTATGCATTTTCATTCCAAATCACTTACTTAGGATGCAAGAAAGTGCATAAAGACTAGTAAAACAAGTGAAATTAGCTTGAAAAATGGGTATATGATGACCCGTCATCAAGTAACATAGATGGCAAATAAGGTGAGGAAAAGCTAGCCTTGCCATGGTGGAGGGCTTTTCGACTATTTTGTAGAATTCATTGGAGATGACTTCATGAACTTCTACTTCCTCTCCAATCATGATGCTATGAATCATGATGGCCCGATCCACAGTAACTTCAGATCGGGTGCTAGTGGGAATGATGGAGCGTTGAATGAACTCCAACCATCCTCTAGCCACAGGCTTGAGGTCCAGTCTTCTTAGTTGGACTGGCTTGCCTTTGGAATCTCTTTTCCATTGAGCTCCTTCCACACATATGTCCATAAGGACTTGGTCCAACCTTTGATTAAAGTTGACCCTTCTAGTGTAGGGGCGTACATCTTCTTACATCATGGGCAAGTGGAACGCCAATCTCACATTCTCCGGACTAAAATCTAAGTATTTCCCCCGAACCATTGTGAGATAATTCTTTGGACTCGGGTTCATACTTCGATCATGGTTCCTAGTGATCCATGCATTGGCATAGAATTCTTAAACCATTAAGATTCCAACTTGTTGCATAGGATTGGTTAGGACTTCCCAACCTCTTCTTCGGATTTCATGTCGGATCTCCGGATACTCATTTTTCTTGAGCTTGAAAGGGACCTCAGGGATCACCTTCTTCTTTGCCACAACATCATAGAAGTGGTCTTGGTGGCTTTTGGAGATGAATCTTTCCATCTCCCATGACTCGGAGGTGGAAGCTTTTGTCTTCCCTTTTCCTTTTCTAGAGGATTCTCCAGCCTTAGGTGCCATTGATGGTAATGGAAAAACAAAAAGCTTATGCTTTTACCACACTAAACTTAAAATATTGCTCGCCCTCGAGCAAGAGAAGAAAGAAGAGAAGAAGAAGAAGAAGAAAATAGGGAGGAGAGTGAGAGATGGTGTTTTCGGCCAAGGTGAAGAAGAGGGGATTTGTGTTGTGTGAAAATGAAGTAGAATGGAGGGGTTTATATAGTGAGTGGAGAGAGGGTAGGTTCGGCCATTTAGGGTGGGTTTGGGTGGGAAAGATTTTTTAATTTTGGAGGTAGGTGGGGAAGAGAGATTCAGAGATTGAAGTTGTTGGGAAGTGTGACATAGGGAAGAGTGTCATAGGATTAGGAGGTAAGGTGGGAATATGTTAGGTAGGGATCCTGTGGGGCCCACAGATCCTGAGGTGATCCTGTGGGGTCCACAGATCCTGAGGTGTCAAGGAATTCCATCCCTTCACCAAATAGGCATGTAAAATGCCTTTGCATACCATTCTGGCGTTTTAACGCCGAGGTGATGCACATTCTGGGCGTTCAACGCCCATGTGAAGCATGTTCTGGGCGTTCAACGCCCATGTGAAGCATGTTCTGGGCGTTCAACAACCATATGTAGCATGTTCTGGGCGTTCAACGCCCATATGTAGCATGTTTCTGGCGTTGAACGCCAGTTCCATGCTTGTTACTGGCGTTCAGCGCCAGCTTTTCTCAAGGCACATTCCTAGCATTCAAATGCCAGAATGTTGCTTGTTTCTGGCGTTCAGCGCCAGATTCATGCTCTGTTCTGGTGTTGAACGCCAGCCAGATGCTTCTTACTGGCGTTGAACGCCAGCCTGTCCTCCCTCCAGGGTGTGATTTTTCTTCTGCTATTTTTTTATTCTTTTTTTATTTATATTTTTTTTGTGACTCCACATGATCATGTACCTAATAAAACACAAAATAACAATAAAATAAAATTAAAATTAGATAAATAAAAATTGGGTTGCCTCCCAACAAGCACTCTTTTAATGTCATTAGCTTGACAGTGGGCTCTCATGGAGCCACAAGGTGATCAGGTCAATGTTGTATAGTCCCAACACCAAACTTAGAGTTTGGATATGGGGTCTTAACACCAAACTTAGTGTTTAGTTGTGGCCTCCCAACACCAAACTTAGAGTTTGACTGTGGGAGCTCTTTTTGACTCTGAACTGAGAGAAGCTCTTCATGCTAACTCTCTTTTGTCACAGAGGGATGGCCATGTGCCTTAAACACAAGGTAGTCCCCATTCAATTGAAGGACTAATTCACCTCTGTTGACATCTATCACAGCTCCTGCTGTAGCTAGGAAAGGTCTTCCAAGGACGATGCATTCATCCTCTTCCTTCCTAGTGTCTAAGATTATGAAATCAGCAGGGATGTAAAGGCCTTCAACCTTTACTAACATGTCCTCTACTATTCCATAAGCTTGTCTCAATGACTTGTCTACCAATTGTAATAAGAACAAGGCAGGTTGTACCTCAATGATCCCCAGCTTCTCCATTACAGAGAGTGGCATAAGATTTATCCCTGACCCCAGATCACATAGAGCTTTTTCAAAGGTCATGGTGCCTATGGTACAAGGTATTAAGAACTTGCCAAGATCTTGTCTCTTTTGAGGTAAAATTTGCTGAATCCAGGTATCTAGTTCATTAATGAGCAAGGGAGGTTCACTTTCCCAAGTTTCATTACCAAACAACTTGGCATTCAGCTTCATGATGGCTCCTAAATATTGAGCAACTTGCTCTCCAGTCACATCTTCATCCTCTTCAGAGGAAGAATATATAGTCTTCAGAGCTCATGAATGGCAGAAGGAGATCTAATGGAATCTCTATGGTCTCTATATGAGCCTCAGATTCCTTTGGATCCTTAATAGGAGACTTCTTCTTGCTTGAGGGACGTCCCAGGAGGTCTTCCTCACTAGGATTTTCGTCCTCCTCCTCCCTTGTGCATTCGGCCATGTTGATTACATCAATGGCCTTGCACTCTCCTTTTGGATTCTCTTTTGTATTGCTTGGGAGAATACTGGGAGGGGTTTCAATGACTTTCTTACTCAGCTGGCCCACTTGTGCCTCCAGATTTCTGATGGAGGATCTTGTTTCACTCAAGAAACTGAAAGTGGCTTTCGACAGATCAGAGACTAGATTGGCTAAATTGGAAGTGCTTTGTTCAGAATTCTCTGTCTGTTGCTGAGAAGATGATGGAAAAGGCTTGCTATTGCTCAGCCTATTGCATCCACCATTGTTAAAGCCTTGTTGAGGCTTGTGTTGATCCTTCCATGAGAAATTTGGATGATTTCTCCATGATGAATTATAGGTGTTTCCATAAGGTTCACCCATGTAATTGACCTCTGCCATTGCAGGGTTCTCAGGATCATAAGCTTCTTCAGAAGCTGCCTCTTTAGTACTGTTGTATGCATTTTGCCATCCATTCAGACTTTGAGAGATCATGTTAACTTGCTGAGTCAACACTTTGTTCTGAGCCAATATGGCATTCAGAGCATCAATCTCAAGAACTCCCTTCCTCTGAGGTGTCTCATTATTCACGGAATTCCTCTCAGAAGTGTACATGAACTGGTTATTTGCAACCATGTCAATGAGTTCTTGAGCCTCTTCAGGCGTTTTCTTTAGGTGAATAGATCCACCTGCAGAATGGTCCAATGACATTTTCGAAAACTCAGATAGACCATAATAGAATATATCTAACATGGTCCATTCTAAAAACATGTCAGATGGACACCTTTTGGTCAACTGCTTGTATCTTTCCCAAGCTTCATAGAGGGATTCACCATCTTTTTGTTTGAAGGTCTGAACATCCACTCTAAGCTTGCTCAGCTTTTGAGGAGGAAAGAATTTATCCAAGAAGGCTATGACCAGCTTATCCCAAGAGTCCAGGCTATCCTTAGGTTGTGAATCCAACCATATTCTAGCTCTGTCTCTTACAGCAAAAGGGAAAAGCATAAGTCTGTAGACTTCAGGGTCAACTCTATTTGTCTTAACAGTCTCACAAATCTGCAAGAATTCAGTTAAAAACTGATAAGGATCTTCAGATGGAAGTCCATAAAACTTGCAGTTCTGTTGCATTAAAGCAACTAGTTGAGGCTTAAGCTCAAAATTATTGGCTCCAATGGCAGAAATGGAGATGCTTCTTCCATCAAATTTGGACGTTGGCTTTGTGAAGTCACCAAGCATTCTCCTTGCATTATTATTATTTTCGGCTGTCATCTCCTTCTCTTGCTCTAATATTTCTGAAAGGTTACCTTTAGATTGTTGTAACTTAGCTTCTCTTAATTTTCTCTTCAGAGTCCTTTCAGGTTCTGGATCAATTTCAACAAGAGTGCCTTTTTCCTTGTTCCTGCTCATATGAAAGAGAAGAAAGCAAGAAAAGAAAGAGGAATCCTCTATGTCACAGTATAGAGATTCCTTTATGTTAGTAGAAGAAGAAAGGGGAGAAGAGTGAAGAAGAGTGGGTTCGGATATTTAGATGAAGAGAGATGAAGAGAAGTGTTAGTAAATAAATAATTAAATAGAATAAGAGAGAAGAGATAGAAAATTTCGAAAATAATTTTGAAAAAGAGGTTAGTATTTTCGAAAATTAAAGATAAGATAAAATTAAAATTAAAATTTAAAACAAAAAGAGTTTTTGAAAAAGAGATGAGATATTTTTGAAAATTAGAGAGGGAAAAGTAGTTAGGTGGTTTTGAAAAAGATAAGAAATAAATAAAAAGTCAAATAGTTAGTTGAAAAAGATATTAAAATCAAATTTGAAAAGATAAGAAGATAAGAAGTTAGATAAGATATTTGAAATCAAATATTTGAAAAAGATAAGATATAAAAGATATGATAAGATATGTTTGAAAAAGATTTTAATTTTAAAATTAAAATTTAATTACTTCACTAACAAGAAACTACAAGATAAGATTCTAGAATTTAAAGATTGAACCTTTCTTAACAAGAAAGTAACAAACTTCAAATTTTTGAACCAATCACATTAATTGTTGGTGAATTTTCGAAAATTTGATATAAAGATAAGGAAAATATTTTGAAAATATTTTGAAAAAGATTTTTTTTGAAATTTTCGAAAAATAGAAGAAAAGAAAAAAATAAAAAAGATATAATTTTTGAAAAAGATTTTGAAAAGATAAGATTTTTAAAATTGAAAATTTGATTTGACTTGTAAGAAACAACTAATTTTGAAAATTTTTGACTAAGTCAACTTCAAATTTTCGAAATTTTGAGAGAAAAAAAGGAGAAGATATTTTTTTGATTTTTGAATTTTTAATTATGAGACAGAAAAACACAAACTTGACCTAAAACATAAAAATTTTGGATCAAAGCACATGATGCATGCAAGAACACTATGAATGTCAAGATGAACACCAAGAACACCTTGAAGATCAAGATGAACATCAAGAATATATTTTTGAAAAATTTTTTATGCAAAGAAAACATGCAAGACACTACACTTAGAAATCTTTAATGCATGGACTCTAACAAACGAAAAATGCATATGAAAAACAACAAACAACACAAAGCAAGAAAACATCAAGATCAAACAAGAAGACTTGTCAAGAACAACTTGAAGATCATGAAGAACACTATGAATGCATGGAATTTTCGAAAAAATAATGCATAGATTTTAAAAATATGCAATTGACACCAAACATAAAAATTGACTCAAGACTCAAACAAGAAACACAAAATATTTTTTATTTTTATGATTTTATGATTTTTTTTGTATTTTTATTAATTTTTTCGAAAATAAATTTTTTAGAAAAACGAAAATAAAGAAAAAAATTTTTGAAAACTTTTTGAAAAGAAAATTACCTAATCTGAGCAACAAGATGAACCGTCAGTTGTCCATACTCGAACAATCCCCGGCAACGGCGCCAAAAACTTGGTGGACGAAATTGTGATCAACAATATTGGCTCTTTGGTATGTGCATTTATTAACTCAGCACTTTCTTTCCACAACTCCGTTCAACTAACCAGCAAGTGTACTGGGTCGTCCAAGTAATAAACCTTACATGAGTAAAGGTCGATCCCACGGAGATTGTTGGTATGAAGCAAGCTATGGTCACCTTGTAAATCTCAGTTAGGCAGATTAAATTGATTCATGATAGGTTCGAAAATTAATAATAAACAGAAAATAAAATAGGATAGAAATACTTATGTAAATCAATAGTGGGAATTTCAGTTAGGCGTTTGGAGATGCTGTGCTCCTCTTGAATCTCTACTTTCTTATTACATTCATCCAATCCTTCTTACTCCTTTCCATGGCAAGCTGTATGTAGGGCATCACCGTCGTCAATGGCTACTTTTCATCCTCTCGGGAAAATGGTCCTATGCGCTATCACTGCATGGCTAATCGTCTAGAGGCATCACCCTTACCGATGGCTACATCCCATCCTCTCAGTGAAAATGGTCCAAATGCTCTGTCACAGCACGGCTAATCATCTGTCGGTTCTCAATCAGGTTAGAATAGAATCCCTTGATTCTTTTGCATCTGTCACTAATGCCCAGCCTTCAGGAGTTTGAAGCTCGTTGCAGTCATTCAATACCGGAATCCTACTCGGAATACCACAGACAAGGTTAGACTTTCCGGATTCCCGGGATCCTACTCGGAATACCACAGACAAGGTTAGACTTTTTGGATCCCCATGAATGCCGCCATCTATCTAGCTTATACCACGAAGATTCTGTTGGGGAATCTAAGAGATATGCGCCCGGCCTAAAGTAGAATGGAAGTGGTTGTCAGTCACGTGCGTTCATAGGTGAGAATGATGATGAGTGTCACGGATCATCACATTCATCAAGTTGAAGTGCAACGTATATCTTGGAATAAGAATAAAAGAGAATTGAATAGAAAATAATAGTAATTGTATTGAAACTTGAGGTACAGCAGAGCTCCACACCCTTAATCTATGGTGTGCAGAAACTCCACCGTTGAAAATACATAAGTGAAAGGTTCAGGCATGGCCGAATGGCCAGCCCCCGTAAAACGTGATCAATAGCCTCTTAAGATGAAGAATAAAACAAAGCTGAGACCAAAGATGAAACGTGGTCAAAAGACGTCTAATGCAATAGTTAAATGTCCTATATATACTAGACTAGCTACTAGGGTTTACATGAGTAAGTAATTGATGCATAAATCCACTTCCGGGGCCCACTTGGTGTATGCTTGGGCTGAGCTTGATCTATCCACGAGCTGAGGCTTTTCTTGGAGTTGAACGCCGAGTTATAGCGTGTTTCTGGCGTTCAACTCCGGGTTATGACGTGTTTCTGGCGTTTAACTCCAGACAACAGCATGTACTTGGCATTGAGCGACACTTTACGTCATCAATTCCCGAATAAAGTATGAACTATTATATATTGCTGGAAAGCTCTGGATGTCTACTTTCTAACGCCGTTGAAAGCGCGCCATTTGGAGTTCTGTAGCTCCACAAAATTTATTTTGAGTGCAAGGAGTTCAGATTCCAACAGCATCAGCAGTCCTTTTGTCAGCCTTTTTCAGAGTTTTGCTCAAGTCCCTCAATTTCAGCCAGAAATTACCTGAAATTACATAAAAACACACAAACTCATAGTAAAGTCCAGAAATGTGAATTTAACATAAAAACTAATGAAAGCATCCCTAAAAATAGCTTGAACTTACTAAAAACTACCTAAAAACAATGCCAAAAAGCGTATAAATTATCCGCTCATCAAAGGTCATTGAAGGAATTACCCAAGTCGGACAAAAAATCTTGAATGATGGAATCCTCTTGGCTAATTCCTACCAACTCATCATTTATCTCTTTTTGCACTTCATGTTGTGACTTGACATCTTCTTCTTGATTTTGCAATTCTTCTCGCACTCCACACTTTTCATTTGGTTCCATACATTCATCCACTAGAATTTCTTGCTTGTGTCATGAACGCACTGAAGCTAAATAATCCAAAGCTTTTGCTAAGGTAGACATGACTTGCTCTTGCTTCTTCCAGAACTCTTGTTGTTCTTGAATGAGCATGAAAAGTACTTCTTGTCTGGCTTGATCCATATATGAAGATAAAGATTAAAGTGATGAAGGTTGACAATCAAACTCATGAAGGTAAGGGTTTTGGTTTTGTATGTAGTGAGGTGATCATGTGTAAGATTGGTGACTATAAAGGTAAGTGTTTGGGCTCCATTGGGGTGCATTCTGGTAATGGTGTGAAAAAGTCATCAAGAAAACCTAAACAAAAAACCTACTAAGAAAAACAAACCAACATCCAAAAAGTGATATTTACACTATTAACATATTCACATCAACCAAAAGATATAACACCGATTGCAATTCCCCGACAACGGTGCAAAATTTGATAATGCCCAATTGCACAGGTTTGGATTTTCGCACTAAAAGTGGAATTTGTCTATTGCAAGTATAGTGCAAACCCAACAATTGAACATCAATCAAATATTAAATTCAATACAAAATAACCAGAAGTTTTAAGTCCCGGATCGTCTTCCCTAGGAGTTGCAATTAAAGTGCCATATTATTGGCTATGAGGAAATGGAGGTTGGATGATAGCAAATGGCAAGAAATTAAAATGCAAGAAGGTAACTTAATATGCAAGAAATTAAATGAAGGCAAGTAAAGGCAATAAAAATAGAATTTAAATACTAAAAGAGATCTTGGTGATGATTGGGTAATTAGGGCTTGCTATCCTAGTAGTGGACCACAAACGTGATAATTGTGTGTGAATTAATCCCAATTAGTCAACTGATGAGCGGATAATTTATACGCTTTTTGGCATTGTTTTTAGGTAGTTTTTAGTAAATTCAAGCTACTTTTAGGGATGTTTTCATTAGTTTTTATGTTAAATTCACATTTCTGGACTTTACTATGAGTTTGTGTGTTTTTCTATGATTTCAGGTAATTTCTGGCTGAAATTGAGGGACTTGAGCAAAACTCTGAAAAAGGCTGACAAAAGGACTGCTAATGCTGTTGGAATCTGACCTCCCTGCACTCGAAATGGATTTTCTGGAGCTACAGAACTCCAATTGGCGTGCTCTTAACGGCGTTGGAAAGTACACATCCAGAGCTTTCTAGCAATATATAATAGTCCATACTTTATTCGGAAATTGACGACGTAACTTGGCGTTGAACGCCAAGTACATGCTGCTGTCTGGAGTTAAACGCCAGAAACACGTCATGATCCGGAGTTGAACGCCCAAAACACGTCATAACTTGAAGTTCAACTCCAATAAAAGCCTCAGCTCATGGATAGATCAAGCTCAGCCCAAACATACACCAAGTGGGCCCCGGAAGTGGATTTATGCATCAATTACTTACTCATGTAAACCCTAGGAGCTAGTTTATTATAAATAGAACTTTTTACTATCATAATCTCATCCTGGATTGTATTTTGAATCCTGTGATCACGTTTTGGGAGCTGGCCATTCGGCCATGCCTGAACCTTTCACTTATGTATTTTCAACAGTGGAGTTTCTGCACACCATAGATTAAGGGTGTGGAGCTCTGCTGTACCTCAAGTTTCAATACAATTATTATTACTTTTTATTCAATTCTTTTTTATTCTTATTCCAAGATATACGTTACACTTAACTTTGATAAATGTGATGATCCGTGACACTCATCATCATTCTCACCTATGAACGCACGTGATTGACAACCACTTCCGTTCTACTTTAGGCCGGGCGCATATCTCTTAGATTCCCCAACAGAATCTTTGTGGTATAAGCTAGATAGATGGCGGCATTCATGAGGATCCGGAAAGTCTAAACCTTGTCTATGGTATTCCGAGTAGGATTCTGGGATTGAATGACTGTGACGAGCTTCAAACTCCTGAAGGCTGGGCGTGATGACAAGCGCAAAAGAATCAAAGGATTCTATTCCAACCTGATTGAGAACCGACAGATGATTAGCCGTGCTGTGACAGAGCATAGGAATGTTTTCACTGAGAGGATGGGATGTAGCCATTGACAACGGTGATGCCCTACATATAGCTTGCCATGGAAAGGAGTAAGAAGGATTGGATGAATGTAATAAGAAAGTAGAGATTCAAGAGGAGCACAGCATCTCCATGCACTTATCTGAAATTCCCACTATTTATTTACATAAGTATTTCTATCCCTTTTTATTTTCCATTTACTATTAATTTTTGAAATCCATAAACCAATTTAATCTGCCTAACTGAGATTTACAAGGTGACCATAGCTTGCTTCATACCAACAATCTCTGTGGGATCGACCCTTACTCGCGTAAGGTTTATTACTTGGACGACCCAGTACACTTGCTGGTTAGTTGAACGGAGTTGTGAATTCAAATAGAGCCAATTATTAAATTTCATACAAGTACAAAGAGCATGGATCACAATTTCGTCCACCATCAACCCTACATTGAGGATAAGTCAAAAGGGCATAATTAACCTCAATCCACATGTCCTAGCCAACTCAATAATTAACTTAGTGAAAGATTAGCATTAGTGGAAACCAAACTAACTAACAATCCTAATCACAATATCGAATGGACATCTATGACTCAAGGTCACCTAATTATCCAATTCCAAGGCAAGAGTGTGAAAAACTAGGCAAAAGCTAAAAGAGACATTCTGTCAAACACTTAGCATGCATAAAAGGGGAAAGCATATTAAATTGCAACAATAATAAAATCTATAACTACCAATTGCATGAAAATGAAAATAACAACTCAAATAAGCATTAAAGAAACATAAAACATCAAATTGCATTAAAGGAAATTAAAAGTGACAAGTGTGTTCATACAACTAAAATGAGCATAAAAGAGAAATTAACAAAGGAAACAAAGAGAGTAAAGGTCATAGAACAAGAAAATATAAATGAAACTATAATTAAACAAGAATTAAAGGGAGAAACTAAAGAGAGAATAAAGATAAAACCCTAATTCTATAGAGAATGGGGAGCTTCTCTCTCTAGAAACTAAGACAAAAACATGTAAAAGCCTAAACCTAAGTGCTCCCCCCCCCCCCTTTCACATGGAGTGAGGCCCTCTTAGATATAGGAAAAATCAGCTTTAGAAAGTCCAAAAACTGGGCTCTGGAGGCCCAGAAATCACCCCCAGCGATTTCCATTAAATGAGTCACGCATTGGGACCTATGCGTACGCACAGGTATGTGCGCACACACACATGCTGATTTTCCTCTTGTGCGTACGCACAGTAGGTTGTGCGCACGCACACTCCAATGTGTGCTTCTCCTTTGTTTTCTTCATGTTTTCTCCCTTTGTACATGCTTCCTTCCACTTTTGCCTTGCCAAACTTGCCTCCAGGACCTAAAATCACTCAACAAATATGTCATGGCATCGAATGGCATAAAATTGGGATTAAAATGAGCTATTTTAAGGCCTAAAAAGCATGTTTTCACAATTAAGCTCAATTTAGGGAGAAAGCACAAAATCATGCTATTTAAAGGAATAAGCGTAGGAAAAGTTGATGAAATCCACCCAAATAAAGCAAATAAATATCATAAAATGTGGATTCATCAGATATCCTAACACAATGAGAAAACCAAAAGCAGATTATACAATGAAACATAGTCCATAAGGAATCATAATAGTAAATCAAATATCAAACGTCGTTATAAAAAGTCAGCCCATGTCATTGAAGTAGTGTAGGACCAGTGTAGGCCACCTCGGGAATAGTGGCAGAAATGAAGGATGGTCGCATCGCAGATGCACTGTGTTCATCAAACGAATACCGTAGGGTATGTCTGGATCGAAATAGGGGTTGTATAGTAGACTCGAAGGATGCCTCGTCACTCACATACATCCATGTACGTGGCTCAGACCATAGAATCGCGATGTTCCTGTTGGGATCCTCAAACACATGCTCCTCTGGCATCTCTAAAATATGACTTTACTTTAATTTCATTCGGTGCCTTGATATGTTTGTTTAGTGATTCCAGGTTTATAAGGCAAGGATTGGATTAAAGAAGTGAAGAAAAAGCATGCAAATTGGAGAATTCATGAAGAAATGAGGATTTGCAAAAATCATAGCGATGCGCACGCGTCACCCACGCGTACTCATCATGACAAAAGTTTTCGACAAGCAACGCGCACGCGTGACTCACGCGTACACGTGACACTCGTAACATGACTTCATCAAAGAAAACATGACTGGCGATTGCTAAGCTATATCAGGCCCAAATTCAACTCATTTATGAAGCTATTAGAGGCAGAATTCAAGATGGAACAAGGGGGAGCAATTAGTGTAGTGTAGAAACATGGTTTAGGATAGTTTTCTAGAGAGAGAAGCTCCCTCTTCTCTCTAGAATTAGGATTCTTAGGTTAATTTTCTCTTTAATTTCATATTTTAATCTTGTTTTAGCGTATTTCTCTTTACATTTTCATGCTCTAGTAGTTTAATTCTCTTATTTCTTCTTGTTAATTTCTCTTTTGAGCTACTTTTTATGTTTATGAACTCTTGTTACCTTTAATTTCATTTAATGCAATTTGATGTTCTATGTTCTTTTAGTGCTTATTTGAGTTATTGTTGTTGATTTCTTGCATTAGGTAGTTTTAGATTTTATATTTCTTGCTATTTTAATTTGCTTTTATTTTTATGCACACCAAGTGTTTGATAAAATGCTCGGCTTAGGTTTAGAGTAGATTTTGATCATTCTTGGCTTGGAAAGAGAAATTAGGTGCTCTTGAGTCATTATTTCCCAACTTATGTTGGTGATCTAGAGTTGTTAGTTAATATTGTTTCCATTGATGCTAACATTTTGCTAATTCTGTTAGTAAGGTGATTAGGATTTATGGATTGAGATTAACTAGTCTTATTTGATTTTCTCCCGATGTTGGAGATAAGAAAATAGGATTATCTCTTGATAATTAATGTGTTATGATTAATGACTAGGATAGAAAACCTTGATTCTCAATCCTTGCCATGAATGCCTCTTTAGTAATTGTTATACTTAGTTGTTTGCTTTCCTTTATTGCAATTTAATTTCTTGCTTCTTTATTATCAACCCACCTTTGTGAACCTCATAACCAATAATTGAGCATTCAATTGTAATTCCTAGAAAGAACAACGAGGGACTAATACTCTCAGTTATTTTTATTGGGTTGAACTTTGACAACCAAAATTAAACTTTGATAGAAGGTTATTTGTTGGTTTGGAACTATATTTGCAACAAATTGATTTCTTTTATTGAGAAGAAATTCTAGGCAGACGGTAACCCTCTTTCACCATCTCATTCAATTAGCAGGCATATATAGTCTAACCCTCACCTTTACTTGTTAGTTTTCTATGAAATCTGTCTCTAGCTCTCCCTCTCGGCCAAGACTCCTGATGAGCGGATAATTTATACGCTTTTTGGCATTGTTTTTAGTATGTTTTTAGTATATTTTAGTTAGTTTTTATTACATTTTCATTAGTTTTTAGTTAAAATTCACTTTTCTGGGCTTTACTATGAGTTTGTGTATTTTTCTATGATTTCAGGTATTTTCTGGCTGAAATTGAGGGACCTGAGCAAAAATCTGATTTAGAGGCTGAAAAGGACTGCAGATGCTGTTGGATTCTGACCTCCCTGAACTCGAAGTAGATTTTCTAGAGCTACAGAAGCCCAATTGGCGCGCCTTCAATTGCATTGGAAAGTAGACATCCTGGGCTTTCCAGCAATGTATAATAGTCCATACTTTGCACGAGATTTGATGGCCCAAACCGGCGTTGCAAATCAGCTTCAGAATTCCCGGCGTTTAACGTCGGAACTAGCACAAAAATTGGACTTAAACGCCCAAACTGGCATAAAAGCTGGCGTTTAACTCCAGAAAAAGTCTCTACATATGAAAGCTTCGATGCTCAGCCCAAGCACACACCAAGTGGACCCCGGAAGTGGATTTTTACGTCATTTACTCATTTCTGTATACCCTAGGTTACTAGTTCACTATTAATAGGACCTTTTGATATTGTATCTGTACCTCATGACACTTTACATATTTCTCATTGTATCTTCTACGGCATGAGTCTCTAAACCCCATGGTTGGGGGTAAGGAGCTCTGCTGTGTCTTGATGGATTAATGCAATTACTACTGTTTTTCATTCAATCATGCTTGCTTCCATTCTAAGATATCACTTGTTCCTAAACCCGATGAATGTGATGATCCGTGACACTCATCATCATTCTCAACTATGAACGTGTGCCTGACAACCACCTCCATTCTACCTTAGATTGAGTAGATATCTCTTGGATTCCTTAATCAGAATCTTCGTGGTATAAGCTAGAATTGATGGCGGCATTCAAGAGAATCTGGAAGGTCTAAACCTTGTCTGTGGTATTCTGAGTAGGATTCAAAGATTGAATGACTGTGACGAGCTTCAAACTCCTGAGGGCTGGGCGTTAGTGACAGACGCAAAAGAATCACTGGATTCTATTCCAACCCGATTGAGAACTGACAGATGATTAGCCGTGCTGTGATAGAGTGCGTTGAACATTTTCACTGAGAGGATGGGAGGTAGCCATTGACAACGGTGAAACCCTACATACAGCTTGCCATGGAAGGAGCCTAGCGTGCTTGAAGAAGAAGACAGTAGGAAAGCAGAGGTTCAGAAGATAGAGCATCTCCAAAACCTCAACCTGTTCCCCATTACTGCAAACAAGTACTTATTTCATGTTCTTTTGCTTTTTACAATCAACCCTGATAATTATTGATATCCTGACTAAGAGTTACAAGATAACCATAGCTTGCTTCAAGCCCACAATCTCCGTGGGATCGACCCTTACTCACGTAAGGTATTACTTGGACGACCCAGTGCACTTGCTGGTTAGTTGTGCGGAATTGCAAAAGTGTGATTGCAATTTCGTGCACCAAATTTTTGGCGCCGTTGCCGGGGATTGTTCGAGTTTGGACAACTGACGGTCTATCTTGTTGCTTAGATTAGGATTGTTTTATTTTTGTTGGTTTAGAGTCTTTTATTTGAGTTTAGTTTCATATTTTAAGTTTGGTGTCAATTGCATGCTTTTGTTTTCTTTTAATTTTTCGAAATTGCATGTTCTTAGTCCTTTCTTGTTCTTTAAAAAATTCTAAGTTTGATGTCTTCTTTGTGTTTTCCTTTAAGTTTTCGAAAATTTGTGTCTGATTTTCTAAAAATTTTAAGTTTTGTGTCATTTTGTTGTTTTTCTCTTTCCTCATTTCAAAAATCAAATCTTTTTCAAAATAATTTTCAATCATATATTTTCAATTGCTAATTCCAAAATCTTTTTAATTAACTAATTGATTTAGTTTTCAATTTGCTTTGATCTTATTTTCTTTTAGTTTTCGAAATTTGATTTTATTTTCCATTTGTTTTATTTTATTATTTTCGGTCAAATCAAAAAAAATATACTTTACTTGTGAATCCATATCATATTCCCTTTCTCCATCATGGACCTAAGTGGAATTGAACAGTCCAGAAGGACTCTGGGGTCATATGCTAACCCCATTACAGCTGCATATGGGAGTAGCATCTGTATACCTCCCATTAAAGCAACCAGCTTTGAGCTAAATCCTCAACTCATTATCATGGTGCAGCAAAATTGCCAGTATTCTGGTCTTCCACAGGAAGAACCTACTGAGTTTCTGGCACAATTCTTACAAATTGCTGACACAGTACGTGATAAAGAGGTAGATCAGGATGTCTACGGATTACTACTGTTTCCATTTGCTGTAAAAGATCAAGCTAAGAGGTGGTTGAATAACCAACCCATAGCAAGCATAAAAACATGGAGACAGTTATCAGACAAATTCCTGAATCAATTTTACCCTCCAAAAAGGATGACACAGTTAAGGCTGGACATCCAAGGCTTTAAACAAGAGGATAATGAATCCCTTTATAATGCCTGGGAGGGGTATAGAGGTATGCTAAGAAAATGCCCCTCTGAAATATTTTCAGAGTGGGTACAGTTAGACATCTTCTACTATGGGCTTACAGAAAAAGCTCATATGTCTCTAGACCACTCAGCTGGTGGATCTATACATATGATGAAGACGATTGAAGAGGCTCAAGAGCTTATAGATGCTGTTGCTAGAAATCAACATTTGTACTCTAGCAATGAGTCCTTTACAAAAGAAGAAGTTATGGTAGTAGCCACTGATCCTAATCCTCAAGAACAGATGGTTGAGCTTAATCAGCAATTACACCTGATGACAAAACAGTTAGCAGAATTTAAAGAGATGCTCCAAGAAACTAAAATTTCTAACAAGAACATAGAATCACAGTTGAATCAGGCAAAACAGCAGTTATCTAAACAGATAACAGAAGAATGCCAAGCAGTTCAACTGAGGAGTGGGAAGACATTGAATAACACTGCTCAAAATAACAAAAAGCCAATAAAGGAACAATTGACAGAGGATAACCAAACCAATGTCCAAAATCCCTCTGAGGACAGTAAGAGCCCAGAGAGGAATACTCTTGGCATTCAAACGCCAGAAAGGGGGGAAAAGCTGGCGTTAAACGCCCATTCCCTGCCCAGTTCTGGCGTTCAAACGCCAGAAAAGGGGGAAAAGTTGGCGTTAAACGCCCATTCCTCACCCAATCCTGGCGTTCAAACGCCAATGAGGGATCAGACACCTGAGAGTGCTGATAGTAACCCCTCTAAAAAGGCTTCTCCAACCACCTCTGTAAGGAATAAACCTGCAGCAACTAAGGTTGAAGAATATAAAGCCAAGATGCCTTATCCTCAGAAACTCCGCCAAGCGGAACAGGATAAGCAATTTGCCCGCTTTGCAGACTATCTAAGGACTCTTGAAATAAAGATTCCGTTTGCAGAGGCACTTGAGCAAATACCTTCTTATGCTAAGTTCATGAAAGAGATCTTAAGTCATAAGAAGGATCGGAGAGAAACTGAAAAAGTGTTTCTCACTGAAGAATGCAGTGCAGTCATTCTGAAAAGCTTACCAGAAAAGCTTCAAGATCCAGGAAGCTTTATGATACCATGCACATTAGAAGGTGCTTGCACCAAGACAACCCTGTGTGACCTTGGAGCAAGTATCAATCTAATACCTGCATCCACTATCAGAAAGCTTGGGTTGACTGAAGAAGTCAAACCAACCCGGATATGTCTCCAACTTGCTGATGGCTCCATTAAATATCCATCAGGCATAATTGAGGACATGATTGTCAAGGTTGGGCCATTCGCCTTTCCAACTGATTTTGTAGTGCTGGAAATGGAGGAGCACAAGAGTGCAACTCTCATTCTAGGAAGACCTTTCCTAGCAACTGGACGAACTCTTATTGATGTACAAAAAGGGGAAGTAACCCTGAGAGTCAATGAGGATGAGTTCAAGTTGAATGCTGTAAAAGCTATGCAGCATCCAGACACACCAGATGACTGCATGAGCGCAGACATTATTGACTCTTTGGTAGAAGAGATCAATATGACTGAAAGTCTAGAATCAGAGCTAGAGGACATCTTCAAGGATGTTCAGCCTGATCAGGAAGAACCAGAGGAAACAAAAGAATTTTTGAAAATTCCTCAGGCAGAGGATAAGCCTCCCAAACCTGAGCTCAAACCACTACCACCATCCCTGAAGTACGCATTTCTGGGAGAGGGTGACACTTTTCCAGTGATCATAAGCTCTGCTTTGAATCCACAGGAAGAGGAAGCACTGATTCAAGTGCTAAGGACATACAAGACAGCTCTTGGGTGGTGACAAACCCCAATTTGAGGGTTTGTCTTGTATTGAATTTAGAGTATTTTGATAACCTTTTGTCACATTTAGCCTATAAATTAGCATGGTTTTGTTATCTCTCCCTTATTTGTGCTTAAGTGTAAAAACATGCTTTTTGAGCCTTATTTTGATGAATTTTATTTCCTCTTTGATTCCATAAGATGCCTTGATGTGTTTGTTAGTAATCTCAGGATGAAATAGGCTAGGCATGGATCAAAGGAAGCAAGGAAGGAAGCATACAAGTGGAGAGAAGCATAAAAAGCCAAAGAATTGATTTCGGCCAAGCACGCGTACGCGCACAAGGCGCTCGCGCGCACATTGCGATATAGGACAAGGACGCGCACGCGTACCGTGCGCGCACGCGTCGTAGTCCGCACGTGATTCTTTTATTGCAGCACGTGCCTGGCGATTTTGGGAAGGTTTTAGCAACCAACCTTGGCGCCAAAATGCATATAAGAGCCAAGGATTGAAGGGGATTGACACACATTCACTTCCATAGACTAATTCTAGATGATTAGATAGATAGTTTTAGTTAGTTACATTTGTAGAGAGAGAAACTCCAACTTCTCTCTAGGATTCATCTTCATTTTTCTCAATTCTCAACCATTCTTTGGTGAGATCTATTGCCACTCTCAATTTACTTTGTTCATGTTGTAGATCCTCATCTCTAATCTCAATTAGTGTTTGTAATTGTTCAATTCTTGTAGATCTTAGGTTTAACTTTGTTGTTTTGAATTCTATTGATTCATTGAAGATCTCATTTTCATTGTTGTTCATTGTTGATTGTTGTTAATCCCTTGTGTTGAATTGCTTTGATTCTAAATCTCTTTTCAATTTTACTATGTCTTTCATTCTTGCCCCCCAAATGCTCGAGAAAATGCCAACCTTAGATATGGAGTAGTATTCCCTCACTTGGCCTAGTGGTTGAGTCATTGGAGACACTTGAATAATGGATGTCAATTGTTGATTAAGAATTGAGGATTGCTAATTGACTTAGAGTGCACTAAAGCTACACTTCCCTAGGGTAAGACTAGGACTTGTGACTTGAGTTAATTACTTTTACTTGACTTTCCTCTATAATTAGGGGTTAACTAAGTA
This sequence comes from Arachis stenosperma, assembly GCF_014773155.1. Classification (NCBI taxonomy): domain Eukaryota; kingdom Viridiplantae; phylum Streptophyta; class Magnoliopsida; order Fabales; family Fabaceae; genus Arachis; species Arachis stenosperma. Next base: position 88,387,965 of record NC_080386.1, read on the forward strand.
AAGCAACACTCCTTTGTTATCACAATTGAAGGAAGCTATAGTGATGGGACTTCCAATGTTCAACCTTGGCCAAGGCTTTTAATATTGATTGATTGTTGTTTTCTTTTATTCACACTTTTATGCCACACTCTTCAAACCACAAAAAGACCATTTGACCAATACATGCATCCTTGTAGCATTCCTAGGGAAGAACGACTCGGGACTAATACTCTCGATTATAGATTGTAGATTTGTTTGATGATGGATTTTGCGTCGGTTTAGACTATACTACGATTGACTACTTAATAATTTCTATACCGGCAAAAATTCATTCGTCAAAATGGCGCCGTTGCCGGGGAATGCGCATGAGTGCCATGTTTTTGGTTAATGTAAATATGGGAATATTGTGAATATGTTTGTCTTTTGTTTGTTTGTTGGTTTCCATTAGTTTTAGATCTCCATTAGTTTTGTTCTTATTTGCCACTATGAATTCTCATCCTTGTGGTTTTGGATATAACTATGACTATGTTGTAGGCGATGAAAACTTGAATGATGGCTCACATTATGGGAGAGATGAATTCTTAGGAGGGGAGCCATATCCATATGAGCAATCATCATGGCAACCTTCCCCTTCAAGTTACTACGATGGTAATCCTTCCTATAATGCATATCATTCCTACGAATATGATGACTCTTATCATGGTTATACCTCTCAACCACCACCATTCTATGCACCATATTCTCAACCCATATCTTATTTCCACCAATTGCCTACATATGATCCAAATCTATATTCCCCCTATGCATACCCTTGTGACGATTATGAACAAGCAACCCTTGAATCACCACCACTCCAACATTTTTACCCTCCAACCCAAGTCCCCATGGATGATGCACTTGGTATTATTCTTCAAGAGCAAGAAGAGCTCCAAACCGCCTTCACTAGTTTCACCTCTACCCTCCAAGAATTTACGTCCCGTATAATTTCACCCTCTACCAATAACCAAAATGACTTTCCACCTCAAAGCTTCGATGAATCTTCTTTCCAACCATATTATGATTCCTCCTCTCCGCCACAAACCTCCAGGGAAGCATATCAATGTCCATTAATCCGAGAGCAATATGATCCCACTTATGTTAGTAAAGCGGAACAAGAATTAAGGGATCGTTTCAAGGAAGAAATGGATCGACTTCAAGCAACCATCCGTCAAAAGATAGATTCTTGGGATTCACATCACAAGTGAAACGAGTTCACGGATGATTGTGAGAAAGCAACCAAAGATGGAGGTATGAGAGAGACTTTAGAGTCTCAAGTTAAGCACAAGGAAATGGAGTGTGTGTTGCAACAAGCGGAGGAAATGAAGATTGTTGAAGATAAAGAAGTGGAAGAAGACCTAGAAGAGGTTGAACAAGAAGGAAGTTCCATCAACGAAAATAACTCTACATCAAGTGACAATGGTGATCTTGTTGAAGCTTCCCCCTTCGAATGTGAAACCAATGTTGAGGAGGGTGCGCAACCTCCAACACATAACTTGATCAATGATAAAGGTTTGAAGGAAGTTAGCAAACAAGAAGAATTCAAAAAGAGTTATCAAAAGATGGAAATCATCATGGAGGAGCCAAAGGAAGTGGAACCTACAATGTCAAGATCATTGAATATCTTCCTTGCTAAGTCGCCGTCCCAATCACAAATTGAGTGGGTAATCATCTCATCCTTTAATTTTCTTGGCCCATATCAATATGCGTTGTTAGAAACGGACGGTCAACTTAGAACTCTTTGTGGGCTAGAAAGTAAGAACGGATTAGATGTTGGAGGACAATGGGAAACAAGGCGCATAAAGGATGGAAGATCAAACTTTGAGTTTCAAAGGTTGAGTGAAGCCAAATTCAATGGGTTTAAGATGATGAGTACGAGTTACAAGGAGAATCCAATAAGTTTGTCACCCTATTGGAAGCATGAAGATCAAGAAGAAAAGGGGTTGACAAATAAAGCATGGGACCCTGGAACACACATAGACCACTATCAACTTAAGGGCCTCGCTACTTGTTTAGGCCCCCTTGAAGGCCTTGTACGTTTAAATTGGGATCCCGGAGGCTATTGGAAGTGCAAAAACTGGTGGGGATTCGAAGAAGAGTTCAAGCATAAGCCACCATAGCAAGGACTCCATCAAAATGACCAACTTAAGGACTTAAACCAAAAGTGCTAGGTGGGAGACACCCCACCATGGTAAACTCTTTCCACTCCCTTCTAATTCTGTTTAATAAACTATTTGAGTTACCATTGTAGGTAGTTTTTCATTTCATAGTTAGCTTGTTTGTGTACATTAGTTGCTAGCATATTAACATGTATGTTGTGCTTAGTAGAAATAGAATAAATCTCAAAACCAACTTGCATTTTAGAAAGTGTGTGATTTTGACTAAATAAGGAGTTGAAGGCACAATGGGGAGTCTTTGGGCAATTAGAGCTTTTAGGCATTTCAAAAAAAAAAAAAAAAAGGGGTGGACGCGCACGCGTCCATGAGCGGATGCATCATCACCCATGTTCCAGAGAGTTGGGCCTCTCATAGGCCAGCATTGTGCCTCAAGCCCAACTCACTCCACGCTTACGCGCACTACGTGCGTGCGCGTCCATACAACTATAAGGAAACGCACGCGTACGCACACCTGCCGCGTACGCGTGAATCGGCTGCTGCAGCTTCTGGGCCAACACCCAGAGAGTTGAGCCGGCTCTGGGCAAACAATAAGCCCCTGGCCCAACTCAACTCGCGCGGACGCGTACATGCCGCGTGCGCGTCCATAACCCAAGAGAAGAAAAGGACGCGAGCGCACGTATCGCGCTTGTGCGCCCTATGGCAAACTGCCAATTCTACGCGGACGCGCACATACCGCGTACGCACAGGCCTGGTAGTGCAACCCCCAGGCCATTGACCAGAGAGTTAGGCCTCATATGGGCCAACCTTAAGCCTCCAGCCCAACTCCTTGCACGCGTGCGCGCGCGGTACGCGCACGTGTCCTTACCTATTTTAATCATTCACGCATGAGCGCATTGTACGCGCACGCGTGGGTCCCTGGATTCTTCAATGCACGCGGACGCGCAAAGGGCGCGCACGCGTCGATTCAAAAACTGATAACCCTAATACGCGAGGAACGTTGCGCAGTCGCGCACTCTTTCTTCAACCTCCCCCATTTTCATCTTCTTCCTCCTCTCACCCTCACCCGCCGCTGCTCCGCCGGCCACCACCGCACGGCCAACCCCTTCTCTCGCCATCACCCCAATCGCCCACATCCTCTCCCTCTCTCGTCCATCCACCCCCGCCCGAACGCCAACCACCACAGCCACCTCTGCCCGTCACCACCTTCACCACCGCCGGCGGCTGCACCGTCGTCACCACCCACCCCCATTCGCTCTCTCTCTCTCTCATCCACTAGCCGCCATTCACTCTCTCTCTCTGCTTCCTTGCAAAACAGCGGCTGCCGCCATCTTCACTGCCACCGTCCACGGCGGTGCAAGCTTCTGCCTCTGCTGCCCCCACCCCTATCCCAACTCTACTTCCCATTCTCGGTTCTTTCCCGCTCCCAGGTTCCTGCTCCAAATTCTGTCCTCTTTAATTGTTCATTTCTGTTAATTACTGTATATTTCTGTTAGTTAGTCTGATTTCAAATGTTGTATGTTAGGATTAGTTAGAAATAATTGCGGTTAGGTAGCTAGGGCTGGATAGAGGATTCTAGGCCTGATAAGTGCTCCGTTTGTGTTTATTTTCTGTTTGTTTGCTTGTTTGCTAAGTACCAAATTTGAGTTGCTCTGTATGCAATTTGTGTTGCCTGGATGCTTTCTTATTACTACTGTGATTGGTTGATGTTGTATTCATGTTGCTTGTGCTATGTTGCAATCCGGGAACGTCCAATTTTAAGCCGGAATGCTGCCCAATTTTCAAGAATTATTTTCTTTCTAGTTCTTATTGACAAATTGAACTTGGCATATTAATTCTCTAAACCTTTGCATAATGCACACAAGTTCATAATTGGGCTAATTTCCGTTTTTATTTGCTCCTGGAATTGACATTCACCTGCATTTTTAAACCCTCTTGACATTACTTTGAGCCATGATGATGAACATGCCTATTCCTTATAAATTGTACACATTGTTGGAAACATTGAATTCTTGGTTTATGGCTATGTTCTCTGATTCTTACTTGATGTCCATGTTTCAAGTTTAAATCACATCATGTTTGCTTGCCATCTATCTTACAGCCTGAAAATGTTTTACTTGCTTCATGCTAAGTGTTTAATTGCCTATATTCTATTCTACTTTTCAGGATGTCGGATAAAGGGAAAGGAAAAGCATCATCTTCCAAAAAGAGGAAGAAAACACCAAACCCCACTTTTGCTTCACTGCTTGCCTATGCTCAAAACCCTCTACATGATATGGATAAAGCAAACCAATTACTACTGGCTCAGGATACAGTCAAATTCCCCAATCTCTACTGTGAACTCAGATTCCCAAGCTACAATTCAAAGAATCTGAATACTGAAAAGAAGCTGGTTATTCCATCAGATTTGACCGACATCATCCACCAGCGTATTGACTGGATGGGTTTGGCCTTTTTAGATAGGGAATTGAGCCGGGTGAACCGATCTTGGGTGCAGGAGTTCTATTGCAATTTCTTCCGCCACACCCTTGATTCGGTACTTGTTAGGGGGATTGAGGTACCCATCACAGAGCAGGCCATAGAGGATGCCCTTACTTGCCGGCCTAGGACCAGTGACACTGATGCATTCATGCAGGCCGAGATAGACCTTCACTGCATGACTTTTGATTTTGAGGCATTGAGGGTAGTGGTAGCTACTCCGGATGCCCCTTGGGTTATGGATGCCGATAACACGGCACCCAAGGGGATGCACTTTAGTTATCTGAGCCGAGAGGCCAAGACTTGGCAGCAGATCTTCGCTCATTACGTCATGCCTACGACTCATTTCACAGAGATCCCAGTTGCCATGTTGATCTTGATCAGCTGTGTGATGGAGGGGAGAGATGTTTATTACCCCCAGCTGATCAGGCGGTTCATGTGGAGGGCCCACATCCGAGGTCTCTTTCCATTTTCGGTCTTGGTCACTCAGATGATTCAGCGGGCCGGAGTTCCGTGGCACCAGGATGATGTATCACCACCTCCACCGCTCCCTCAGAAGGAGCCAATTACTATTCCGTGGGGATCCTGGGTGCACGAGAGGCCCGCCTCGCGCCGTCGATCTCGAGCCAGAGCAGCAGTTGAGGGAGCTGGACCATCTTCATCCTCAGCCCCTGCAGGAGCATCTACCGCAGCCGCACCTCAGCCGCTTTACCTGTTAGTTCAGCGTCTCTTCCGGTACATGGAGCGCAGCCAGCGCCAGATCATGCGTCGCCTGGATCGGATTGACCAGATGTTCGTGGCCCAGGGCCTTGAGCTGCCACCTCTACCAGAGTCTTCCGATTCTGATGAGGAGACCCATGAGGAGGAGCACGCAGATTTACAGACTGAGGGTATTCATGTGGCTGAGCCAGCACATATGGAGGCACCACCTCAGACACAGGAGTCTCAGCCGGTACCACCGCCACAGCCAGAGCCTACCGGTATACCTATCCCGGATCCTCAGGATTAGCATCGAGGACGATGCTTGATCTTAAGTGTGGGGAGGTAGCCGGTGGCATCATTAGATACCGATGAACATTTTAGCCACTTTTCTAGCTATCTCACTTTGCACACCTTTTGTGTATATCTGATGTATTTTGAGTTTATTTTAGATACTTTTACTGCTTGATACTTTTACTGCTTATTTTGGATTTATTTTGGATTCTAGATACTTTGATGCCTATGGATATCCTTAGATGTTTTAGATGATAGATTTCATACTCTTAGTTTGATTTTTCTTTATACATTTTCGTTTATCTTTATTTTTAGTTTGTAGTTGTGATTAGAAATCGTACTTTGGATTGCAAATATTTAGTCACCCTTTTTGCATAACATATTGGTTTTAAGTGAAAAAGGGAAGGGTGAACTAAGGAAATTTTTGGATTTTTCAATCACAACAATGCTTAGTCAAACATTGAAATTTTCCAAGGAGTTTGAATATAGGGCATTAACCCAATTGATTGAAAGTGAATTTTTGAAACTTGCTTGAATTTCATACCTTGTGAAGCATGTATTGAACTAAGAACACAAGCTTGTGAGACTTGAGCCTATTGATGTGGTTACATTTTATAACCACTTATTTACCATTTCTTGTGTGAAATTGCTCTCTTTCTATGATTATGATCCTTGATTTGCTTGATTCTATATGTCCATTTATCTCTTGTATTTATGCATTTACATGATTGAGGCCATCATTGAATTTAGCTCACTTACCCAAATAGCCAACCTTTTATTCTCCTTTGTTAGCCAATTTTGAGCCTATGCTTAACCAACTTGTTCTTATTTTAGCACATTACAAGCCCAAGGCGGAAAAACCAATGAAAAGTCCGTGTTTGAATCTTTGATTGGCCTAGGCTAGTGAGAGTGCTTTATTATTCAAAGTTGGTGAGGCTTGGGAACATTGGATGGGATAAAAAGGGTAGCACACTCTCATGTTTAAGGAATTGGGAACATACTCATGTATTGATTAAATGTATAGACCTTATGCATTGATGTTCTTGTATATAATTTGAAAGAAAAAGAAAAATGAGAAAAAAAAGGGAGAAATAAAAGTGAAAAGAAAAAAAAAGAAGAGGAGAAAAGAAAAGAAAAAATGTATGTAGAAAAAAAAAGAAAGAAAAAGAAAAGCAGTAAAGGGGACAAAATGCCCCAAGGTGAAGCTCAATAAGAATCAATGCATAAGTGTAGTAAAGTAAAAAGAAAATGCATGAGTATGTGAAAAAAGTGAAGAATGGGTAGTTAGATTAGTACTTAATTGTATAGGTCATTATATAGGTTAGGTGGGAAAGTCTATGCTAATCAAAGATTCAAATCCTAGTCCACTTAACCATAAATGATCCTACCTCGACCCTAACCCCATTACAACCTAAATGAAAGACCTCATGATGAATGTATGCATGCATTAAATAAGTGTTGATTGTTAGAAGAAAATCAAATTTAGGAAAACATGATTAGAAGAGAATTGAGCGGATTGACCCTTAAACACTTGAGTGAATAGAGCGGATACACATCCGGTGAGGGTTCAAAAGTTCAATCACATGTATTCACCAATATTATCTATATTCTTGCAAGTTTGAACTCTTTTTGATAATTCAATACAATTCTGGTTTGGACTTAATTCCTATTGCCTAGCTCTTGTGCTTACACATGCTCTCTTGGGAATTGATTTGTTTGAACTAAGCATTTCCATTTGTTTAGATAGTTGCATTTAGATAGGATTCACATAGTTTAGTTGCATTCAAATAAATGTCATAACCCTTTAGTTCCCTCTTATTTTAGCATGAGGACATGCTAAGGCTTAAGTGTGGGGAGGTTGACAAACCCCAATTTGAAGGTTTGTCTTGTATTGAATTTAGAGTATTTTGATAACCTTTTGTCACATTTAGCCTATAAATTAGCATGGTTTTGTTATCTCTCCCTTATTTGTGCTTAAGTGTAAAAACATGCTTTTTGAGCCTTATTTTGATGAATTTTATTTCCTCTTTGATTCCATAAGATGCCTTGATGTGTTTGTTAGTAATCTCAGGATGAAATAGGCTAGGCATGGATCAAAGGAAGCAAGGATGGAAGCATACAAGTGGAGAGAAGCATAAAAAACCAAAGAATTGATTTCGGCCAAGCACGCGTACGCGCACAAGGCGCTCGCGCGCACATTGCGATATAGGACAAGGACGCGCACGCGTACCGTGCGCGCACGCGTCGTAGTCCGCACGTGATTCTTTTATTGCAGCACGTGCCTGGCGATTTTGGGAAGGTTTTAGCAACCAACCTTGGTGCCAAAATGCATATAAGAGCCAAGGATTGAAGGGGATTGACACACATTCACTTCCATAGACTAATTCTAGATGATTAGATAGATAGTTTTAGTTAGTTACATTTGTAGAGAGAGAAACTCCAACTTCTCTCTAGGATTCATCTTCATTTTTCTCAATTCTCAACCATTCTTTGGTGAGATCTATTGCCACTCTCAATTTACTTTGTTCATGTTGTAGATCCTCATCTCTAATCTCAATTAGTGTTTGTAATTGTTCAATTCTTGTAGATCTTAGGTTTAACTTTGTTGTTTTGAATTCTATTGATTCATTGAAGATCTCATTTTCATTGTTGTTCATTGTTGATTGTTGTTAATCCCTTGTGTTGAATTGCTTTGATTCTAAATCTCTTTTCAATTTACTATGTCTTTCATTCTTGCCCCCCAAATGCTCGAGAAATGCCAACCTTAGATATGGAGTAGTATTCCCTCACTTGGCCTAGTGGTTGAGTCATTGGAGACACTTGAATAATGGATGTCAATTGTTGATTAAGAATTGAGGATTGCTAATTGACTTAGAGTGCACTAAAGCTAGGCTTCCCTAGGGTAAGACTAGGACTTGTGACTTGAGTTAATTACTTTTACTTGACTTTCCTCTATAATTAGGGGTTAACTAAGTAAAGCAACACTCCTTTGTTATCACAATTGAAGGAAGCTATAGTGATGGGACTTCCAATGTTCAACCTTGGCCAAGGCTTTTAATATTGATTGATTGTTGTTTTCTTTTATTCACACTTTTATGCCACACTCTTCAAACCACAAAAAGACCATTTGACCAATACATGCATCCTTGTAGCATTCCTAGGGAAGAACGACTCGGGACTAATACTCTCGATTATAGATTGTAGATTTGTTTGATGATGGATTTTGCGTCAGTTTAGACTATACTACGATTGACTACTTAATAATTTCTATACCGGCAAAAATTCATTCGTCAGGTGGTCTATAAGTGATCTTAAGGGCATTAGCCCAGCAAGATGCATGCACAAGATCCTACTGGAGGATAATGCCAGACCAGTGGTTCAACCACAAAGATGGCTAAATCCAACCATGAAGGAGGTGGTGCAGAAAGAGGTCACTAAATTACTAGAGGCTGGGATTATTTATCCTATTTCTGATAGCCCCTGGGTGAGCCCTGTCCAAGTTGTCCCCAAGAAGGGAGGCATGACAGTGGTTCATAATGAAAAAAATGAACTGGTTCCTACAAGAACAGTTACAGGGTGGCGTATGTGTATTGACTACAGAAGGTTCAATACAGCCACCAGAAAGGATCATTTTCCTTTACCATTCATAGACCAAATGCTAGAAAGACTAGCTGGTCATGATTATTACTGCTTTTTGGATGGCTATTCAGGTAACTGGTGCACAAAATTGTGATCAATACTTTTCAAAACATAAACAACCCCTAGTAATGGCTCCAAAGACTTGGTGCTCAATACCATGGCATAAACACAACTTCGCACAACTAACCAGCAAGTGCACTGGGTCGTCCAAGTAATAAACCTTACGCGAGTAAGGGTCGATCCCACGGAGATTGGTGGTATGAAGCAAGCTATGGTCATCTTGTAAATCTCAGTCAGGCAGACTCAAATGGGTATAGATGATGAATAAAGTAATAAGATAAAGATAGAGATACTTATGTATATCATTGGTGAGAGCTTCAGACAAGCGTATGAAGATGCCTTCCCTTCCGTCTCTCTGCTTTCCTAATGTCTTCATCCAATCCTTCTTACTCCTTTCCATGGCAAGCTCGTGTAGGGTTTCACCGTTGTCAATGGCTACCTCCCATCCTCGCAGTGAAAGCTAATGCTCACGCACTCTGTCACAGTACGGCCAATCACCGGTTGGTTCCCGCTTCCTACTGGAATAGAATCCCTCTTTTGCGTCTGTCACTAACGCCCAGCAGGTTACAAGTTTGAAGCACGTCACAGTCATTCAATCATTGAATCCTACTCAGAATACCACAGACAAGGTTTAGACCTTCCGGATTCTCTTGAATGCCGCCATCAGGTCCTGCCTATACCACGAAGATTCCGATTAAAGAATCCAAGAGATATTCACTAGAGCCTTGGTTACTTGTAGAACAAGAGTGGTTGTCAGTCACCTTGTTCATAGGTGAGAATGATGATGAGTGTCAATCATCACCTTCATCAAGTTGAAGAACAAGTGATATCTTGGACAAAGAACAAGCGGAATTGAATAGAAGAACAATAGTAATTGCATTAATACTCGAGGTACAGCAGAGCTCCACACCTTAATCTATGGTGTGTAGAAACTCCACCATTGAAAATACATAAGAACAAGGTCTAGGCATGGCCGAATGGCCAGCCTCCCAAAGTGAGTTCAATCATCAAAACATGATCAAAAGACTCCCCATACAATAGTAAAAGGTCCTATATATAGAAAACTAGTAGCCTAGGGTGTACAAAGATGAGTAAATGACATAAAAATCCACTTCCGGGCCCACTTGGTGTGTGCTTGGGCTGAGCAATGAAGCATTTTCGTGTAGAGACTTCTCTTGGAGTCAAACGCCAGCTTTTATGCCAGTTTGGGCGTTTAACTCCCAATTAGGTGCCAGTTCCGGCGTTTAACGCTGGAATTTCTTGAGGTGACTTTGAACGCCGGTTTGGGCCATCAAATCTTGGGCAAAGTATGGACTATCATATATTGCTGGAAAGCCCAGGATGTCTAATTTCCAACGCCGTTGAGAGCGCGCTAATTGGGCTTCTGTAGCTCCAGAAAATCCACTTCGAGTGCAGGGAGGTCAGAATCCAACAGCATCTGCAGTCCTTTTCAGTCTCTGAATCAGATTTTTGCTCAGGTCCCTCAATTTCAGCCAGAAAATACCTGAAATCACAGAAAAACACACAAACTCATAGTAAAGTCCAGAAAAGTGAATTTTAACTAAAAACTAATAAAAATATACTAAGAACTAAACTAAAACTACTAAAAACATACTAAAAACAATGCCAAAAAGCGTACAAATTATCCGCTCATCACAACACCAAACTTAATTTGTTGCTTGTCCCCAAGCAACTGAAGATCAAATAGGATAAAAAGAAGAGAATATGCAATGAACTCCAAAAACATCTATGAAGATCAGTATTAATTAGATGAGCGGGGCTTTTAGCTTTTGCCTCTGAATAGTTTTGGCATCTCACTTTATCCCTTGGAACTCAGAATGATTGGCTTCTTTAGGAACTCAGAATCCAGATAGTGTTATTGATTCTCTTAGTTAAGTATGATGATTCTTGAACACAGCTACTTATTGAGTCTTGGCCGTGGCCCCAAAGCACTCTGTCTTCCAGTATTACCACCGGATACATACATGCCACAGACACATAATTGGGTGAACCTTTTCAGATTGTGACTCAGCTTTGCTAAAGTCCCCAATTAGAGGTGTCCAGGGTTCTTAAGCACACTCTTATTGCCTTGGATCACAACTTTATTCCTTTCTTTTTCTTTCTCTTTTCTTTTCTCTTTTTTTTTTTCGTTTGCTTTTTGCTTTTTTTTTTTGTATTCACTGCTTTTCTTGCTTCAAGAATCATTTTTATGATTTTTCAGATCCTCAGTAACATGTCTCCTTTTTCATCATTCTTTCAAGAGCCAACATTCATGAACCACAAATTCAAAAGACATATGCACTGTTCAAGCATACATTTAGAGAACAAAAGTGTTGCCACCACATCAAAATAATTAAACTGTTATAAAATTCAAAATTCATGCAATTCTTTTCCTTTTCAATTAAGCACGTTTTTACTTTAAGAAAGGTGATGGATTCATAGGACATTCATAACTTTAAGGCATAAACACTAAGACACTAATGATCATAAGACACAAACATGGATAAACATAAGCACTAAAATTCGAAAAACAGAAGAATAAAGAACAGGGAAATCAAGGAACGGGTCCACCTTAGTGATGGTGGCTCTTCCTTCCTCTTGAAGGTCCTATGGAGTGCTTGAGCTCCTCAATGTCTCTTCCTTGCCTTTGTTGCTCCTCTCTCATGATTCTTTGATCTTCTCTTATTTCATGGAGGAGAATGGAGTGTTCTTGGTGCTCCCCCCTTAGTTGTCCCATGTTGGAACTCAATTCTCCTAGGGAGGTGTTTAGTTGCTCCCAATAGTTTTGTGGAGGAAAGTGCATCCCTTGAGGCATCTCAGGGATCTCATGATGAGAGGGGTCTCTTGTGTGCTCCATCCTTTTCTTGGTAATGGGCTTATCTTCATCAATGGTGATGTCTCCCTCTATGTCAACTCCAACTGAATAACAGAGGTGACAAATGAGGTGAGGGAAGGCTAACCTTGCTAAGGTAGAGGACTTATCCGCCACCTTGTAGAGTTCTTGGGCTATAACCTCATGAACTTCCACTTCTTCTCCAATCATGATGCTATGGATCATGATGGCCCGGTCTAAAGTAACTTCGGACCGGTTGCTAGTGGGAATGATTGAGGTCATGCCTTCTCAATTGAACCGGCTTGCCTCTTGAATCTCTCTTCCATTGTGCGCCCTCTTCACATATGATTGTGAGGACTTGGTCCAACCTTTGATCAAAGTTGACCCTTCTTGTGTAAGGATGTTCATCTCCTTGCATCATAGGCAAGTTGAACGCCACCCTCACACTTTCCGGACTAAAATCCAAGTATTTCCCCCGAACCATAGTAAGATAATTCTTTGGATCCGGGTTCATACTTTGATCATGGCTCTTGGTGATCCATGCATTGGCATAGAACTCTTGAACCATCAAGATTCCAACTTGTTGAATGGGGTTGGTAAGTACTTCCCAACCTCTTCTTTGGATCTCATGGCGGATCTCCGGATATTCACCCTTTTTGAGTGAAAAGGGGACCTCGGGGATCACCTTCTTCAAGGCCACAACTTCATAGAAGTGGTCTTGATGCACCCTTGAGATGAACCTATCCATCTCCCATGACTCGGAGGTGGAAGCTTTTGCCTTCCCTTTCCTCTTTCTAGAGGTTTTTCTGGCCTTGGATGCCATAATGGTTATGGAAAAACGAAAAAGCAACGCTCTTACCACACCAAACTTAAAATGTTTGCTCGTCCTCGAGCAAAAGAAGAAAGAAGAGAGTAGATAAAGAAGAAATGAGGAAGAGGGAGATGGTGGTGTATTCGGCCAAAGAGGGGGAGAAGTGGTGTTTTGGTTGTGTGAAAATGAAGGGGTTAAGAAGAGTTTATATAGGAGAGAGGGGAGATGAGGTTCGGCCATTATGGGTGGGTTTGGGAGGGAAAGTGGTTTGAATTTGAAGGGTGAGGTTGGTGGGGTTTTATGAAGGATGGATGTGAGTGGTGAAGAGAAAGATGGGATTTGATAGGGGAAGGGTTTTTGGGGAAGAGGTGTTGAGGTGATTGGTGAATGGGGGAAGAAGAGAGAGAGTGGTGGTGGGGTCCTGTGGGGTCCACAGATCCTGTGGTGTCAAGGAAAAGTCATCCCTGCACCAAATGTTGCTCAAAATCACGTTTTGAGGCATTTCTGGCGTTAAACGCCGGGCTGATGCCCATTCCTGGCGTTTAATGCCAGGTTCTTACCCTTTTCTGGCGTTTAACGCCAGTCTGGTGCCCCTTTCTGGCGTTAAATGCCCAGAATGGTGCCAGACTGGGCGTTAAACGCCCAACTGCTAGGTTTACTGGCGTTTGAACGCCAGCAACATCTTCCTCCAGGGTGTGCTGTTTTTCTTCCTGTTTTTCATTTTGTTTTTGCTTTTTTAATGGATTTTGTGACTTCTTATGATCATCAACCTACAAAAACATAAAATAACAAAAGAAACTATATAAAATATAATCATTGGGTTGCCTCCCAACAAGCGCTTCTTTAATGTCAGTAGCTTGACAGAGGGCTCTCATGGAGCCTCACAGATATTCAGAGCAATGTTGGAACCTCCCAACACCAAACTTAGAGTTTGAATGTGGGGGTTCAACACCAAACTTAGAGTTTGGTTGTGGCCTCCCAACACCAAACTTAGAGTTTGACTGTGGGGGCTCTCTTGACTCTGATTTGAGAGAAGCTCTCATGCTTCATCTCTATGGTGACAGAGGGGTATCCTTGAGCCTTAAACACAAAGGATTCTCCATTCACTTGAATGATCAATTCACCTCCATCAACATCAATCACAGCCTTTGCTGTGGCTAGGAAGGGTCTGCCAAGGATGATGGTTTCATCCATGCACTTCCCAGTCTCTAGGACTATGAAATCAGTAGGGATGTAATGGTCTTCAATCTTAACCAAAACATTCTCTACAAGTCCATAAGCTTGTTTTCTTGAGTTGTCTGCCATCTCTGGTGAGATTTTTGCAGCTTGTACCTCAAAGATCCCTAGCTTCTCCATTACTGAGAGAGGCATGAGGTTTACACTTGACCCTAAGTCACACAGAGCTTTCTTGAAGGTCATGGTGCCTATGGTACAAGGTATGGAAAACTTCCCAGGGTCTTGTCTCTTTTGAGGTAGTTTCTGCCTAGACAAGTCATCCAGTTCTTTGGTGAGCAAAGGAGGTTCATCCTCCCAAGTTTCATTTCCAAATAACTTGTCATTTAGCTTCATGATTGCTCCAAGGTATTTAGCAACTTGCTCTTCAGTGACATACTCATCCTCTTCAGAGGAAGAATACTCATCAGAGCTCATGAAAGGCAGAAGTAAGTCCAATGGAATCTCTATGGTCTCATGTTGAGTCTCAGATTCCCATGGTTCCTTATTGGGGAACTCATTCGAGGCTAGTGCACGCCCATTGAGGTCTTCCTTAGTGGCATTCACTTCCTCCCCTTCCTCTCCAAATTCGGCCATATTGATGGCTTTGCACTCTCCTTTTGGATTTTCTTCTGTGTTGCTTGGAAGAGTACTTGGAGGGAGTTCAGTAACTTTCTTGCTCAGCTGTCCCACTTGTCCTTCCAAATTCCTAATGGAAGACCTCGTTTCAGTCATGAAACTTTGAGTGGTTTTGATTAGATCAGAGACCATGGTTGCTAAGTCAGAGGGGTTCTGCTTAGAATTCTCTGTCTGTTGCTGAGAAGATGATGGAAAAGGTTTGCCATTGTTAAACCTGTTTCTTCCACCATTATTATTGAAACCTTGTTGAGGTCTCTCTTGATTCTTCCATGAGAGATTTGGGTGATTTCTCCATGAAGAATTATAGGTGTTTCCATAGGGTTCTCCTAGGTAATTCACCTCTTCCATTGAAGGGTTCTCAGGATCATAAGCTTCTTCCTCAGATGAAGCCTCCTTAGTACTGCTTGGTGCATTTTGCATTCCAGACAGACTTTGAGAAATCAAATTGACTTGTTGAGTCAATATCTTGTTCTGAGCCAAAATGGCATTCAGAGTATCAATCTCAAGAACTCCTTTCTTCTGACTTGTCCCATTGTTCACAGGATTCCTTTCAGAAGTGTACATGAATTGGTTATTTGTAACCATTTCAATGAGCTCTTGAGCCTTGATGAGCGGATAATTTGTATGCTTTTTGGCATTGTTTTTAGTATGTTTTTAGTATCTTTTAGTTAGTTTTTAGTATATTTTTATTAGTTTTTAATTAAAATTCACTTTTCTGGACTTTACTATGAGTTTGTGCATTTTTCTGTGATTTTAGGTATTTTCTGACTGAAATTGAGGGTCCTGAGCAAAAATCTGATCCAGAGACTGAAAAGGACTGCAGATGCTGTTGGATTCTGACCTCCCTGCACTCAAAGTGGATTTGCTGGAGCTACAGAAGCCCAATTGGCGCGCTCTCAACGGCATTGGAAAGTAGACATCCTGGGCTTCCAGCAATATATAGTCCATACTTGTCCAAGATTTGATGGCCCAAACCCGCGTAGCAATCCGGCCTCAGAAATTCCAGCGTTAAACGCCGGAACTGGAATAAAAGTTGGAGTTAAACGCCCAAACTGGCATGAGAACTGGCGTTTAACTCCAGAAAAGGTCTCTACACGAATTTCCTTCATTGCTCAGCCCAAGCACACACCAAGTGGGCCAGGAAGTGGATTTTTCTGTCATTTACTCATTTCTGTAAACCTTAGGATACTAGTTTACTACTTATAGGACCTTTTTACGTTGTAATCAGAACCTTATGACCTCATAACATTTTGTACACGTTCTTTCCACAGTATGAGCCTCTAAACCCCATGGTTGGGGTGAGGAGCTCTGCTGTGTCTTGATGGATTAATGCAATTACTATGTTTCTTATTCAATCATGCTTGCTTCCATTCTAAGATAACACTTGTTCTTAATCCGGATGAATGTGATGATCCGTGACAATCATCATCATTCTCAACCATGAACACGTGCCTGACAACCACCTCTGTTCTATCTTAGATTGAGTAGTTATCTCTTGGGTTCTTTAATCGGAATCTTCGTGGTATAGGCAGGACCTGATGGCAGCATTCAAGAGAATCCGGAAGGTCTAAACCTTGTCTGTGGTATTCTGAGTAGGATTCAATGATTGAATGACTGTGACGTGCTTCAAACCTGTAACCTACTGAGCGTTAGTGACAGACGCAAAGAGTGATTCTATTCCGGTAGGGGAGGGAACCAAACCGGTGATTGGCAGCACTGTGACAGAGTGTGTGCATTAGCTTTCACTGCGCGGATGGGAGGTAGCTGCTGACAACAGTGAGACCCTACACGAGCTTGCCATGGAAGGAGACATGCGTGTTTGATGAAGAAGATAGTAGGAAAGCAGAGATTCGGAAGATGGAGCATCTCCAAACCTCAACCCATTCTCCATTACTGCAGTACAAGTAACCATTACATGTTCTTTTGCTTCTTACAATCAATCCTGATAATTTCTGATATCCTGACTAAGATTTACAAGATAACCATAGCTTGCTTCAAGCCGACAATCTCCGTGGGATCGACCCTTGCTCACGCAAGGTATTACTTGGACGACCCAGTGCACTTGTTGGTTAGTTGTGCGGGATTGCAAAAGTGTTATTGCAATTTCGTGCACCAAGTTTTTGGCGCCGTTTCCGGGGATTGTTCGAGTTTGGACAACTGACGGTTTATTTTGTTGCTTAGATTAGGACTGTTCTATTTTTGTTGGTTTAGAGTCTTTTAGTTGAAGTCTAGTTTCATATTTTAAGTTTGGTGTCTTTTTGCATGCTTTTGTTTTTTTCTAGTTTTCGAAATTGCATGTTCTTAGTCCCTTTTTGATTCAAAAATTCTAAGTTTGGTGTCCTCTTTGTGTTTTTCCTTTAAAATTTTCGAAAAATTTAGTGTTTGATTTTCTAAAATTTTAAGTTTGGTGTCTTTTGTGTTTTTTCTCTTCCTCTTTTAAAAATCAAATCTCTTTCATAAAAATTTTTCAATCATATCTTCTTAATTGCTGTTTTCAAAATCTTTTTTTACTAATTGATTCAGTTCTCAATTTGCTTTGATCTTATTTTATTTTAAATTTTCGAATTTTATTTTATTTTCCTCTTATTTTATTTTATTATATTTTGATTTTTTCGGTTATTTCAAAAAATAAAAAATAAAAAATAAAAAAATAAAAATAAACAAAATTTATCTCTTTGCAATCATTCTCATTTCCCTTTTGTCCATTATGAACTTAAGTGGAATTAATCAGTCCAAGAGGACTCTGGGGTCTTATGCTAACCCCATTACAGCTGCATATGGGAGTAGCATCTGTATACCTCCCATCAAAGCAAGCAGCTTTGAGCTAAATCCTCAACTCATTATCATAGTGCAGCAAAATTGCCAGTATTCCGGTCTTCCACAGGAAGAACCTACTGAGTTTCTGGCACAGTTTTTACAAATTGCTGACACAGTACATGATAAAGAGGTAGATCAGGATGTCTATAGACTATTACTGTTTCCATTTGCTGTAAAAGATCAAGCTAAAAGGTGGTTAAATAACCAACCTACAGCAAGCATAAAGACATGGAAACAGTTATCAGACAAATTCCTGATCATTTTACCCTCCAAAAAGGATGACACAGCTAAGGCTGGACATCCAAGGCTTTAAACAAGAGGATAATGAATCCCTTTATAATGCCTGGGAGAGGTATAGAGGTTGCTAAGAAAATGTCCCTCTGAAATGTTTTCAGAGTGGGTACAGTTAGACATCTTCTACTATGGGCTCACAGAAAAAGCTCAGATGTCTTTAGACCACTCAGCTGGTGGATCTATACACATGAGGAAGACAATTGAAGAAGCTCAAGAGCTTATAGACTGTTGCTAGAAACCAATACTTATATTCTAGCAAGGAATTCGTTCCACAGAAGAGGTCATGGCAGTAGTCACTGATCTGATCCTCAAGAACAGATGAATGAGCTTAATCAACAATTGCTCCTGATGACAGAACAGTTAGCAGAATTTAAAGAAATGCTCCATGATACTAAGGTTGCTAACAAGAGCATAGAACTGCAGTTGAATCAAGCAAAACACAATATCTAAACAAATAACAGAAGAATGTCAAGCAGTTCAACTGAGGAGTGGGAAACACTGAATGCCACTGCTCAAAGAGCAAGAAGTCAATTAAGGAACAGTGACAGAGGATGACCAAGCCACTGTTCAAATCCCTCTGAGGACAGTAAGAGCCCAGAGAGAATATTATTGGCGTTCAAACGCCAGAAAGGGAAGGAAAGTTGGCGTTAAACGCCCATTCCTTGCCAATACTGGCGTTCAAACGCCAGAACAGGGAGGAAAGCTGGCGTTAAACGCCCATTCCCTGCCCAGTTCTGGCGTTCAAACGCCAGAAAAGGGGGAGAAGTTGGCGTTTAACGCCCAAACTTCATCCACCCCTGGCGTTCAAACGCCCCAGGAGAATCAGACACCTGAGAGTGCTGACAGTAATCCCTCTAACAAGGCTTCTTCAACCACTTCTGTAAGGAAATAAACCTGCAGCATCTAAGGTTGAAGAATATCAAGCCAAGATGCCTTATCTCAGAAACTCCGCAAAGCGGAACAGGATAACAATTTGCCCGCTTTGCAGACTATTTAAGGACTCTTGAAATAAAGATTCCTTTTGCAGAGGCACTTGAGCAAATACCTTCTTATGCTAAGTTCATGAAAGAGATCTTAAGTCATAAGAAGGATTGGAGAGAAACTGAAAAATGTTTCTCACTGAAGAATGCAGTGCAGTCATTCTAAAAGCTTACAGAAAAGCTTCAAGATCCTGGAAGCTTTCTGATACCATGCACATTGGAAGCACTTACACAAGGTAGCCTTATGTGATCTTGGAGCAAGTATTAATTAATACCTGCCCACTATCAGAAAGCTTGGGTTGATTGGAGAGGTCAACCAACCAGGATATACCTCCAACTTGCTGATGGCTCCATTAAACACCCATCAGGCATAATAGAGGACATGATTGTCAAGGTTGGGCCATTTGCCTTTCCAACGACTGTGGTGCTGGAAATGGAGGAGCACAAAAGTGCAACTCTCATTCTAGGAAGACCTTTCTAGCAACTGGACAAACTCTCATGATGTACAAAAAGGGGAAGTAACCTTGAGAGTCAATGAGGATGAGTTCAAGTTGAATGCTTAAAAGCAATGCAGCATCCAGACCACCAGAGGACTGCATGGACGCTGACATTATTGACTCTCTGGTAGAAGAGATCAATATGGCTGAAAGCCTAGAATCAGAGCTTGAGGACATCTTCAAAGATGCTCCAACTGATCAGGAAGAGCCAGAGGAGGCAAAGGAATTTTCGAAAATTCCTCAGGAGGAGGATAAGCCTCCTAAGCCTGAACTCAAACCATTACCACCATCCCTGAAATAGCATTTCTGGGAGAGGGGTGACACTTTTCCAGTGATTATAAGCTCTGCCTTAAATTCACAGGAAGAGGAAGCACTGATTAAAGTGCTAAGGACACACAAGACAGCTCTTGGGTGGTCCATAAGTGATCTCAAGGGCATTAGTCCAGCCAGATGCATGCACAAGATCCTATTGGAGGATAATGCCAAACCAGTGGTTCAACCACAGAGGAGGCTAAATCTTGCCATGAAGGAGGGTGCAGAAAGAGGTCACTAAATTACTGGAGGCTGGGATTATTTATCCTATTTCTGATAGCCCCTGGGGTGAGCCCTGTCCAAGTTGTTCCCAAAGGGAGGCATGACAGTGGTTCATAATGAAAAAAATGAACTGGTTCCTACAAGAACAGTCACAGGGTGGCGCTGTGTATTGACTACAGAAGACTCAATACAGCCACCAGAAAGGATCATTTCCTTTACATTCAAGACCAATGCTAGAAAGACTAGCTGGCCATGACTATTACTGCTTTTTGGATGGCTACTCAGGCTACAACCAAATTGCAGTAGATCCTCAAGACCAAGAGAAAACAGCATTCACATGCCCTTCTGGCGTGTTTGCCTATAGGAGAATGCCTTTTGGTCTGTGCAATGCACCTGCAACCTTTCAGAGGTGCATGCTCTCTATCTTCTCAGATATGGTAGAGAAATTTCTGGAAGTCTTCATGGATGACTTTTCAGTATATGGAGACTCATTTAGCTCCTGTCTTAACCACCTATCACTTGTCCTGAAGATGCCAAGAGACTAACCTGGGGTTTTAACTGGGAGAAATGTCACTTTATGGTGACTGAAGGAATTGTCCTTGGGCACAAAATTCAAGCAGGGGAATAGAGGTATAAGGCAAAGGTGGAGGTAATTGAAAAATTACCACCACCTGCCAATGTTAAGCAGAAAGCTTTCTGGGGCATGCAGGATTCTACAGAAGGTTTATTAAGGACTTTTCGAAAATTGCTAAACCTATGAGTAACCTGTTAGCTGCTGACACACACATTTGTGTTTGACACACAGTGTTTGCAGGCATTTGAGACCCTGAAAGCTAAACTGGTCACAGCACCAGTCATCTCTGCACCAGATTGGGCATTACCATTTGAATTAATGTGTGATGCCAGTGATCCATTGGTGCAGTGTTGGGACAGAGGCATAACAACTTCTGCATGTCATTATTATGCTAGCCGTGTTCTAAATGATGCACAGAAGATACACAACCACAGAAAAGAGTTACTTGCAGTGGTCTATGCCATTGACAAGTTTAGATCCTACTTAGTGGGATCAAAGGTGATTGTGTACATGACCATGCTGCTCTTAAATACTTACTCACAAAG